>NC_048579.1:48837516-49172203 GCF_013265735.2 Oncorhynchus mykiss
ACTGTGTGTGTAGGCATCCACTGTCCATCTGTCCCCGACGACATAACCGAGTCACAGAGATGCAGGAGGATGAATGGACAGAGTTAAAAGGATGGAAAGACACTAGGTGACGAGATGGGGGTGAATATGGAAGTTGGTGCATTCAGCACCAAGGCCAGCTCCAAAGGTCAAGGGCAAGTCAAATACTGGGAAAGTCTAATGAAAGTCAAATACTGGCCCTGTCTCAGTGTACCTTGATGAAACCAGGTGTGAACAGTAGTTCTTATCATTCTGACTCAAAGCTATCAGTCATCCATGACTATGAGGGTAAGACAATTAAATGTCACGTACCTGCAACAGGTGAGCTTGACATCGTCATGGACACCAGCAAGGATGCTACCAGCAGGTGCGCGCAATTAGTGCGCAGGCCCTGAGAGACTCCGGGGCACATCCTCGAGCACGCGCTCATCAGAATCTCCATGGCACGCTAGTTGTCACATCACACACGTGCGATGCCATCTCTCCTCAATAGCATCATCACTGCATGCTTTCAGGCGACCCTATATGCAAATATCTAATAATACAAATCTATTGAGATAAAGGCCTAATAATACCAATATCTTCATTGTATAGATACATTGAATGGGTTAATGCCTATTTTTAACTAGGCTACTAAAGCAACAGACGCCTTACCAGTGTCCTGACACATTTGATAGCTGGCTGACCCCATTATTGGGAGGCTTATACTAGGCCACGGCTGCCAACAAACATCATGCATCTCACACATCCGACGGCCACCGTGCAGTTCCTTTATTTATTAGGTCTATTTGAGATAGCCAACGGATTTAGTTGTATCATAATTAACCTATAATACTGTCGGACATGACAATTCCAAACCTATTATCCTATCTTTATCATTAGGCTACCTCGTCTAGCGGACATTCTTACAGTTTCCCACAGTATGCCTACACTTTCGCAGCAATAGACAAATTGATACATTTCAGTGATAAAAAGGGCGAGCTGTTAATAGCTCAAATTTGGAAGCCTTTTTTAGACTGAATGCTGACAATCGGCTGATAATGTTAAACCAACCTAAGTGTAACTGAAAGAAAAGAAAAAAGCCTAATCAAAATATCTCAAACACACAGTTAGCCTATAGCATTCGGCGCATTTCTTTCTTTCCATAGCCTATTTTTTCACAGCGATGTGATGGAGCCTACCTGCCATCCAGGATATGCGGTACAGGCGCGTCACGCCTCTCCCAGGCCCATGCAGCCACGCGCTCCCCGGCAAGGAGAGAACGAACACAATTACTATATTGCAGAAACTGAAAACCCGTTTTTTTCCGTTAGATAAATAACTCCCAATGTCGCCAGTAATGACTGAATCTGTTCGCGGCCGAGCACTTGAACGTAAGCCGCGCCGTGTTCATCTCGCGGTGAAACGTCACACGCTCATTATTGGAAAACCTGAGATTCTGGACACGTCTCAGTATCATACTGTCCGCCTCAAATAGGAATCTATCATAACGCCTCTAATTTTGTCCATAATACCCGAAAATGACATTCGATTCCACACACAAATCATGAGCACGCTATAATTGGGTTTATTATTGGGAGGCGCGCATCGCTTAGATGGTTTTGCAGCAGAGCGTTCTCTGCAACACCCCTAGCATTCCTCAAATGCGTGTGCCAACATACCTGGTCATTGGCTTGGAGAATAGCACTCAAAATACCGGTTAACTTGTCCTGCTTGATGCAAGGCATAGACCCTTGTGAATCATGGATCTATATGGATTTCATGTAGAATATTAGGGCCAAATGATCTTCAAAATAAGGTTTATGTGTTATTAATTATGATAAACATGGGGATACATGCAAATGATAGTTTGAGTATGGTCTTGAATAACATAAAATAGACAAAACTATTCCACAAATAAACATGGCAGACCAGCCTATAGTTTATTATCACATCTTCAGACAAATATAGAGATGCATGCTAGGAAATAGAGTTATATACTACAGACCGCAATTAACTCATAACTTGATAGATATTCTAAATGTTAAAATATACACAAAAAAAAAATTACTTCCTCATTTGTCTACAGTCAGACAGTTTGTACATAAAATATGAGTTGTACCTAGATATTGATTACTTGCTTACAGGAAACGTAAAAACAGACTTCAGTTGAATGCACCAGGTTTTCCCAATGAACCCCCACCAAAAATGATAGCAAACAAAATGCATATTATATCACTAACATTATTTGAAATGATCAACACACAGATTTCCTGTTGCTGGCTCTTCCTGGCTGTACCTGGTAGTCATCCCTGTGGTATTGAGTGATTTACATACTGTGTTGTATTGGGGTGACTGTCAGCCAGTCCAATTTATCCCCACTCACCAGATCCAGAGTAAAGGTACTCCATTCATTCAGAGAGCTACAGATCTGCCCATGTATTCCTCCCATTTATTTTCTCTCTCTCCCTTCTCTCTCTCTCTACGGTGCAGTCTTGTTCTCCACTTCCATGATGGAGATGAAGCGTGGTCGGCGACGCACCCTCCTTTTGGTGTTGTGTTTGGGGTTCCGCTGGTACATGTCTGCAGGAAGGTTTGAAAGTGGAGGACAAGTTGATGAGGAGAGGGGCAGAGGAAATGAGGGTAGGGTAGAGAAAGGAAGGGTACAATAAAAAGAAGGGAGAGGTCAAAGATGAATGACTCCTCGTCCTGGTCACTGTATGTTTTTAATATAAACATATTGATCAGGTTCATTTCTTACACAGCTATTTCAGTGCAGGCACATGTTGGGGGTGTAACAAGGGCTTTACCTTGAAAACTGAGGTAGTAGTTGCGGTGACCTTTCATAATGGTGACCTCAGCAGATCTGTCTGCCAGGTACGCTTCTTCCAGCTCCCGGGACGAGAGGGATGTCGTACGCTGTTTATCGTCCTGACCGCAACACCAGCACATATTTTAGGATTCAATCCGAGGCGTTTTATAGAGCAGCACATTGGACTGCTGACAATGCGCCCTTTAATGGTAATTTCCCCGACATTCGTGGAGATAGCATTCATGGTAAACGCTGTGCATGTCGGCCCATGCTAAATTAAAACGAGAGTAATGTTCTGCTCTATAGAGCGCCTTGCATTGAATCGTGGCCCTTATCAATAATGAATGCTCTTAAACCATAACAGCACCAATACAACTTAACATCACTGAATCCTCACAACCATATCTCAACCACAAAACAACCACCACAGAACTCAATGCCTCCCCTTCTCCCTCCAGACTCACGGGTCTTCCAAACTCAATCCAGTTCTCGTGGTCGCCCTTGTAGTACCACAGCCACTCAGTGGTCAGGATGTAGTGAGCCGGCTTTGTTACTGAGGAAACGGTGGACAGGCGCCGCACTGGGTCTGACTCCTGTGTCATCGTTAGGAAGTCTACTGGCCGAGAGCCCGGACTGATAGAGAGAGAGAGAGAGAGAGAGAGAGAGTCATTCATGGATTGTTTTAATTTTACAGTCAGACTTACGGTATGTTGCCTGTAAAAAAAATCTGCTAATGTTTATTAGAACCCAGTTCATACCGTTCTATTTCTACCACATTCTTACTTGGATAAGCCTTTTATATCTCGCGTGCACATGCCGGCAAGTTAAGGAGAGAGAGTGCATGTGGGCCGATGTGGGGGGACGTCAGTGGTGGTCGATGCCGTTTAAGACGAGGGAGGACGTTTTTTACTTCATGAGCAGGGCTTTATTTCTATTACACCATATTGGATGACTGTCATTCATATTCCATTCACCCAGCTAAATGGAACATCGATAGGTTTAGGATACTACTAGTGGTAAGCGATTAGTGCTTTTTGAGGTAAGTTCGGTTTCGGTTCAATAATTTAAAAAATAATCACAGTTTTCGATTCCGCATGCTTATATGTCTATAACGTGAGCTGCTCAGTATGTGTAAATGATCCTTGTTACTGCAGCTTTTTTGAAAGATATAACGTTATCAATGGAGAACTGCAAAAGTGTTGCTACTGCTCTCGGAAACAGTGCCCTGAATGTATTTTATTTTTATTTCACCTTTATTTAACCAGGTCGGCTAGTTGAGAACAAGTTCTCATTTACAACTGCGACCTGGCCAAGATAAAGCAAAGCAGTGCGACACAAACAACACAGAGTTACAAAAAAAAAAAACATACAATCAATAACACAATAGAAAAAAGTATATATACAGTGTGTGCAAATGAGGTAAGATAATGGAGGTAAAGGCAATAAATGGGCCATAGTGGCAAATTAATTACAATATAGCAATTAAACACTGGAGTGATAGATGTGCAAAAGATTAATGTGCAAGTAGAGATACTGGGGTGTAAAGGAGCAAAAAAAACAAAAACAGGATGAGGTAGTTGGATGGGCTATTTACAGATGGCCTATGTACAGGTGCAGTGATCTGTGAGCTGCTCTGACAGCTGGTACTTAAAGTTAGTGAGGGAGATATGAGTCTCCAGCTTCAGTGTTTTTTGCAATTCGTTCCAGTCATTGGCAGCAGAGAACTGGAAGGAAAGGCGGACAAAGAAGGAATTGGCTTTGGGAGTGACCAGTGACCAGTACCCACCCTGGAGCACGTGCTTCGGGTGGGTACTGCTATGGTGACCATTGAGCTGAGAAAGGTGGGGATTTATCTAGCAAATACTTATAGATGACCTGGAGCCAGTGGGTTTGGTGACGAATATGAAGCGAGGGCCAGTCAACGAGAGCATACAAGTTAACCAATTTAGCAGGCACTATCGACAAAGATCAGAGGGAAAAGTTGTGACGGACGACTTTCTGCACACGGTCAGTGTGAACTGGAGTGACTTGACACAACGGGGGCCAAACAAGTTGTAATGGAGTAAAAAGGGGTTCCAGTCTGCCGTGAAGCACTCATCCATGTATACGGGTAAGAATCTAGCTTCATTTTTAGATATTATACTGTACATTTCAAATTTAGTCAGAAAGTCGCTTTCATTGTAAGTTAAAGCGTACTGTTAGCTAGCTAGGGAACAGTAGCTTGCTGGCTCGCTAGCTAATGTTACAAGTATGATCTGTGTAGTAATATTACTCGTATTTTAGAAAACCATTTGCATTGCTAGTTGTAGCCTAATGTTAGCTAGCTAACATTGAACCTAGTTGGTAAGCTTTAGCTACCTGCAGGTTCTTACTACAGCATTTCATGCATGGTGGCTAGCTATGACAATCAGTTTGTAATGCTAGCGGTATGGGTTGGGATTATGGTTCATTTGTTGCTACATGTCTAAACAAAAAGACTCCACTTTGCCAGATTACATGACCCAGCAGATTAGCCAGGTGTGTCTGGGAGTGATTACGACCATCTATATATTGTATTTCATGAACATGTCTAGACAATAGTGACCAATCCAATTAGGCAGATGTGGCTGGCAGGTGGTTATAGCATTTGTTTCACATGACCCATCAATTTAGACAAGTGTGTCTGTTCTGGGTAAGCATCATCTAATAATTATAAAATATTTATACATTATTTTTGATAACCATTTCACTGTACCGTTTACACCTTCTATATCCTGTGCATGTGACAAATACACTTTGCTTGTATTTGATATAGTGTGTGTTTGCCAGAGACGGTAATGTGAATAACAACATGACCTGCACCAAAGTCAGATTAGGATATAGGCCAAGGACTAAATAAAGTGTATTTTCACCTGGAGTTTTTCCTTTATTGTAGGCCACTACTTTCACCACTTTTAGTCTTCATCTTTGGTTGTTTACTACACTGCTTTACTCACCCTGTTCAGCACGTGGCCTCACATGTGAATCATTAAAAAGAGATGGGAGGGGCTATGGCTTAAGAGGGTGTGAACAATAGACAAAGAAAAAGGTTCACCAAAACATTCAAGGGACATTTTCTCAAAAGTGAGGTAACAAGTTTATCAACTTTCGAAACAGAAGTACTTGTTCAGTACTTGTTCCTCCTCTGCAGTGTACGATTGACCATTTTGTGGCTCTGAGTCTCTACTTTTATCCAATGTAAAAAATAAAAAAAACGCCATTTTAAATTTTGCTACATAAGACCGAATCGAGGTTGTCGGTCACATTTTTGTTCAGTGTATTTTATAGTAGGGGACGAACGTATAAAATACAAATAATATTTTTCCCACACAACTGGCAAAGTGTGGAATGAAGTGTGGAACCGCTGTCATATAAAACGTTTTGTTTTGAAACAGAGCCCAAGGTAAGCCCATGCTTTTTACATTTATTTTTTAAAATCCACGTTTCATCACTTTCCTACCCTCACTCCGTTTTGTTAGGGAGCAGGCTTAGGGTCTTAGATTGAGAGAATCTTTATCATGAAACCGACTGAAAAAAGTAGCAATCTATATTTTAAAAAGCATGTCTCGTGTGCATATTTCACAACTTCTGCAGGCTTTTGGAGTGCGGCCTATATTTGATTAAGGCTGAGCTATACCACCTCTACTTATTTTCCCAGACAGAGAATTAACCAAATACATCCTACAGACGGAGATTCAGTGAAAGAAAATCCCATTGATTAGGACAAGTCCCAATCTTTTGGTCAGATAGGACTAGGCTACTAAACGACTGCAAGTTGAAGAGCAAAATAATCCACATAACATACTGGCAAAATGTTCTGATCAGTGTCAATACATGAGCCAACTAGACAAGACGATCATGAGCAGCACTCACCTCAACTTCGCTAACATTTCCACAGCCTAATTGTAGCCTAACAAACATCCAAATGGAGATTCAGTGAAAATAACACTCGGACATTGATTGAATTATCAAGAGCTTGTCTCCAAGCCGCGCAAAACGGTGCTAAAATAGTTGATCACACACAGGTAAGGCTACAATTCAAATGTATTATAACAATGATGACTTCCGGAGTTTCAGTAAGCCACCATTTGATGCCTTCAATTGAGATAGCCTACTTTACTCCAATATGTGCATCATTCAGTGATATTTATTCCCAAAGTAAATATTTATGAATATTTCCAGGTGTGGTTAAGAAAACAGTTCATGTGCTGGGCATGGTGAAGAGATGGCTGAAGTGACATGCCTCGCAACGTTTGGAACAGCTAGGAGGAGAGTAGTGAGTGCGCTGCCGAGCTACCATCAAGAGCTTAAAGAAAAACTCCCAAAAACTATCTTTTGGTATTTGTTTCATTAGTCCATTGTTGATGTAATCCCAAATTATTTTGCATGTCAGCAATCAAGTTAAGATATAGAACTTTCAAAATACAAAAATACAGGTGGAATTTTCCTTTAAGAGCATAGTGCATTACGGCGACATTTCATACTAGGCCGTAGGCAGAATTTTACCGCAATCATGACTAGGTTGGTTCGCGGAAATAAAAGTTAGCAGGATGCTAAAGTTGGAGGGAAAATGTCTTGGTTTGAAAGGTGCGAAAGAGTCCACTTTCAACTTTAGTGGGCAGTGGTGAACCCTGACCTGTGTGTGTTCCGGGGGTCACAGAAGGCTCTCTCGATGTCCTCAGTGTGATGCAGGCGTATCCAGCCGTTCCCATCAAACACCTCCCACTTATAGGGCAAGTTAAAATGCACACGGATACACTGGTCTGGGCACACAAACACATTACACAAACAAGCATGAAAGAACCACAACCAAACATACCAAAACGCATAGAAAATATACCAAAAGGGGAGCGCCGAGTCTAGGTCCAAAAGGCTCCTTAACAGCTTCTACACCGAAGCTATAAGACTGTGAACAATTAATCAAACGGCCACCCAGACTCTTTACATTGAACCCCCCCCCCTCCTCCCTTTGTTTTTACACTGCTGCTACTCACTGTTAATTATCTATGCAATCACTTTATCCCTACCTACAGTACAAGTCAAAAGTTTGGACACACCTACTCATTCAAGGTTTCTTCTTTATTTTTTTACTATTTTCTACATTGTAGAATAATAATGAAGACATCAAAACTAGGAAATAACACATATGGAATCATGTAGTAGCCAAGTGTTAAACAAATCAAAATATATTTTAGATTGTTCAAAGTAGCCACCCTTTGCACACTCTTGGCATTCTCTCAACCAGCTTCATGAGGAATGCTTTTCCAACAGTCTTGAAGGCGTTCCCACATATGCTGAGCACTTGTTGGCTGCTTTTCCTTCACTCTACGGTCCAACTCATCCCAAACCATCTTAATTGGGTTGAGGTTGGGTGATTGTGGAGGCCAGGTCATCTGATGCAGCACTTCATCACTCTCCTTCTTGGTCAAATAGCCCTTACACAGCCTGGAGGTGTTATTGAGTCATTGTCCTGTTGAAAAACAAATGATAGTCCCCCTAATCGCGAACCAGATGGGATAGCGTATCGCTGCAGAACGATGTGGTAGCCATGCTGGTTAAGTGTGTAAATAATTCACCAACAGTGTCACCAGCAAAGCCCCCCTATACCATCACACCACCTGCTCTATGCTTCACAGTGGGAACCACACATGTGGAGATAATCCGTTCACCTACTCTCTGTCTCACAAAGACAAGGCAGCTGGAACTAAAAAATCTCAAATTTGGACTCATCAGACCAAAGGACAGATTTCCACCAGTCTAATGTCCATTGCTCACGTTTCATGTCTCTTCTTAGTGTCCTTTAGTAGTGGTTTCTTTGTAGCAATTTGACCATGACGTCCAGATTCACGCAGTCTCCTCTGAACAGTTGATGTTGAGTTATGACTGTTACTTGAACTCAGTGAAGCATTTATTTAGGCTGCAATCTGCAGTGCAGTTAACTATACTGAACTTATCCTCTGCAGCAGAGTTAACTCTGGGTATTCCTTTCCTGTGGCAGTCCTCATGAGAGCCAGTTTCATCATAGCGCTTCATGGCATTTTCTGTTTCTCTTTGCATTTTTGAGCTGTTCTTGACATAATAAGGACTTGGTCTTTTACAAAATAGGGCTATCTTCTATATACCACCCCTACCTTATCACAACACATCTGATTGGCTCAAACACATTAAGAAGAAAATAAATTCCACAAATTAACAATGCAATTGAAATGCATTCCAGGTGACTACCTCATGAAGCTGGTTGAGAGAATGCCAAGACTGTGCAAAACTGTCATCAAGACAAAGGGTGGCTACTTTGAAGAATCTCAAATATAAAAATAGATTTTGATTCCTTTAACACTTTCATAGTTTCATAGCCTGGGGAGGGAGGGGGTAGCCTGTTGTATTCGGCACATGTGACAAATACAATTTGAACAGGCAAAAATAAATAAATATTTCACATTGAGGAGAAGAGAGCTCACCCTGGAATCTACAGTTCTTGCGTATGAAATGCAGACAAATCTCCTTCCTGTCCTCTTTCTTGACCACAGGACTGGAGACCAGCTCACCTACACGCTCTGAAACACACATAAATCAAATCAAATCAAATCAAATTTTATTTGTCACATACACATGGTTAGCAGATGTTAATGCGAGTGTAGCGAAATGCTTGTGCTTCTAGTTCCGACAATGCAGTAATAACAAGTAATCTAACTAACAGTTCCAAAACTACTGTCTTGTACACAGTGTAAGGGGATAAAGAATATGTACATAAGGATATATGAATGAGTGATGGTACAGAGCAGTATAGGCAAGATACCGTAGATGGTATCGGGTACAGTATGTACAAATGAGATGAGTATGTAAACAAAGTGGCATAGTATAGTATAAAGTGGCTAGTGATACATGTATTACATAAGGATACCGTCGATGATATAGAGTACAGTATATACGTATGCATATGAGATGAATAATGTAGGGTAAGTAACATTTATATAAGGTAGCATTGTTTAAAGTGGCTAGTGATATATTTACATCATTTCCCATCAATTCCCATTATTAAAGTGGCTGGAGTTGAGTCAGTGTCAGTGTGTTGGCAGCAGCCACTCAATGTTAGTGGTGGCTGTTTAACAGTCTGATGGCCTTGAGATAGAAGCTGTTTTTCAGTCTCTCGGTCCCAGCTTTGATGCACCTGTACTGACCTCGCCTTCTGGATGATAGCGGGGTGAACAGGCAGTGGCTCGGGTGGTTGATGTCCTTGATGATCTTTATGGCCTTCCTGTGACATCGGGTGGTGTAGGTGTCCTGGAGGGCAGGTAGTTTGCCCCCGGTGATGCGTTGTGCAGACCTCACTACCCTCTGGAGAGCCTTACGGTTGAGGGCGGTGCAGTTGCCATACCAGGCGGTGATACAGCCCGCCAGGATGCTCTCGATTGTGCATCTGTAGAAGTTTGTGAGTGCTTTTGGTGACAAGCCGAATTTCTTCAGCCTCCTGAGGTTGAAGAGGCGCTGCTGCGCCTTCTTCACGATGCTGTCTGTGTGAGTGGACCAATTCAGTTTGTCTGTGATGTGTATGCCGAGGAACTTAAAACTTGCTACCCTCTCCACTACTGTTCCATCGATGTGGATAGGGGGGTGTTCCCTCTGCTGTTTCCTGAAGTCCACAATCATCTCCTTAGTTTTGTTGACGTTGAGTGTGAGGTTGTTTTCCTGACACCACACTCCGAGGGCCCTCACCTCCTCCCTGTAGGCCGTCTCATCGTTGTTGGTAATCAAGCCTACCACTGTTGTGTCGTCCGCAAACTTGATGATTGAGTTGGAGGCGTGCGTGGCCACGCAGTCGTGGGTGAACAGGGAGTACAGGAGAGGGCTCAGAACGCAACCTTGTGGGGCCCCAGTGTTGAGGATCAGCGGGGAGGAGATGTTGTTGCCTACCCTCACCACCTGGGGGCGGCCCGTCAGGAAGTCCAGTACCCAGTTGCACAGGGCGGGGTCGAGACCCAGGGTCTCGAGCTTGATGACGAGCTTGGAGGGTACTATGGTGTTGAATGCCGAGCTGTAGTCGATGAACAGCATTCTCACATAGGTATTCCTCTTGTCCAGATGGGTTAGGGCAGTGTGCAGTGTGGTTGAGATTGCATCGTCTGTGGACCTATTTGGGCGGTAAGCAAATTGGAGTGGGTCTAGGGTGTCAGGTAGGGTGGAGGTGATATGGTCCTTGACTAGTCTCTCAAAGCACTTCATGATGACGGATGTGAGTGCTACGGGGCGGTAGTCATTTAGCTCAGTTACCTTAGCTTTCTTGGGAACAGGAACAATGGTGGCCCTCTTGAAGCATGTGGGAACAGCAGACTGGTATAGGGATTGATTGAATATGTCCGTAAACACACCGGCCAGCTGGTCTGCGCATGCTCTGAGGGCGCGGCTGGGGATGCCATCTGGGCCTGCAGCCTTGCGAGGGTTAACACGTTTAAATGTCTTACTCACCTCGGCTGCAGTGAAGGAGAGACCGCATGTTTTCGTTGCAGGCCGTGTCAGTGGCACTGTATTGTCCTCAAAGCGGGCAAAAAAGTTATTTAGTCTGCCTGGGAGCAAGACATCCTGGTCCGTGACTGGGCTGGGTTTCTTCCTGTAGTCCGTGATTGACTGTAGACCCTGCCACATGCCTCTTGTGTCTGAGCCGTTGAATTGAGATTCTACTTTGTCTCTGTACTGGCGCTTAGCTTGTTTGATAGCCTTGCGGAGGGAATAGCTGCACTGTTTGTATTCGGTCATGTTACCAGACACCTTGCCCTGATTAAAAGCAGTGGTTCGCGCTTTCAGTTTCACACGAATGCTGCCATCAATCCACGGTTTCTGGTTAGGGAATGTTTTAATATACAGCCTGTATATATACAGCCGGCATATACAGAGGGATTATGCACATATACTGCAGATCAAGCCAAAATAACACACACACACACACACACACTCCAGGTGAGGGATTTACGTACCTTTAGCAGTGTAGGGTGTAGTGGGTGTGTTGAGGCGGTGGAGGTTCTGGTAGACGAAGGGAAGGTCGTTGATGATGTCACCGCTAAGGCCCCTCTCCTCCAGCATGCGGCGGCCATGCTGGTCGATGACATGCTGCCTCTTGCACTTGGGCCCGAACATGCAGTCGTCATGCACAAAGTGCATGCACATGTGCACCTTGGTGCAGCTGTCCCTGAAGGTACATGCGCCGTGGGGCCCGGAGCCCTTGTTGTAGTGAGAGCACACCTGACGTCAGGAACACACGGCAACAACGTCAGAGACAATCATCATGGAAATGCAGTCACACATAGCCAACCAGAGGGGCTGGGTCAAGCAGTTGCCTTTAGAAGGCTTACATGGTCACCGGCCAAAAAATGATCTAACCTCACACACCAAGAAGTTCTACTTTACCTCTCTGGGTAACGAATACTTCCTGGGGACAAACCCACATCAACAGCGTAAGTTTTTATATTTCCATTTTTTTTTTTTTATTCTTTAAAAAAATATAACATTCTTTGTTTGCTTTTTTTTTTTTTTTTTTTTTTTTTTTTTTAACACACAAGAAGTCCCACAGGTTCAAGGTGGCTTGTCTTCATCTCAGATCACTCTTCACCCACACTGGGCTTTAGGCTGGACGTGATAGTATTCGTAGTGTTCTTTTCTTTTGTCTTTTCAACCTTTTCATCGATTTACTTGTGATATTTGTTTAGACTGGATGAGCCAACATTACTCTCGGAAAACACGCGTTTTTTTCCTTTTTCTTTTTGAGAAACTTGTTTGTCTCCGTATAGTTGTCCAATCAGATTACGGGTGCATCTAGTTCGGAGTGGTATCGTCCAATCAGTGTGCAGGATTCACTTCTCACTGGCACTGAACCTGCCTATAGACTTGTCCAGAATTCCCTTCTCTGGAATGCCAGGATGTAAGCTACTCCTGTCCTTCCCTCTTTGGGGAGATAGAATGAGAGAGAGATAAAAAGAGTGAGAGAAAAAAAGAGGTCTACGCCTTCTACCCATGAGCTCGTACACAAAGAGCACTCAGAACACTGCTACACTCCCTGAGGGCAGAAACCTGTAATGCAGAAACGTCCCACATTTTACTTAAAGGAGCAAGACTTCATGGAGCAAGACAGACAAATTCACACACAAAGAGAGCATGAGACACAGCATTGCATTTCTACTGTATTCATCTAAGGGAGAAAGGGTATATGAAAAAGTCTACAAGGGCTTAGGGAGAGGTGCTAGGGATTGGAACTGGGCTCATTTCTTAATGGAGACCGCCAGGCCCTGGTAAGGCTCCATCCAGGTGTGTAGTGGGGCTCTAGTGTGTAGTGGGGCTCTAGTCTGTAGAGGAGCGGCCTGTGCTGTATTTTGTGTGTGTGTGTGTTTCTGTGAAGCATTTATTTGGGTTGCAATCTGTTGGTGTATGTGTGTATGTGTTACCTCAGGCAGCAGGGTGGGATCATTCTGCAGCAGTAACAGGAACAGGTCATCCTCGTGCAGCTCATGCAGAGTGCACTCCCTCAGGAGCGTGTAGTTATGCTCTGAACGCACATCATGGGAGAACTTACACTGCTTCCTACAGAGAGAGAACAGCACACACACACAGACTGGAGTAGAGTAGGTAAACAGACAGGAGTGTACCATAAAGACATCAAGCATCATTTTGTTTTTGTGTAGGCTACTGAAAACTCATGATCATGATATGCCTTGTTCCAAATCAAGGAATCTAAGCAAATAGGCAATTCTGCATCATATGGCAATATGTTGTCTTTATAATATACCTGATGATATTAATAAATGTGCTAACACAAGTTTTCATACATTAGTGGACTAGACTAGAGGATGCAGGTGTTATTTGTCCAGATTGATCAATACAGAATAAAAGGGGGCGTGATGGCTCTCATATATGCTATGCTGCTGCTAGCTAGCCACTCCCCTCTTCAACCTAGCAAAAACTACTCACCACGGTCGAGGTTTCGCTTACCTGCCTTTCCCAAATCTACAGTTTCCATAAACAAAATATTTGCAAAGGTGAAGCTCCTGGCAATCTCTGCAATCTTGTTTTGTGTAATTTTTACATAGTCGCAGCGACGTTTTGGCGACAATCACACAGTCAGTTCCCCATTCGTCCGTCCTCTCTCGGTTCCGCACCGCAACAAACCGAGAACACTTCTTCACGATGTACCAAAAGTCGTCCTCGGTTATTTCAACACGCTGGAATACTTTCCTGTGCAATTGCTGGAGGGCCAGGGAACCCTTGTTGCTGCATAATATACTGGTGGCATGATGAATTACTCTGGAGTAGCTGGACATTGTTGGTGCCTCTCTCATTTGCGGATGAGAAGGCGGAAGCAGCAAACCAGCAACAGATTGTCAGTGCTAGTAGTTCTACTTTTCTCCACGCAGGGGCGATCGAGTTCAATTCAGAGCATCACAGAAATGCAATGGCGATTGTCGCCCCGTTGTGGATAAAAGTGGAAAGTGTTCCGATTCTAAATATCAAGCATTCTATTTTCAAATAATATGTTACCAATATGGCACACAATCAGTTTTAGCCTCTATATTATACTATTGATAAACATTATTGGTCGTTGTGGTGTAATTTTCCCCTCTCTCTCTGGGTCTGTGGTCACTGATTACTTCATCCATCTGTGACTGATTAACAGCGTGAGATGAAAAAGTGGTCAGTGCCATCCAGTACCCTTGGGACGTCCCTACCCTAACCTTAAACAATAACCCTTACCTTCTTCTTGCATGTGTGGCAAAAAAAATGTGCTGTGTAAGGTTTTAGCAGATTACATTTTTTTTCTAGACTATTGAAATCAGTCAATAATAGTTCATGTCAAATGCTGCTAGGGTGTTCAAGGATACTTTAACAGCCAAATTGTGTTACGTTGAGTGTCTGTTTGCATGTTTTGTACGATAAATCCAGGTGTAAAAAAAAAAAAAAGAACATTCTTACATCATACAAAACAGAACGCAGCTATTAACGAGAAAATAAATGGTGGTGTTTCGTTAATATGGCATAGGGATGACATGACACTCCCTACAGCTTGGTAAGTACTTAAATATTAACATGGCTCTATCCAACGAAAATTATGGAATGAAACTATTTATTTTCATATTTCCATTCGTGTGTTTCTGTATCTACTTGTAGTTTCGAACCACTCCAAGCCAGAAGAGGGCGCTACAGGTTCAGATTGCAACTCTTCCCACGGTCCCGCCAGTCACTTCTGATTTGCTGTAGTATTGTGATATGAAACCAAGATGGCGTCTACGGAAAGCTAGTTACATTTGTAGACACATTTATATTTAACGCAACATTGTTTGTTCTATGCCAGTACTAAATGAACACTACTTTCTGACAGATTGGGTCGAGAGTGGTGTTGCTTAAAAATGGATGGCTAGCTAGCATGATAGCAGTAGCATCTAGCTAGTACGCGACCAGTTTAGTACGGCAATGACTTATGAATCGAATAGCTAGCTAACTTGCTGTATTAGCTCCCCTAAAAGCATGACGGAGGCTCCGAGTGAGGACGAACTGCGGCCGGTGCCACGTGAGCGGGCGATTCTGGAGAGTTTCTTCACGCAGCTCGGAATGTTCTCGTTCGACCGGGCGAAGGACTATGTGGAGAAAGAGAAGGACAGCAGCAAGAGCGCAGGGGCCATTTGGGCCGCTATCCTCGCCGCCTTCGCACACCTTTCCGCAGCGGAGAAGGCCTATCACAACATGACGTTCCTGGGACAAAAGCTGGGTAAAAAGTACCCCATGTAAACACGCACGAACAGAACATGACTTTTTTGTTTCACTACAAAACTCATTCGTGAGGCAAAATGACACCCCTCAGTGCAATTACTGTAACCTATTACAAGGGTGGGAATAATGTTCGGGACTTTCCAACTTGGAATCTGTTTCAAAAACTTCGTAAAGAACAAGGTTGTCAACAAACAACGCATACGAAGTTGTATAGCGGCAGAATAAGATACCAGGTTCCCTACTATAGTGGGCTATTTTAATTTTTTCACTCACCACGTTTATTCCGTGAAATGTCTGTCCTCACTCTGGTAGCCTATGGACAAACATTAAGAATACGCTACGTGGTGAGTTGATGTCTATTCAGTCAACTAGTTGAATTGATGACGCCACTTTGTATGCGTTGTTTGTTGGCAACCTTGTACTTTACGAAGTTTTTGGAACAGATTCCTGTTGGAACGTCCCACAAAATTATACCCACCCTATCACAAGTGGGACTAGTATCACCATGGCGTTATTATCCAGGCGAGAAAGTCACGTTCCATAATAGAACGTTGAAGTGTAGGTTTCTAACAGCAGGTGGCGATACAAGCCCACATTTGTATGACGTGTGTATTCAGCAGCTAATATAACGTCGATATTGGGGGTATGGGGGTAGGAGGAAAAACGTACAACTGGATCAAGGATTTCCTGTTTGGAAGGTCTATCCAGGTGAGGGTGGGATAATTCTCTATCAAGCAGCTACCTGGTGGATAACGGTACATAGCAGGGGAGCGTGATTAGACCTCTGTTCTCAATTATGGTCAATGATGTTTACTCTCAGGTATGGCCGGATATTGGGAGGTCGTTATTTTCAGATGATGGGGAAGAAATGTGCCATACATAGCCAGCAAGGTACAGGAAGCAATTGATAAGGTAGAGCGGTGGGCATTAATGTGATGATTAAAGTTCTCTGTAGAGAACTCACTTTACCAGGAGGAAGGTGGGAGATGTGGTATGTTTGAGGTCATATGAAAAAAAACTTGTAGAGGATGGGGTCCTTCCGGTTCCTTGGGGTGTACTTTGACACAAGACTGACCTGGGCAGAACACATTGATAGCGTGGTGGAAAAGTAAGAAGGTGCTAAATGTGATGCGCTGTCTGACGGGGAAGGAGTGGGGGGCTGGGCGTTCCTCATTGAGGACTGTGTATGTTGCATTGATCCGATCTGTAATAGACTATGGCGGTGTAGAGTATGGTACGGCAGCTCGGACCTCCTTGGAAAGGCTAGATGTTATACAGGGACAAGGACTCTATGTAGTGGGGTGTTTCGGACGTCCCCAGTGACTGCGCTACAGGTGGAGGTGGGGGATATGCCCCCAGTGGCTGCACTACAGGTGCAGATGGGGGATATGTCATTGCCGATTAGGAGACAGCAGCTGGCAATTAATTATTGGGTCAACCTACAGGGACATGGGGTGTCTCATCCTGCAATAGGGATTTTACAGGCATGCTGGGAACATGAGCGAGGACAGAATATGAACTTTGGGTGGGTAATACCCAGGCAAGGGGGAGATGGGACTGTATGGAGGAGAGTTTAGTCCAACGTTAGCTATTCCTGTAAATCCACCATGGCTACTCCCAGCTCCAGTAGTTGATCAAGAAGTGTTGGAGAGACTATCGAAAGATATGAAGCGTGTTGATCCATCTGATTTGTTTAAGAGATGTCTGGATACTGTGTGCCAGGATTTTGTGGCCATTTACACAGATGGTTCGAAAGATCCAAGGACAGGATGCACCGGGTCCGCATTTGTAGTGCAGGAATGGGGGGAACGTATGTACAGATCATCTGACTGTATATACGGAGGAGCTGATGGCCATACCGTTGGACTTGAAGTGTGTGGAGGAAGTCAATGATTTAGCTCACGTAGCAGACAAGACCTGCTTTGAGGTACTACAAACCTATGGCAGGATTAGACAGATGGTTATACAGATAATATCTACTTGTGTCCCAGCCCATGTGAGGTTGGAGGGGAATGAGGCAGTTGATGTACTGGCTAAACAAGCACTTAGTAGTAGGGATGTTTGATGTTGTAGTTTCAATGAGCACAGCAGAGGTAAAAAAGCCTGATATGGACAGTGATGGTGCAGCCATGGCAGGATTAGTGGAATAGATACTAAGGGCAGGCATTTATTTCAAGTACAGAGGAATGTCAGGGGAGGGGAGGACAGCAGGAAGGGAGACTATTTTTACAAGATTAAAGGTGGGACACAGCCGGTTGAATAGGTCCTTAAATGTGATAGGAAAGCATCCAACAGGAAAGTGTGATTATTGCCAGGAAACAGACAGTTGAGCATGTATTGCTCCAGTCTGGGCAGAATCAGAGGGTAAGAGAGAGGCTTAGATCTAGTTTGAGGGAGAAGGGGATACAGGAAATTAGTTTAAACGCTCCAGTACAGTAGGTGGCGGCAATGCACCATAACGTTGGATGCCAACCTCAGATAAAACCCACCGAACAAAAAGACAGCACATCGTGTCTACCCCACTCTCTGAGGGGTCGGCTGAAAACGGATGTTTCTGGTTTTCACAGATACAGTATTTAACCTAACTTCCATTTCCCCTGAGAAACGGTTGTTGGAATTCCGCTCTGGTGTGTTTTTTTACGTCAGCTACGTTAGGCTATAGCTCCCCAAACAACAATTTCCAACATGGACTGTTTTCTCTACGTTGCTCCAATATGTTAATCAGGATCATAACATACTCTTGCAGGCGGCCAGTCGTTCTTCAGCCGCAAGGACTCCATCCGCACCATCTACACCTCCCTGTTCAACACGCTGAGGAAGGTGGTGACCATGGGGCGCCACGCCCAGCCAGGCTCCGCTTCCTACCTGGAGGACCTGCTGTCTCACCTGTCGGAGCAGCTGTGCCACTTCACCCAGGCCCGCATGGAGATGGCTGACCTGTACGAGAAGATGCATGCACTGGGCAGCCAGAAGAACATCAACTCTGAGGAGCTGGTCGCCACCCTCGAGGCAGTGGTGCAGAAATACAGCTCCAGGTGTGTGGGGCGTGTCATGTCTCAGCTCAGCTGTGCATGCAGGCTGTAATAGTGTGTGTGGCTGAGAAATTGCAGGAAAAAAGAGACGGCAAGAGTATGCGGGGGGAGGGGTGGGTGGGGGAGCATGACAGGGGAGGGAGGGGTGGGGAGCTTTCTGCTGAAATCAGCAGATATCAAATTTAGCTCAGCCGGAACCAAAGCAAGCCCAACACAGAAAAGCCCACTGTGCGGCTGTGGTGCAGTTCACACTGCAGCGAGTCGCGATCTGGCACACACGGGTGGTTGTGCAGTCAGGGGTGAAGGTGACTCTCTCGCACAGCAGTCGACACAGCCATGGAACGTAATCAGCATTGAGACTACACAGGATATTAACTGCTAATCGGGGCCAGCACCTCCACACCCAGTCGCCACATCCTTAGCATCAGAGAACACCAGAAACATCCAATACTGTTCCACGGCCACAGTCCATCTCTTACAATATATTAATCAGCATTAGTACTAATAAGGCTATTTATCATTAGGATAATTGGTTTTACTGAATAGTAAACACAATTGATTCGTAGTGCAGTGTGATCAGTTTTTAGACTGCCATCTGACACCACCAGCATGTCTCCCTTTATATTAGAAATAGCTTGCTCTCCAGTGACCCCCTCCATCTCCTCCCCTCTCCCTCCCAGATTCCACCACCCCATCCTGGGCCGCTTGGAGGGGGGCTTCCAGACAGAGGTGGATGTGGTGACACAGCTCCTGCGCTGCCAGGCCCAGGTGTCAGAGTGGCACTTCCTGCCCGCCCTGCTCAGCCTGCATGGGGCTAGCTCTAAGCTGACCGCCTGGGGACAGCTCTTCCAGCGCCAGGGGGAGACCCGCAAGCACCTGTTCGGAGGCCAGTCCCAGAAAGCCGTGCAGCCGCCCCACTTGTACGTGTGGCTGCAGCGCTTCCAGGGGGCGCTCCTTGCTAAATTCAGCTTCTACTTCCATGAGGCGCTGAGCCGCCAGACGGTGTCCGCAGACATGAAGGCCCTGACGGCACGCACGGCGCCCGATTACCACGGCAAGATCTGTTCGTTTATCCGCAAACACGATGCCAACAATGTCTCGCTGGTGTTCGACAACCGCGGCTTGGACAGCTTCCAGGGCCACGGCTACCACCACCCGCACTCGTACCGCGAGGCGCCCAAGGGGGTGGAGCAGTTCCCCGCCGTGGTGTCCCTTCCCGGGGGTGAGCGGCCGCTCACGCACTGGCCCAACGTCATCATGATGATGGGCGACTTCGAGGCGGAGCTCAACACGCCGGACAAGGTGGTACACTTCTATGACGACAAAGTCCAGAGCACTTACTACCTGACCCGACCGGAATCACACTTCACCCTGGTGGTCATCTTCGACGGTAGGAAGTCCGAGAAGGACTCGCACATCACCGCCTTCCTGCAGGAGATCTCTGGCTCACTGAGGAACTCCAAACCATTCAGCACCCTCAAACCTGGCTCCAAGGGCTGAGAGAGAGATGCCCTACTTCATATACATCATAAACTGACTGTGTCCCCATAAGGGGTATATGGGTGTGTGCGTGTAACGTTATAACAGAGAGACCAGGCATTGTTCCATAGACAGGATGAACAAGTTGTCTAATCATTAGGAAAGCTTCCAGTGACATTGTTGCAACATTCTGATTGGTTTTAGCTTCTTAATATGGGCGGCCAGGACCTTTTTGCTTTACTACTTGAAATATAATTAGAACCTCAACATTGGCTTGTTTTAATTCAGAGAATGGCTTCAACCCGTGGTCCAACTGCTTGTTCTGTTGAGCATCATGATTGGAATCTTTTAGTTTGTTTTGTCAAATCAGTTCCAGACCAAAAGAGATGCGTCACTGACGCAGTGTGGCCTTCTCACAGTGAACTGACTGAGACATTTAACCTGATTCTATTCCAATCACAGGCCAGACAACTTCCTACCCGTCAGGGATATAATGGTGCAATGTACTGAAAAAGCCTTTGCTTAATTTGTGTACTTTTGTTAACATTGATGTTTGTTTACCGTCAACAGAAGTGCTTGATTTGTTGAGTTTTTTTTCCTGGTATGTCATCCTCTATTTAGTTGTACTTATTTATGTTTAATTCCAAAATGACTGTAGAAAAAAAGCTTAATGTGTGTGTAAGAGGTGATTTCACACTTTTCGGGAAGCTTCTTAAGACTGAGGGTTCAGACGGCCAACTGTAGTATATCTCCATCCCGGCCCCACACCCAGCAGGTGATAAACAAGGCAATAATGAAGGCTCGACTATGCAAAACGCACTTGTTAATTTCTTCCCTTTTTTTATTTCTAATATAAATACAACATCGATACTATGCATTTGGCTATAAGAGCTCGTCTTTAGGAAGCTCAGGAGTTTCAGATACAGCAACACTAACAGACAACCATTTCCTTTAATTATCAGACACATTCAGAGAGAAGCCAACATCCCTTAAAATGCACCTGTTCACATGTTATAATGCTACATGCCAAGTACACAATTTTTCCTATACATCAAAGTGCAATGTCACAATAGATTAACTCTAGGATTCATAATTCAGTCTTCTACTAAAACATTTTGATTATTTCATTCTAAGTGCTGCTGCTCTTCGTTCAGGACATGCGTGAGTGGATTACAACTCCCCACAAAGGAAAGGGTAAAAAAAAGGCACTTTCACATTGGCACACACATCCCCAGGACTCCTCAAACATGCACACACACCAGTTCCCAACCCAGTAAAGAGGACACATTCAGTGTGCTGTTGTTCAAGTGTATTTTGGGCATTTACACCCAAGAGCCCCACCCGGTTTGCTTACTGTGAACTTAAGGTTATTTAGTGACTTCAGTGTAACACAAACAGACACACTATATTCCCACACACAAAACTAAGTGCCAGCACACACGCACCCCTGTCCTGCACATGTTCTGGTACTAGAGGCAGACATGAATAATCCATTTTATCCACCATCGCACTTACAAAGGAACAGAACGAGGGCAGGCAGAGAAAACACACACACACACAGACAAACAGGGCAATGGGGAAAGAAATCACACATACCCAGGCTGAGGGAAACGTACTCTACAAACTCCTAACCCCCTGTACCTCCAAACGATTTCCCCTGGCCTGAGTGTGTGTATCGGTTGAACACAAGAGAAGGCTGTTTTCTAGTAGTGAGGGTTAACGCCACCGCTGGCCCTGTGACATTAGTGCCCACTGAACATTCAATAGAGAGCTGAACGTAATTAAATACGGGAACATTCATTAAAATAGCTGAACATTGGTTAAATAGAATGTGAGTTTTGTCACCAATGCCTCGAGAGGCTTCAGTTGAGGCATTAGTGAGCTTAGCAGCGGAACCAAGTGAAATAGAAAATAAAAAAGATCAGACATCCGCCCTTGTTTCCACACTGTGAGCCTCCCTTTACCCATCAGGCACCTCATCACTCCGCATCGTCCCTTTCTTTTGCTTCGCCAATGAAAATCGCTTGTAGATACAGCAGCCAATTGAACTACACTAAGAATACAGCAGCCTTTTGGTGATAGACCTTCATTAGATGAAGAGCCTATTGTCATTACATAATCAACGTTCACATCACTGAAACTACATTTCACTGGAGAACTACACTTCCCACACATCTGTGACTACATCTCTTTTACAGGATAGGGTTCTGCTTTCTTTAGCTTATACTTTTTTCTTGTACTTCTCCCATTCAGCAGTCCCATTTTACATAGCTACCCTCTGATAAATGCTTCGATACATGGAGAAAGTTAACTCCTATACACCAACAAGAGTACACACCAACCTGACAACACACATAAATATCATGGTATATCATGTATTATTTTGTATTACTACATAAAACCCTTTTCGTTTCAGATCTGTCCTACCGCTTTCTACCTTTGTTCAGGTTTCGAAACAGTAAGCAGGTACCCTGTTCTCCTATTCTTTAATTTGGCCTGGTTTGGCTCATCACATGGTGCAGGACTTGTCCAGCAGAGGGGGGGTATTACTCTTGGGGGGCACCAGGGGTTTGGGCCTCAGGGCTGGAGGGCGAAGTGGAGCCCCCATACGGAGTGGAGTCCCCACTACAGGCTTGAAGGAGCCCAGGGTGTCAGGGGAGGGGTTGGTGGATCGGAGGGGTGCGGGAGGGGGGCCAGGGAGAGGAATGAGGGGGCTCAGAGGGCTAAGGGGACTTGGGGTACCAGGAGTCCCTGGGGTGGAGGGGGTGCTGTGGGGGCTGGGTGACTCGGAGGAGCAGGCTGTGATTGGGCTGTTCTTAACCTGCTCCAGAGTGTCCAGGACCACGTCTGGAGCCGGTCTGCAGCCCCCACGCTCCATCTGCTTCAGCTGCCCCAGAGCCACACTCACACTCTCCTCTATATCCTACGGAGAGACGGGAACGAGGCAGGGTGGAGGAAATAGAGAACATATAAGATGAAGTGTAGTTTGATGTGTGCAGCAGGTGTCTGCATGTACAGTTAATGTCGGAAGTTTACATACACCTTAGCCAAATACATTTAAACTCACTTTTTCACAATTCCTGACATTTAATCCAAGTAAAAATTCCCTGATTTAGGTCAGTTTGGAGCACCCCTTTATTTTAAGAATGTGAAATGTCAGAATAATAGAGGATTTATTTCATCACATTCCCAGTGGGTCAGAAGTTTACATACTCAATTAATATTTGGTAGCATTGCCTTTAAATTATTTAACTTGGGTCAAATGTTTCGAGTAGCCTTCCACAAGCTTCCCACAATAAGTTGGGTGAATTTTGGCCCGTTCCTCCTGACAGAGCTGGTGTAACTGAGTCAGGTTTGTAGGCCTCCTTGCTCGCACATGCTTTTTCAGTTCTGCCCACACATTTTCTATGGGATTGAAGTCAGGGCTTTGTGATGGCCACTCCAATACCTTGACTTTGTTGTCCTTAAGCCATTTTGCCACAACTTTGGGGTCATTGTCCATTTGGAAGACCCATTTGCGACCAAGCTTTAACTTTACTGAGGTCTTAAGATGTTGCTTCAATATATCCACATCATTTTCCATTCTCATGATGCCATCTATTTTGTGAAGTGCACCAGTCCCTTCTGCAGCAAAGCACCCCCACAACGTGCTTCACGGTTGGAATGGTGTTCTTCGGCTTTCAAGCCTCCCCCTTTTTCCTCTAAACATAATAATGGTCATTATGGCCAAACAGTTCTATTTTTGTTTCATCAGACCAGAGGACCAAAAAGTACCATCTTTGTCCCCATGTGCAGTTGCAAACTGTAGTCTGGCTTTTTTATGGCGGTTTTTGAGCAGTGGCTTCTTCCTTGCTGAGCGGCCTTTGCTGTTGTTCTGGGATTGATTTGCACTTTTCACACCAAAGTACATTTATCTCTAGGAGACAGAACTTGTCTCCTTTCTGAGCGGTATGACAGCTGCGTGGTCCCATGGTATTTATACTTGCGTACTATTGTTTGTAGAGATGAACGTGGTACCTTCAGGCATTTGGAAATTGCTCCCAAGGATGAACCAGACTTGTGGAGGTCTACAACTTTTTTCTGAGGCTGATTTCTTTTGATTTTCCCATGATGTCAAGCAAAGAGGCACAGAGTTTGAAGGTAGGCCTTGAAATACATCCACAGGTACACCTCCAATTGACTAAAATTATGTCAATTAGCCTATCAGAAGCTTCTAAAGCCATGACGGAATTTTCAAAGCTGTTTAATGGCACAGTCAACTTAGTGTATGTAAACTTCTGACCCACTGGAATTGTGATACAATGATATAAGTGAAATAATCTGTGAAAAATGACTTGTGTCATGCACAAAGTAGATGTACTAACCGACTTTCCAAAACTATATAGTTTGTGGAGTTGTTGAAAAACAAGTTTTAATGACTCCAACCTAAGTGTATGTAAACTTCCGACTTCAACTGTGTGTGTGTGTGTGTGAGAGAGAGAGAGTACCTGTGCCAGTGTGTCTGGGTCCAGGGTTCTGGAGCTGAAGCCGTGTTGCCCGCTGCTGGAGCGCCGGATGGGCGTGTCTTCAGGCCGACGCAGCGAATCGTGGCGGCTCACGGTAACTGTCACCGCAGCAGTGGAACGGCGACGACGCTCGGGGCTGTCTAAAGGCGGGGTTAAGCCAGTGCTCCGCCCCAGAAGGAGCTCCCGCGGGCTGAAGTGACCAGTGACGGGCGGCGAGTTCCTCTCCAACACACCCACGTTACCATGGTCTTTAGAGCGACCGAGGGGGCGGCGGAAAATGTCAGTCCGCTTCCTGCGGTGGCTGCTGTCGAGAGACGTAAAGTATAGACCGTTAACTAAGATTAGCGCTTGACTAAATATGCACTCCACAAACCGCTAGCTTAGCTTTGTGCAAGTTATAGATTGGTGGTGTGTTATTAACTACTGACCTGTTGTAGGTCTCAGGCAGGGTAACTACTGACCTGTTGCAGGTCTCAGGCGGAGTAACTACTGACCTGTTGTAGGTCTCAGGCAGGGTAACTACTGACCTGTTGTAGGTCTCAGGCGGGGTAACTACTGACCTGTTGTAGGTCTCAGGCAGAGTAACTACTGACCTGTTGTAGGTCTCAGGCAGAGTAACTACTGACCTGTTGTAGGTCTCAGGCAGAGTAACTACTGACCTGTTGTAGGTCTCAGGCAGAGTAACTACTGACCTGTTGTAGGTCTCAGGCGGGGTAACTACTGACCTGTTGTAGGTCTCAGGCAGGGTAACTACTGATCTGTTGTAGGTCTCAGGCAGAGTAACTACTGACCTGTTGTAGGTCTCAGGCAGAGTAACTACTGACCTGTTGTAGGTCTCAGGCAGGGTAACTACTGATCTGTTGTAGGTCTCAGGCAGAGTAACTACTGACCTGTTGTAGGTCTCAGGCAGGGTAACTACTGACCTGTTGTAGGTCTCAGGCAGGGTAACTACTGACCTGTTGTAAGTCTCAGGCGGGGTAACTATTGACCTGTTGTTTTTTTTAATGGGGTGGATCAGCTTAATATTGCTGATAGATTGTCGCTTCCAATCCCCCATATTTTTGGGGTAAATATATGTATTGATATACATGCCATACATAAACATATAACTTTTTAGAATTTATCTTCCTTTATTATTCCCCACAAACCCTACCACCCCTCCCCCAATTGAAGTAAACTATTAAACAACACTTAGGCTTCTACTTCCAGCTTATACATACTATGCACATTTTACAGACACAATAGTTATATTTTGATTGTTTTTAGTCCTGGCCTTCCTCTATTTCTGATGTCCATCCAGTTTGATTTCTATTTGCAACTGTTATTTCAAAAGTTCGGAACCTATATACATTTTATAAACCCTGTATGTTTTACATTTATCTTATTAGTCCCACCCTTCAGCTCCATTCAACCCCTCCCATCTATCTCTTAACACCATCCATATTGGATATCTCTTTACTGTACCGTGATGCTTCACAAATGTACTAAACCTTTCTATTCTCATAGTTTCTACAGATTGTAAATTAAAGATTTTTTTTTTTCTAAAATATTTATATTATTTATCAATTGACTGACTTTTAAAAATCACCCAGTATTTGCAGTGTTAGCTCTAGGTAAATGTTGCAATTCTTCAGCCATTCCTGGACCTGTGACCAAAAACGAGCTACATATGGACAGTACCAAAATAAATAATAAAATGACTGCCTCCCCGCAGCAAAATCTGCATAGCTGGGAAGATTGTATCCCATATATATATATATATATATATATATATATATATATATATATATATATATATATATATATATATATATATATATATATATATATATATATATATATATATATATATATATATATATATATATATATATATATATATATATCTCAGCAAAACAAAAGAAACGTCCCTTTTTCAGGACCCTGATTTTCAAAGATAATTAGTAAAAATCCAAGTAACTTCAGATCTTCATTGTGTTTTTCAGAGTCAGTAGAAAGGCCTCTTTAGTGTCCTAAGTTTTCATAACTGTGACCTTAATTGCCTACCGTCTGTGAGCTGTTAGTGTCCTAACGACCGTTCCACAGGTGCATGTTCATTAATTGTTTATGGTTCATTGAACAAGCACGTGAAAGTGTTTGAACCCTTCACAATGAAGATCTGTGAAGTCATTTGGATTTTTACGAAGTATCTTTGAAAGACAAGGTCCTGAAAAAGGGCCGTTTCATTTTTTGCTGAGTTTATCATTTAAAAAGCAGGTCGCTTGGTGTAGGCAAAACCATAATCAAATAGGTAAGCTAGGATATGACCAAAAAGTTAATCAGGGTGATTTTTCCACTGTATTTTTGCTAACTTTCAGCAAAAATGTATTGTAGTCAGATAATTTATTTATTTTGGGATATGTATACTGAGTATGTCCACATCCCCATCAGACCATTTTATTGGTAAACTACACGGTAATGTAAAAGTAGCATTTTTTTGGTGATCCAATACGCAATATTTACTTATCATAATTTGGTTTTAATCCAGAGAGGTTAGAAAAAGTATCTTGATCCTCTGAGGCTGTGGAGGGATTCTAATTGTGGATTTAAAAGAAAATATGAATCATCAGCCTATAATGACACTTGTTTTTAAGCCATGGATTTCTAATCCCTTGATATTATTGTTGGATCTAATTTTTACCGCTAACATTTCGATGGCAATAATAAATAGATATGCTGATAGTGGACAACCTTGTTTTACTCCTCTTGACAGTTTAACACTTTCTGAGATGTAGCAATTATTTACTTTTTTACACCTAGGATTACTATACATAACTTTAACTCATTTTATAAGAGATTCTCCAAAATTGAAATATTCCAGGCATTTATATATAAACTCCAGTCGTACTTTATCAAAAGCAGCTATGAAAACCAAATCTGGTTTTGCAGATATTTCATCGTGTTCTATTGTTTCTAGTACTTGTCTTATTATCTTCAAAATATCGTCCATGTAAAACAACCTGTCTGATTAGGATTAATAACTGACAAAACCTTTTCAATTCGATGATCTAAGCATTTAGCTAGAATTTTTGCATCACAACATTGAAGTGTAAGATCCCTCCGATTAAAAATAAAAAATGGACTGCATCTTTATATATACTACTTGGATCCTGTTTCAGTAATAATGAAATCAGACCTTGTTGAGTGTCCGATAATCTACTATTTATAAAGGAGTGGTTAAAACATGCTAATAATGGTCCTCTGAGTATATAAAAAAAAAGTTTGGTATGCCATCCAGCCCTGGAGTTTTCCCAGAATTAAATGCTTTAATTGCATCATGAAGTTCCTCCCCTGTAATTTGGCCTCCTCTCAGGCAAATTCGCTACTGACCTGTTGTAGGTTTCTGGCTGTCTGTCAGTAGGAGAGTTCAGCTCACTTCTGGCTTTCTTGTCGTCATTGCTAGTGCTCCCACTGTCGCTGTCCACTGTCGATGCAGAGTCAGGCCTGAAACACCACACAGCACCTCTTATCAAATAATCAGCACTAAACAGAACCTGCTCCCTAACCAAATCAGTTTTAAACAGAACCTGTTACCCAACCAATCAGGGCACTGTAACTAATCAAACAAATTATCAAATCAGTCAATCAATACCAGTGTCCAGTAATTGTTCACTGCAATTTAATTAACTTAGGTCGTCAATCCATAAATCCCCAAAAACAAGTTTAAATAATCAAAAACTGGGCAGTTCCTTTGATACTTCAATTCCTCATTCTACAGTTAATTTGATAACAGTCCACAACGGGATGCCGCTGTAGGCATATTTTACAGACATCTTCTCTTGGCATTTTTGTGTTACTTAGCGTGTATGCTATGTGCTAGCTATGCTGTAGCCGTGTACTTGCCTGTCCTTCAGTGTTATGTACTGGTGAGGCACCAGGCCATGGGTGCCGTTGAGTCGCCCCTCCCACCAGTCATGTGACGCACGCTGGAACAGCTGCAGGGTCACTCCCTTCTTAAAGGAGAGCTCCCGCCCCGACCGGCCTGTATAGTCAAACCTGGCCACCGCTTCTACTGCTTCCCCCTCTGAGAGACCGAGAGAAACGGAGAGAGAAAGAAAGATGGGGAGGGAGAAAGAGAGAAACAGAGAGAGGGGGCAGGAAGCGGGAGGCAGAAGGACAGAGAGAAAGGAGCGATAAGAGCCAGATCGTATGATCGGGACCTGTCAATAACTCATCTCCCCAGCTCGACCTTGCCCGAGCTCAGCCAATGAGGAACGAGGTGGACGCGAAAGAGAAATCAGAGCATAAGAGTCTTAGCTAACCATCACCCCACTGCACCCCTTCCCCCCCACAATGGGAGAGAGGGGGGTCTCTATGCTAGCTGTTGCCATGGAGACAGCTCTCTATCCATTGGTGGATGAGAGAGAGAAGCCCACTGGGTGATTGTGTAGAGGTCAAAGCATACCCTCCTCACTGGTCTGAGTCTCTGTGCCGCCGTCGGGCTCCGCCTCCCCACCCGGCTCGCTGAACGGACTCTCGCTAGAAAGGGAGAGGGGGAGAGAGCGAGAGAAAGAGTTTGGGTGTGGGGGAGGAGAAGGAAGAAAAAGGCAGTGTAAGTACCATAACTGCAGCAGTCAGCAATACTAGACAAACTTGGTAGAACCGGGCCCTCTTGATATTTCACAAAATGGATGAACAGAATGATAAAAGCACAGATGGTTGCAAGGCTTGAGTATACAGTATAGTCCATCTGTCTCACCAGTACTGTTCTCCAGTCATGCACTTCTCATAGACGGGCCCAGGCAGCTCCGGGGGGTCGGGGAAGATGTCGTGGTGCAGGATGACCGTCTTGATGACCTCATTAACATGCGCCTGGCAGGCCACCTGGTCCAGGGCGTCGGGCGTGGGCAGCAGGGTGGGGCCGAAGACGATGGCCAGGTTCCCAGCATCCATCATGTTCTCATCGCTGTACTGGGATAAGCTGTGCAGGGGGCACAGGGCAAATGTTAGTACTTAAACACCACATCACTTTATTTTTTTCCCCTTATTTCTTCTTTAAAACTTTATTTAAGTCACATTGAGATTCAACATCTATTTTACAACAGAGCCCTGTATACATATACATTGTGTATAAAACAATATAATTCAGCACACAATAACAAACTAAACGTATTGAATAAAAGCAATCGCATTAAACTACAGCGGTCCTCAATCATTAATGTCAACTGCCCGAGTGGCACCAGCACATGTAACTGCAGTGAACTCTACAGACTGTTCCACAGATTAGAGGCAAAAAACAACAACAAAAAACGCAGATTTTCCCAAATCCGTGGAGGCCTATTGTTATCCATTCCTGAGAAGGGATTTGGTCATTTATGATTCTTAACTTCATGAAGTTACATATGAAGGGAGTGTCTGTCAGATTGCTTTGGAAATCAATAAGAGAATGCAGCTCTCTTCTTACTCTCTTCCATCCCACATTTTTATACAGACTACAATGAGTCCTAAAATAGAGGCTGCCGCGTGCATGTAAACAATATCACCAAAATCCAATACAGGGAGAAGCGTTGTTTGAACAATCTTTCTCCCATTTTCAATACTGAGGCATGATTTATTTCGATATTAAAAAAAACAATCTTAGTCAGATTTTCTATATGGACAACTTGTCATCAGTCCAGACACCCAGGTACTTTATATTGAGAAACAAGCTCAATTTGGGCTCCATTTGTAGCGCAATTATGCAGGTCCTCAGGGTCATTCCGTGACCTAGAGAACAGCAGGAGCTTGGTTTTACTTGTATTTTAACACCAATTTATGATCTGTAAGTGATTTCTGAATTGAAACAAAGTCATGCTGAAGTTCACGAATGGCCTCCTGCACCGAGGTGGCACAGGAATACAAAACTGTCATCTGCATTGAGATGAATGTTACAAGTATTAACAGTGTTTCCTATGTCATTAATATAGGTGAACAATATTGGACCCAAAATCGAACCCAGAGGAACACCTTTTTGATTCTCAAGAAATTCAGATTCAAACCAATCTGTCAAGATGGCCTGAGTTCTGTCGCTAAGATAATTCTGAAACCATAAAACTGGCTGTATCTCCCAGGCCTATTTTTTTTTTTAGAACTTCTTCAGCAAAACAGAATGATCAACCGTGTCGAACGCCTTTGACAGGTCAATAAACAAGGCAGCACAGCTCTTTTTAGCATCCAAGGCATTGACAATATCATTAACAACTAGCATGATTGCTGTGGTAGTACTACACCCAGGCCTAAACCCTGATTGGTTTATATTAAAAATGCAATTATCAGATAAAACGATAATAAGTTGTACATTAACCAAGGATTCATGAATCTTTTCTAAAGAAGGTAGTATTGAAATGGGGTGACAGTTGTCAAGATCATTTGTATCCCCACTCTTATGGAGTGTCAGCACATATGTAGATTTCCATGCTTTTGGAATAATTCCTGATAACAATGTTAAATAAAACATGTGGGCTACTGAGCCAGCAATAAAAGCAGGAAGTAAAACACTCCAGGATACAAATAGAAGTAAACTGAATGTCCATCATACTCGTACCGAATACTGTAATCTAACATTCTGCAATCTAACATTCTCTGCTGTGGTAGATCACACCAGCACCTCACACTTCTCCCTCTCCTCCCGTTCACACTTCCTCCTCCATCTCTATTTGGAGCTGCAGAGATGAGACATCGTGTTCAGCCAAAATACAGACAGACCGTGTTGTGTGTGTGATCTAGACTATTGCAGACCTATATGTTCTAGACTAACCCGGTACTGGTTCTCTGTGTTCTCAACTAACCCAGTACTGGTTCTGTGTGTTCAACACTAGTCCAGTACTACTTCTCTGGGTTCTATACTAGTCCAGACCTGGTTCTGTGTGTTTCTATGTTATAGACTAGTCCAGACCTGGTTCTGTGTGTTTCTATGTTATAGACTAGTCCAGACCTGGTTCTGTGTGTTTCTATGTTATAGACTAGTCCAGACCTGGTTCTGTGTGTTTCTATGTTATAGACTAGTCCAGACCTGGTTCGGTGTGTTTCTATGTTATAGACTAGTCCAGACCTGGTTCGGTGTGTTTCTATGTTATAGACTAGTCCAGACCTGGTTCGGTGTGTTTCTATGTTATAGACTAGTCCAGACCTGGATCGGTGTGTTTCTATGTTATAGACTAGTCTAGACCTGGTTCTGTGTGTTCTTGACTAGTCCAGACCTGGTTCTGCTTGGTTCTAGACTAGTCCAGACCTTGTTCTGCTTGGTTCTAGACTAGTCCAGACCTGGTTCTGCTTGGTTCTAGACTAGTCCAGACCTGGTTCTAGACTAACTCATTACTGGTTCTGTGGGTTCTATATTAACCCAGACGTGGTTAATGTGTGGTTCTGTGTTAGCGTACAGACACTCACTGGTTCAGGAAAGCGAACAGGTATCTCATCACGACCAGAGTCACCCGTGGAACACCCAGTAGAATCTTACGAATACACTGAGCTCTGTCATACAGGCTCTCTATACCTGTGGGAGCACACACACACACACACACACACACACACACACACACACACACACACACACACACACACACACACACACACACCAGCTGTCAGTAATATTCCCAGGAACTCATGAGGTGTAATCCTGACACATCCTGAAATATAAGCAGCCCACAGAGAGGCGGCTAGCTCTGTGTGTGTTTCAGAAAGACAGAAAGAAACTGAGTTGAAGACAAAGAAATGGGACTGGGAGATTGTGTGTGGGAGGAAGAGAGAGAGAGAGAGAGAGAGAGAGGGACCCATTTTGACAGTGCCAAAATGGAATGTATTACTCATAAGACTTTTTATTACTGCATTTCAAAACTGCTCTTTTTGTCAATGAACAGCCGCTGATCATTTATGGAGACCTAAAACAAACAGTTGCATTTAAGTGAAGCATGCAAAGCAATTGGAATCTGTTGCATTTTAAACAAGTTTTGATGGGCCGTATCGACTGCTGATGAGGTCGTTTTTGCAACACATTGCATGTTAGAGCTGTTCAAATGTCACTGTAAATCACAAAACCTTCACAGCTGTTAATTTTTTTCAAAACACACACACTAATTGCATACACATACCCCCCCCCCCCCCCCCCCCCCCATTAAAAGACCCCTGTCCTCCTGTCTCGCCACCTCCCCACAGCATAGAGAAAGGAAATGCTACTCACGGACACAGGAAATTAGGTCGTTGAACCTTTCCTTGGGAAAGAGGGGGTTCTCCAGCCCCCGGAAGTAGAGCTTCAGTACACCGGCCACCGAGTTGATGTCATGGTTATTCTCCTCGTCAATCAGGGGGTCATTACCTTGACAACAGAGAGACGGACATGGTCAGTTTCCTCTCTCCTGACCTGGAAGCACAAGTATGATGACCTCACAATGACCTCTCACCTCTCTCAAATGAGTTCTTGATGTCATTGACCTCCACCTGTGACCCCGACACACGGAATATGCCCTGGTGCTGAAGACCTGACGGAGATGGGGAGGCGGTTATGAGAGTCTAGTCAGTACACATCAGAGGAACTTGAAAGGGCTTGATAGGTGTAAGCGGTATGGATTTGGCCCCTAGCCCCTAAATAGGCTAAGTGGAGGATCCACCATGTTATTTTCAACAGTCGGACTCACCATGGAGGTTGATGTAACGGATGCAGCTCTCTACCAGCAGAGGAATGGCTTTAGTCGAATCCTAAAAAAACACATCCAGGCAATTAAGCAACCAGCAGAGGCCAACCACACAACCAGCAGGAGGAAGAGTGGAAACATTACCTGGTGTTTGCTATGGGAGTTCTTTCGTCCACGGCTAGAAGGAGAGAAACAGAGACAAGAGTGACTCAGTTTTGTTTTGCAGAGCTCAAAGACAAGACGTGAGACAATCTAAAAGATAGAAACAGTGCTTCAGTCAATGATGAGCTGTACCTGGTAGTCAGCGTGTCTGCTATATACCCTGGAGAGACGTGAAAGACAGGCAGACAGAGAGAGAGGAGTTTAATTGTCAGACTGGGAGGGCATTAGCACACAAGGCATATTTCTAAGCCGTAAAAGAGGCAGTGAGAGAGAGCCTCGTTCAACCATCCTGATATTGCGAGCTTACATTCTGTTTCACGACATGGATTCAAGTGAAACAAAACGAGAGCGCAGCGTTCAAGATGGTGGACCAGGCTAACAGAGACAAAGAGGGTCGACAGCGAGAAAGAATGAGAAAGCAAGAGAGTGTCTCTTACCCTCGGCCATGGCTTTCTTCAGTAGGTCGTGTTTGGCCTGTAGTTTGGAGATCAGATTACTGCCCTCCAGATACTCACGGAACTTCTGTGGACCACAGACAGAAGAACATGCAGCTTTCATTAACTGTACATCTACCTAACTGTCTATATCATCTAGCCTGTGTGTGTGTGTGTGTCACCGTAAAGTAGAAGAGCTCAGTCTCCTGTTGGTTGGCACGGCGCTTGGCGAGGCTGGGTTTGTTTAAGTAGCCGTCCGACACGCTGGACTTGACTGACTCTGAAGAGGGGCTGTGCGTGAAACTCTGGGAAACGTCATAGTCATCCAGCACTGTCATGTCCTGAAGGGTGGTGAGAGTGGCCCCCCATGTCTTCTTCACCTGGGTGTAGGGGAAATAGAGTTAGACCAAAGTAATCACTCACAGATTGTCTGTTCATGTATTTGTGGATATGATGTTTGAGCGAGTGTTTATGCACATCTTAAATCTGTATGGTGCAGGTGATGTTTATTTGTGTATGGTAATCACGGTGTGTGTGTGTGTGTGAAACCTGCAGATGCAGCTCATTACTCCAGTCTCCAACACTTCTGTGCCCTTCAGGGTGAGACAACAGCTGCCCTCCCATTCCACAACAATCCATATACAATCTGCTCAACAGTAATCCACACTCCAAAAACACACTATACATAACCCAAAAAAGCTATAGCTTCAGGGCACGAAAACGGTTTATTTGTAGGTTTATTTGTACATCTGTTACAAAATCAACCCAACCTTCCTCTCCTTCCCACAGCATGTAGTCTGAGAATCAACCAAACTACAGCAAAGCACACTGGGAAACTGAAGTACATATGACTGTGTGTGTGTGTCTCACCTCCTCGTTCTCTATCTTCAGGGTGGAGAGGCGTGACTGGAGCTGCTGCAGCCTAGATGTGAGCTCTGCCTGCACCTGTGGCTGGGCGGCTATCTGAGTCACCTGACAGGAAACAGGAACAACACACAGCATGACTGGGCGCTTACCTGGGGGGTTTGTGTGTCACTGGGTGTGCGTATGTCTGTGTGAGTGTATGTATATGTGTGCATGCGTGCTTGTGTGTTTTTGCACTCTCACCGGGTCCCCCATGTGGGGCTGGAAGCTGAAGCGTGGCGGGGGGCAGAAGGCGGTAGGGTAGAGGCCCAGCAGGCGCTGTCTGTCTCGGGCAGGATCCAGGCCCTCTACGGCCCCCTCCAGTACTTCCAACCCTGTCCGCCTGGAGGCCTCCAGACTCAGCTCTGCAGACAGGTAGGTCTTCAACGCACGACTCAGACTGGAGTGGTACCCCAGGTCACAACACTGAGTGACGGAGAGAGATGAGATGGTAATGTGTCTTTCTTTCTCCAACACTTTTTGCCAACACTGCTTTGGTAAAAGTGAAATCGGCTTGTTTGTGTGTGTGTGCTCACATCTATGATATCGGGCAGGTCGTGGATGTAGTATTTGAACACAGAGGAGTTGGTGGCCTCCATCGTCAGCAGGTACTCGTTCCTGGCCTTCAGAGACTTCAGCTTGTTCTCAGAGTACTTAGCTTTCCTCTGTAGCGAGAGCAGATAGAGAAGGTGGGGAGAAAATAACAGTTTGAGACTTTTTAGAGACTCGTAAAAAAATCTAAATGAATGCAGGAAAGGAGTGTGTGGGTCTGTGTACCTTCTCCCTCATCTTCTCCATCTTTCGGGCGGCGTTGCGTCTCTGGTGGCGTTCCTCTATACGCATGCCGAATAACGGCTCCACTCCCCCACTAGGCCCCACTTTGCCAACCCCCACCTGACGCTCGGCATCCCTCAGCTTGGTCTCCGCATTCAGCGTCTCCCCATGGTACATGTGGTATGTCTTCATCACCTAGCAACCACAGCCCACAATGCATCAATCTGTCAACAAGTCTGCCCAGGAAAATCATCTGGGTCGTGTTCAGAAGGCACTAATGGTCGGAAACGTTTTGACATGGAAGGCAGAAAGAATGCCCCTCGTTGGACAAGTTCAGGTAGTACCTCCTCCGTTTTGAAAGGGTTCTCTCTTGTTTCGTGCCTCCTGAATGTGACCTTACTGCTCATAGCACAATCACCTATAGAAATGCACCTGATAAATGTTGTACGTCCTCCCTTCCCCTGCGAGGTTAGGAACAGATCTGTCCCCTCTCTAAGTTCTTGTTAGCTCATGTGTTTCTTTATTTACACCAGCAGCTTTTAAGGCTGCCAAGCTTTCACTTAACTAAACGCTCCAATCAGCAACTTTCCTTTGCTGCACATTTTGCTGAAATCACAAAAGCGACTCATTCCTCAAAAGTTCATGTCGCAATGTTTAAAATGAAGCGTGGCCGTTTTTGATGTCTTGCTTAAGCACAGGAAAAATGACAGTAAAAAAAAAAAGCCCTGAAGTTAAATGTTTAATGGAGACTGCGTGTGGCAGTTATAGAGGATGTCACTTACGGTGTAGAGTTCATTAAGGAGCTTCATCAAGTCCTCCTGCAGCTGAAAGGTGATCTCTTTGCTCTGAGAGTGGGGGGAGGAGGAGAGGGTAGATGAGAGAGGGGGAACGGAGGAAGAGATAGGGGAGAGATATTTCATCAACCCAGTGGAGAAGGGAGGAGAACTCTGTAGAGTTTAGAAACGCACACACAGGTCATCACTGCAAATGAGAAATAATCAGATAAATAAATACATCCAGAAACGGATGAATCCATAAATAAAACGTATGGTGACAGGAGCTGGGCTGTAGCTCCTGTGTGTGTGTGTGTGAGAGAGAGTCCTCATGTATTAAACAACTCCTTCCAGTTTGGGAGTTTGAGTTATAGCATTCTGTAGAGCATTAATACTGCATTAAGCCAAATGACTCTGAAATCCCAGAATGGATTAATCCCATTCCACTAGCCTTCTTACTGTGAGGCGGACCAGCTGAGCCTGTCACCATGGACACCAGGCTGTCAGAAACTCAGCGGTGTCATGGTCACCAGCCGGTGTCATCCTGGGCACACTCACAGTGACTGACAAGTGTCATCTGTGTTCTAGAGCTTCATACAGGGGCACAACTTTCACTGGGGTTGGGGACATGTCCCTCCCACATTCTGAAATTGCATTTTTGTCCCGCCCCCCCCCCCCCCCCCAGTTGTATCATTGGAATGATATACAAAACGAGGCAACGATGTGCTTTAGGACCATGCGGACGCATCCGAGCGGACGGGTAGAGTGGAGTGTTTATCCAATTGTAAAAAAATATACACAAAACATTATGTCCCCCCACTTCTAAAACCAAAGCTTCATAAGCAGTTATAACACAGTTACGAAGCTTATATGTCTAGGCGTACTGTATGTAGCTACTAGCTATCAGGTCTCTCAGCACTTTAGCCCTCATTAATAAAACAGGAGCCACAGAGAGATTAATAATGAACATGATGAGTTGAACTCGGAAGGGGTTTGTGTGGGTGTGTGTGTTTAATGTGTTCTACAGTACTCGGGAGGCAGGCTTCTCTGAACATACACAGGGGAAAACACTCAAATACACAGAGGAAAATGTGGGCAGATTCTGTACTTTTGATTAAAGCCCATCAGGTTAACTCTGTGGCTCCTTTTATAGCTCCCTCTCAAACCAAGAGGCTTCTGGGAAAATACACGGGGAAATATGAGCCTTTACCTTTCCTTCGAAAGGTACTCTTCTAGTCCTATTCTTGCTCCCTCTCATACTAACAGACTTGTCATTACAGCTATAAAACCCTCTATTCCCTTGGGAAAGTCATCTGTGACACGTGCATGAGAAGAGGCTGTGATTGGCTCACTCTTTTAAGCAGGCGGGCGGAGTCGTCGCTGATGTGCGTGAGACGGGTGATGACGTTGTTCAGGTAGAGGTCACTGAGGGTGGCGTGGTCCTTACTCTCCCTCCTCACCTGAAGAGAGAGAGATCAAGTGTTTACATTGCCTAAACACAGGCAACTATTTAATGAAGAGAACCAACATGTCAGCTATATGTGCCTTCACACATTCAAACAAACACTTTCATTACCTGGTTCAGCAGCAGGTACCAGCAGTTAACTGGAGACAGCAAGTTCTGGTCCTTTCTGTAGGAGAGAGAAAGATCGCAGAGGTTGCACTCAAATCAACACAAACACATGCATTAAGCCACTGTTTACGCTTAAACACATACAGTATGAGCTATGCACACACACACACACACGTCTTCTTACTTGTACTGCTGGTGGTCCTTGGTGCTGCGTGTCTTGGCCATGAACCTCTCAGCTAGTTTCTCCAGGTTCCTGGAGTACTCGGTCTCGATCTCAGCCTTCTTCCTGAAGAAGTCCTGCAGGTCCTGCAGCAGCTGCACCCTCATCTCTGTCTGCTGTTCCAAACACCGCTGCTGTTCCACCAGCTGGGCTCGCACATCTACACACAGACACAGTGCATCTCTGATTATGAGTGTATACACACATACGATTATAGAGAGACATACTGTAAACCAATCAGACATGTTTACACACATCCCTGCATTGATATGGACACAGGTTACCTTAGCGTTCTTAGTGCCCAAGAACACTAAGATAGCCTGCCTAAATGACTACCGACCTGTAGCACTCACGTCTGTAGCTTTGAAAGGCTGGTCATGGCTCACATCAAACCCTAGACCCACTCCAATTTGCATATCGCACCAACAGATCCACAGATGATGCAATCTCTGTTGCACTCCACACTGCCCTTTCACACCTGGACAAAAGGAACACCTATGTGAGAATGCTATTCACTGACTACAGCTCAGCGTTCAACACCATACTGCCCTAAACACCTCCCTCTGCAACTGGATCCTGGACATCCTGACGGGCCGCTCCCAGGTGGTAAGGGTAGGTAACAACACATTCGCCATGCTGATCCTAAACACGGGGGCCTCAGGGGTGCGTGCTCAGTCCCCTCCTGTACTCCCTTTTCACTCATGACTGCATGGCCAGGCACGACTCCAACACCATCATTAAGTTTGCTGATGACAACAGTGGTAGTCCTGATCACCGACAACATTGAGACAGCCTACAGGGAGGTGGTCAGAGAGCTGACCGTGTATTGCAAGGACAACAAGCTCTCCCTCAACGTGATCAAGACAAAGGAGAGGATTGTGGACTACAGGAAAAGGAGGACCGAGCACGCCCCCATTCTCATCGACGGGGCTGCATCGGAGCAGGTTGAGAGCTTTAAGTTTCTTGGTTTCCACATCACCAACAAACTAACATTGTCCAAGCACACCAATACAGTTGTGAAGAGGGCACGACAAAGCCTATTCCCCCTCAGGAGACTGAAAATATTTGGCATGGGTCCTCAGATCCTCAAGGTTTTACAGCTGCACTATCGAGAGCATGCTGACGGGTTGCATCACTGCCTGGTATGGCAACTGCTCGGCCTCTGACCGCAAGGCGCTACTGAGGTTAGTGCGTACGGCCCAGTACATCACTGGGGCAAAGCTTCTGCCATTCCGGACCTCTATACCAGGCGGTATCAGAGGAAGGCCCTAAAAATTGTCAAAGACTCCAGCCACCCTAGTCATAAACTGTTCTCCCTGCTACCGCATGGCAAGCGGTACCAGAGCACCAAGTCTAGGTCCAAGAGGCTCCTAAATAGCTTCTACCCCCAAGACATAAGACTCCTAATCAAATGACTACCCAGAGTATTTGCATTGCCCTCCTCCCTCCGGGAACGCTGCTGCTACTCTGTTATTATCTATGCATAGTCACTTTAATAACTCTACCTACATGTACATATTACCTCAATTACCTCGACACCAGTACCCCCTGTATTTATCCCCACTATTGTTATTTACTGCTGCTCTTTAATCATTTGTTATTCTTTTTTAGCTATTTTCTTAACCGCATTGTTAGTTAAGGGCTTGTAAGTAAGCATTTCACTGTTGTATTCGGCGCATGTGACAAATACAATTTGACTTGAAATACATGCTGTTAGAGCCGATTTGGACATATTTGTATAAAAGACTGAACATACTGAGCTCCATGGACATGTGTAAATATATTAAATAATAATGTACATTATGAAATATTAGGTACGTACCTTTATGATTTATATTTACCCCCCCTCCCCCTCTTGCCCATTCATTGTATTGTGGTAAGTGTGTTAGGATAAAGGCAGGAAGTTGGGCCTTCGGGGGGGTCCTTGCTAGATGCGGGAGCGGTATAGTTTTTTGACCATACAGACAGGTCATATTATGTATTTTCCATATCAAGTAATCTATGCTTTAAGTTGATTGGAGAATAATTTCTTTGTTAGATATAAAAATAATAAACATTTTTGTTGCACCATATCCCTGGATGTCGTTGAATGTTTGGCTGTTTGGAAACCTTGAGTGTGGACTGTATGCGTACCAAACAACCCCGCTTCAGGCTTCAGGTTTAACAACCCCGCTTCAGGATTAATATTTGAAGGAAATCTCCGGTTCGGACACACGCTGGATATTGTTCTATTTGTAATTGCATTCGGACCATAAGGACAGCTCGCTTGGAAGGACTTGAACTCCTAGAATTCGCCAGCCGTGAGTAACCACTGCGAATGAATGAGCTGCCCTGTTCAATGCGATCGTTTGATCATGCATATTATGGAAGCGCAAATGCGCTTATAATTGGAATGTTTGATAAACTTGTGAATGGAATTCAAAACACAGCGCTGTGAAAACAATTAAGTAGTTTAAGTTTGGGAAACACTGAGATCCTATGCACAATGGAGCCTAATCATATGTCTTAATATTTGGCCTAACGTGGAAATGCAATGCATCAACACAACGAATACAGTTTAAGGATCTAAAGATACTGCGTGTTTAAACTTCATTAAAAGGGACAAAACTTATAATGGGATGAAATGTTTCAAACGCATCTGAAATGCCGAACTTGCACATGTTCAATTCAAAATGGGTAAATTTGCTGAAATTGGAGGATTGTGTTTTAAAGCATTAAAGGAGGTCTAAAGGGGCATTACGTTTAACAATCAAAAACCAACAACTGTGTCATTGTAAATTGAGTGAACTAAAAGTGAATGATGGAGGATGAAATCCCAAATAAAACTCCACTGGAGAGGGCAGAGGAGCATCTAAATTCACTCTATGCAGCCCGGAAAGGCAAACTTGGAGTGTGTACACGCAAAATGAATGAAACATTGAAACTGTGAATGAGGGTCTTGAAGCATTTGATGCTGTTCTCAATTACTTTAAGAATGCTCATGAATCTGTGCTAGAGCTGGTCACAGAGGAGGAACAGGAGAGCATGAACTATTATCAACCAAGAATGAGAATTTATGAACATTTCCTGAAAGAGGTGGAAATATGGAAAAAAGCTGAAGTTGAGCCACAAACGCTCATTGAACCACACAACAGCATTTCCAATGTGTCAAAAACATCAAGTAAAACCAAGTATTCTAAGACTGCTTCCTCAGTGTCCTCTGCACGCCTAAAAGCTGAGGCAGAACGAGCAGCTCTACTAGCTCGCCAAGCATCATTACAGGACAAGCATGCATTGGAACTGGAGAAAGCTCAACTGGAACAACAGAAAGCTCAACTGAATGTTAGGATGAAAAAAATGGCACTGGAAACGGACATAGCAGCATATAATGCCAAACTGAAGGTCCTGGAGAGTGTTGAGTCAACTTCTCAATCCCATGCCATGCTGTGGCAGCCCATTTTCTAAGCCAAGAAGATGGAATGAACTCTTATTTTGAGAACCAGGAACCCGAGGTCTATGAGGAACCTGAACCATCACCTGTTGAGTTTGCTGCATTAGGAGCAGCTCCAAAGACCCCATTTACAAAGGGTTTTACAACAACCGACCACAAAGCCATCAAAACCAATTCAGAAAAGTCATAAACCACACACTTCAGCAGCCAACATCAATGTCTAACAATCAACACAGAATCAACACTGCGGGTATCAGCCATAATACCAGCCATGATAACCTCTCTACTGTCATGCAAAGGCGGAATGAAATATCTGACCTCCTTGTACTACAGCACAAACAGGCCACACTCCCTGTTAGGGAGACACCTATGTTTGACGGGGATCCTCTAAACTTTAGGCCATTTATGCGTGCATTTGAGCATGCTATAGAAGATAAGACTAGCAGTCACCAGGATAGGCTCTATTACCTGGAACAGTACACCTCTGGTCAGCTCAAGGATCTGGTCCGTAGTTGTCTGCAAATGGAAGCCAGAAGAGGCTATGCAGAGGCTAAGAAGTTGTTAAAGGAACACTTTGGCAATGTTAAAGGAACACTTTGGCACCACTGCTTACATGGAAAAAGCTTGGAACTGGACAAACATCAAACCGAATGATGGAAAGGGACTGGGTGGCTATGCACTCTATCTTAGAGGTTGCTGTAACGCTATGCAAGACCTACAGACCATGGAAGAGCTTAATCTTCCCTCCAACATAAAGTTGATCATGTCAAAACTTCCATACAAACTAAGGGAAAAATGGAGGTCTACGGCATGTGATATTTTAGAGAGAAGCCACCTGAGGACCCAGTTCAGTGACCTTGTGACGTTCATGGAAAAATATACCAAAATACTGCAGGATCCGTTGTACGGAGATATTCAAGATCCCCTGACCAACAAAATGTTTTTTTTTAAAACCAAAACAGAAGCTGACAGCAGTTCAAGTCCAAGAGTAGGGGAAGCAGCTTTGCCACTGCAGTAGCTGTAGTGGCAGATTGTGACCCTGAAAAACCTCTAAAAGAACAAACATTCAAAGTCAAGAAACCAGGCACCTACCCTTCTGATGCTCCCAGTATCTCATGTGTATTTTGCTCTGGTGAGCATTTCTTGGACGACTGCCAACAGGTGAAGGCGCAGCCACACGAAGCCAAGGTGGAGTTTCTGAGATAAAAAGGCCTTTGTTTTGGCTGTTTGATGAGAGGACACTTAAGCAAAGAATGTAAAAGAAGGATGACCTGTCAGAGCTGTCAAAGAAAGCACCCCACTATCCTACACATTGAAGGAAGAGAGAGATTTAGATCTCTGAAGGCAGATACGAGTGGTGTAGCAGTAAAGCGGGAGGAGACTGTCAGCAGTGCTCTTGTTTCACTGGAAGCTGGTGAAGATACCGGGGCCAGTACAGATTGTGCACTTGCAATTGTGCCAGTTCAAGTAAAGATGGCAAATGGAAGCAAGTCTGCGTTAACCTGTGCATTTCTCGATTCTGTTAGCTCAGCAACATTTTGTACGGAGAGACTCATGAGGCAGTTGCAAGCTAAAGGCAGTGAGACTGAAATTCTGCTACACACAATGGGGCAGGAGAGTCCTACCAAGAGCTGTGAGATATCTGGATTAGAGGTTGGCAATGTGGAAGGTGACACATTTCTTGCATTACCAAAGGTCTACACCCAAAATAAGATCCCAGTGACAAGAGAGAATATTCCCACTCAAAAGGTGGCCATACCTGAGAGGTTCAGTTGAAGGAAATTGATGCCGACGTCGAACTCCTGATAGGCGTAAATGCGCCAAAGGCAATGGAACCCTGGAAAATCATAAATAGTCAAGGCAACGGACCAGTATGCAGTGAAAACCCTATTTGGATGGGTGATGAACGATCCTCTTAACCTCTTGAACCTCTGGGGGCAGTATTTCATTTTTGGATGAAAAACGTCCCCGTTTTAAACAAGATATTTTGTCACGAAAAGATGCTCGACTATGCATATAATTGACAGCTTTGGAAAGAAAACACTGACGTTTCCAAAACTGCAAAGATATTGTCTGAGTGCCACAGAACTAATGCTACAGGCGAAACCAAGATGAAATTTCATACAGGAAGTGAGCCAGATTTTGGAGGCGCTGTGTTCCAATGTCTCCTTATATGGCTGTGAATGCGCAAGGAATGAGCCTACACTTTCTGTCGTTTCCCCAAGGTGTTTGCAGCATTGTGACGTATTTGTAGGCATATCATTGGAAAATTGACCATAAGAGACTACATTTACCAGGTGTCCGCTCGGTGTCCTCCGTCAAAACTATTGCGTAATCTCCAGGTGCGTGCATTTTTCCATTTTGAACAGAGGAGAAACCAAACTGCAACGAGTGATTTATCATCGAATAGATATTGTAAAAACACCTTGAGGATTGATTCTAAACAACGTTTGCCATGTTTCTGTCGATATTATGGAGTTAATTTGGAAAAAAGTTTGCGTTGTAATGACTGAATTTTCGGGGGTTTTTCTTAGCCAAACGTGAACAAAACGGAGCGATTTCTCCTAAACAAATAATCTTTTTGAAAAAACTGAACATTTGCTATCTAACTGAGAGTCTCCTCATTGAAAACATCTGAAGTTCTTCAAAGGTAAATTATTTTATTTGAATGCTTTTCTTGTTTTTGTGAAAATGTTGCCTGCTGAATGCTAGGCTTAATGCTATGCTAGCTATCAATACTCTTACACAAATGCTTGTGTAGCTATGGTTGAAAAGCATTTTTTGAAAATCTGAGATGACAGTGTTGTTAACAAAAGGCTAAGCTTGTGAGCCAATATATTTATTTCATTTAATTTGTGATTTTCATGAATAGTTAACGTTGCGTTATGGTAATGAGCTTGAGGCTATAATTACGCTCCCGGATACGGGATTGCTCGTCGCAACAGGTTAACAGTTGTACCATGGCAGAAGAATCTGGGCATCCTACGGTGATGGCCAATCGTATCTCACTGGCCGACCTGGGGGTTCTTCTTGTAAATCACTACAACCATGACTTCCCTGAGAGAGAGTGAAGAGAAAAGTGAGATGTCAGCTGAGGATCGTAGGTTTATGGAGATCGTATCAAGCTCCATAACCCTCAAAGACCATCACTACTACTTACCGTTGCCCTTTCGCAACAAAGATGTAGTCCTGCCAAACAATAGTGACATGGCAAAGCAGTGGGCTCTAAATATTATCAGGAATTTCAAGAAGGACAAAGGTTACGCTGCAGAGTACAAAGGCTTCATGGAAGAGATGATAACAAAAGGTTACGCCGAGAAGGTACCACAAGAACAGCTCCTCAGAAAGGCAAGGTATGGTACATACCACACCATGGCATTCACCATAAGCGCAAAGGAACGATACGAGTGGTGTTTGATTGTTCATCATCTTATAAAGGTATATCTCTTAACAGTGAACTCTTTCAAGGCCCTGACCTGGCAAACACGCTTATAGGAGTCTTGCTAAGATTTTGGCAAGAGCACATTGCCATGATGGCAGACATTGAAGGAATGTTTCATCAAGTATGCGTCCATGAAGATTACTTAGACTTCCTGCGATTCCTATGGTGGCCGGACGGTGATACTAACAAAAGATTGGAGGAGTACAGAATGACGGTACATCTTTTCGGTGCTATATCCTCTCCAAGTTGTGCAAACTTTGCACTGCGAAAGAAGACAACTGTGAGAGGTACGATGATGAGGTGATTCAAACAGTTAAGTCCAACTTCTATGTTGATGACTGCCTCAAGTCAGTGGCCACAGAAGAACAAGCCATAGCTTTCACAAAAAACCTCAGGGGTGTGTGCTCTCAGGGTGGGTTCAAATTGACCAAGTGGGTCAGCAACAGCCGCACTCTGCTGGCTTCTATCCCCAATGAACACAAAGCCAAGCAGATAAAAGAATTGGACCTGGACAGAGAAAAGCTGCCAGTTGAAGAGCACTTGGAATCCGATGGAACATTGAAAGTGATGCGTTTACCTTCTGAGTCACTGTCAAGAACAGACCCCTTACAAGAAGAGGTATTCTCTCAACTGCCAGCTCTATTTATGATCCATTAGGTTTCCTCGCCCCATTTGTATTAAAGGCAAAGCAAATTCTTCAAGGGCTCTGCAAGCTAAAGTGTGGATGGGACGAAGTCCCTGCAGAACACTCTATTTCATGGAAGAGATGGCTCTCAGAGCTGGATCAGCTCTCCAGATTCCCGATACAGGTGCATGATGCCTGAGACCTTTTGTCAAGTCCACACAGCTGCATCACTTCGGTGATGCAAGTGAACAAGGTTATGGCATGGCAAGCTACCTTAGGTTCACAAACGGTATGGAAAAGGTCCACATTGCATTCATACTGGGGAAATCAAGGATGACTCCACTCAAGCAGATGACGATCCCCAGACTGGAACTTGCTGCAGCAACATTGGCAGTGCGAGTGGACAGGATGTTAAGGTTGGAGCTCCAGATTGAACTTGAAGTCAACTTTCTGGACAGACAGCCAGTCTGTGCTAAAATACATCCGCAATGATACCAAGAGATTCCATACCTTTGTGGCTAATAGGGTTGCTATGATCCGTGACCTATCGAAAGCAAAACAATAGAGGTATTTGAACTCCAAACACAACCCAGCCAATGATGCCTCAAGAGGATTACATGTTGAAAATTTCCTGAACTCAAAGAGATGGCGCAAAGGACCAGAATTCCTGGAGAAACCAGAAACTCAATGGCCGAAAGTCCCCGAGGAGCTTGGCTCCATCCCTCCGGATGATCCAGAGGTGAGAAAAGACGTAATCGTAAACAGTACAAGTGTGGAAGAAAAGAGTCCAACCAGAACTGATTAGGTACTATTCAACATGGAACAGCTTGAAGAAAGCAGTTGCCTGGATGCTGAAACGGAGACATCTTCTACAGTTAAGCCAGAAAAGGAAAATTCTCTCTCAAACTGATCTCAGATCAAATCAGAGTCTGACAAACTCACTGAAGGAACAAATTGACAAGTTCAAACTGACGTTTGGAAAAGAAAGTCTGTCTGGATGACCTAGATGAAGCAGAAAAGGTCATCATTCGATTTGAGCAACGACAGCACTTTAAACAAGGAATTACACTAGTTGTGAAAGGAAAACAAATGTGCCAAGAGAAGCGGCTCAATCTGTAAGCTTGATCCAATTGTTGACAATGGCATTCTGAGAGTAGGAGGAAAGTTAAGCAAAGCTGCAATGCCTACGGAACTAAAGAATCATATTATCCTGCCCAAAGACTCCTACATCTCCAGACTGATCTTACTCCACATCCATGAGCAGGTTGGCCACTCTGGGAGAGGTCACATGCTTTCTAGACTTCACCAGCTATATTGGATACCCTGTGCCAACTCCTTAGCAAGGAAAGAGCTGTGTCTTCCTTAAGAGCTGTGTCTTCTGCAGGCGGATGCTAGCTAGAGCTGGAGAACAGAAGATGGCCGACCTTCCACAAGATCCGGTGTCACCTGATTTGCCGTCTTTCACCCATGTGGGCATAGATTACTTCGACCCCATAGAGGTGAAGCGAGGCCGCATTCATATGAAGCGGTATGGTGTGATCTTTACTTGCCTTGTGAGTCGAGCTGTCCATCTAGAAGTTGCTAGTTATCTGCATACTTATTCCTGCATCAATGCCCTGCGCAGGTTCATCTGTCGAAGGGGCCCAGTAACAAGTATCAGAACAGGCAATGGCACCAACTTTGTTGGAACACACAGAGAGCTAGGAGAAGCTCTGAAAGAGCTGGATCACAAGATTCAAAATGAATCACGGAAGGAAGGAGTGACATGGTCATTCAATCCTCCCTCTGGAGCCCACCATGGGGGGGGGGGGGGGGGGGGGGGGAAGCAAAGCCAGTCCTGCCACCAGGACTATTCCAGAGAAGAGAACTATACTCACGAAGGAGATGGAAGCAAGTACAATATATCACTGACCTCTTCTGGAAGAGATGGATCAGGGAGTATCTTCCACTTATGCAGGAGCGGAACAAGTGGAACAAAACTAAGAGAAACTTCAGTCCTGGTGACCTTGTGGTCATCGTCGATGACACCGCCCCAAAGAACTCTTGGCTAATGGGGCGTGCGGTGGAGTTGCCAGGGGCCAAAGGTCTTGTCCGGAGCGTCATGGTTAAGACTAAGACCAATATCTTACAGAGACCTATCAATAAATCTTAGAATCACGTGCACCTCTGATTCGTTGATGTCGTACTCTTACATTCTTTGATGTAATAGTCATACATTTTTGGAAGTTGAACACCTTTACACTTCAACTCAGACTGAGATCTATGGACTATTTTCCTATAAGGCACCTTGTATATTTGTATATAGCTATGAACTGTAATAGTGCTCTGGTATAGAATGTTTTGTGTATTGGCTCTACGTTTGAATATTAAGTAATTGTGTGCATTCAGTGCAGTCAACAATTAGGGGCCGGTATGTTAGAGCCGATTTGGACATATTTGTATAAAAGACTGAACATACCGAGCTGGACATTTGTGTAAATATATGAAATAATAATGTACATTATGAAATATTAGGTACGTACCTTTTATGATTTATATTTACCTGATTGAGATAAATATAGTTTTTGCCCCACCCCCCCTCTTGCCCATTCATTGTATTGTGGTAAGTGTGTTAGGATAAAGGCAGGAAGTTGGGCCTTCGGGGGGGACCTTGCTAGATGCGGGTGCGGTATAGTTTTTTGACCATACAAACATACATACAGACAGGTCATATTATGTATTTTCCATATCAAGTAATCTATGCTTTAAGTTAATTGGAGAATCATTTCTTTGTTAGATATAAGAAGAATAAAATTTTTTGTTGCACCATATCCCTGGATGCCGTTGAATGTTTGGCTGTTTGGAAACCTTGAGTGTGGACTGTATGCGTACCAAACAACCCCGCTTCAGGCTTGGGCAGTGGCTATGGTAAAGAGGAAAGGAAGCCACTACACATGCACACACCCTAAACCAGAGCTCTACAGACAAACACAATCATTCAGTTACACAGACACCTCTAGTAATACACACTCACTAACATATGCAGAAGTAACACCTTTCCAGACTACTGGCCCATATACTAATGAATTGTATTCGTATAGTGTTTTTCACCAGGTCTCAAAGCCCTTTACAGATGATGGGAACACCTCTCTCCATCACCCACTAATGTGAAGCTAGACACCCACCTGGGTGATGCACATGGCAGCCATTTTGCGTTAGTGGATATCTAGGGGGCATGTGTTCTATCACAGTGGGTGACGTGCATGCGTGTGCAAACACACACACACACACGAGAGAGAGCATGCGTGACTGGAAATCAGATTCTTCAGGCTAAAGGCCATGATATTATTCTATTGGAATCTTTATGAAGCGTATCTGTGCATATGTATGTGTGTGTGTGTCAATGTCGATGCGGCAGATCTGAGCTCCGTCTTCACCTCCTTCGTCACATGGTTCACACACAGTGTGTGGTTGCCAAGACAACAGGTAGTGGAGTGGAGAGGGTCCCCTGGAGATTGGTGTGTCTGCGTGGGCATGTGTGTGTGTGAGAGAGACCGTGTGAAAGGGAGAGACCGAGGTAAGGAGAGAGAAATATATAATGTGTGTATGTGTGAGAGAGAGAGGAGAAAGGGGGGGGGGGGGGGGAGTGGGAAGTGGGAGAGTTATCATTGTGTATTCTCTGCCAGTCCTCTCTTCTCCTTCCTGTGTCAGATAGATCCCTCGCTCTGAAACAGCACAACCACTGAAGTGTGCACTGCCATGCTGACTGTGGGATTGGTGTGTGGGTGTTCTTTAATGTTATCGTGGCCAAAGGATGCGGTCCAAGATGACTCCTTAGAGACAGACATGCTATGAGAGAGATGGAGGGCGGGAGAGAGGGATTAAGAAAGGACAGGAGAAATGGAGGGGTAGACACAGGGGAGGGAGTGAGACAGCGGGCCTGAGGAGTGAGTGAGATACACAACTTCTGTTGGACATTGTAGAAATCTTCCACAATGATTTTGCTCTTGTTTGTTGTCTAAGATTAGTGGAGGGTGTCTTTGGAATGAATGTATGATTGTGAATAAGACAACTCTGCACAAGCCAGGAACAATTCATTTCACCAATCTGACACTAGATTACCTTTTATGGCTTAGACACCTGGAGAGAGTGGGTGGGTGTGTGTGTGATGTCACAGCTGGACAGGAAGAGGAATCTCATCCTGGCCCGTTTCCATGACAACCAGGTCCAAGGACACAAGGGCAGAACATCGCTGGATGATCATAAAGGGACACACACACACAGAAGTGTTGGCATTGGCCACCAAATTATTCTTCCTTCAGTCTCACAACCACACACTGTTGTGAGTGCTCTCTCTCTCCTTATTTGCTTCCTCCCTCTCTTCCCTCCTCACCCTTCGTTCTCTCCCTCCTTCTCTCCCAGGCATGTAGATGTGGGGTCAGTAATTGTACACACATGCAGACGCAGGCAAAAGCAGAGCTCACTTTCACAGGGCCCCCCCTCCTTCACTCTTCTCTCCCACTCTACTTCCATTCCTCTCTCCCCACTCTCTCTTTCCCTCTTTTGCATTTATCATTCAGGCTTATATGATCCAAGCCATCACTTGATGTTATCAAACATTTGAAAAATCTCCCATATCTTTGCACACAGAGACAGCCAGACATTAGCATGGTGGAATACATAGCAGAGGTCTGAATACCTGGGTATACCTGGGCTTCAGATCAACCCTCTCACTGATGACGTGACACTCAACACTCTCACTGTGACATCATCACGTGAATAGAACTGCCCCCTCATAAACACAGCTGCTCCCGACCAATCACAGCCCGGGGAGGGAAGGCAGACTGCAAAGCCACATAGCGACAATTCAGATACATACAGGTACCTCCGCTAAGACGGGAGAGAGCAGCAGCAAAGCAGTGCTGTATCTTTAAGTGGTCATTGTAATGCAGGGCATCCCCAAGTGTTTTGGCCAGCTGCCAGACTGGGGATGGGCGCGCACACACACACGCTCTCCGGTGCTCTCCATTAAATCTAATCACTCAAAGTCACTGTGTCGATGTCGATTCAGTGTGTGTGTGCCCAGGGAAGAGCCTGTGCATTCAGAGTTCCTCAGTGACAGAAAGAGCACCGTAGGAGGGAGAGAAAGAGATGAGAATTTCAGCAATGTGTGCGTGGCTGAGCTGAGGATGTATTCATGACCTTTCCTGATCAGAATGCATAAACACACACACACACACACACACACACGTCATTTCAGTCCAAACTCTCCAACAGCGTCTCCATTTCCTCCTTTCTCTTTGATATCAACCTGCAGGGGACATCAGGCATTTTCACAATGTGGAGCTCTTTCCTGTGAAAAGTGAAAGCCATTTCCTTTTCTGAGATAAGTGATCACGTGGGCATGAAGGCACTGCAGGTAATAAAGTGAGAATGTTTTATGTGCTCTGTGGTGCTGTGAGTGAGAGCGAGTGAGAGAGGAAGAGTTCATCCCACACAGCCCTTGCAACATGCCCATGTAATTATGATGGGTGTAGAGCCATGTTCAGTTTTGTGGCCTGGCTACCATCTTGGTTGGAATGTCCTCAGTATAATAATAATACTTTACATTTGAATAGCGCTTTTCATTGAATCTCAAAGCATTTCAAAAATCAAAAAACAAAAAAGCAATATATCATGATAGGTCAATCAATAGAGGCCAAGTCCTTGACAGCTGCATCCTACGAAGATGGTGAAGGTCAGTTCATGGGTGAATGAAGAGAGCTGGTCACGGGGTGGTAGACGATGGTGATGGAGTCTGCGGATGATCTTGTAGAGGACAAGTCTTATAGCCACTGCATTTCTCCTCTTCCACTCTGTGTAACACAGTGTAGGATGGTGATGCCTCAGAAGCCCTGGGCGCCAGAACGCTCACCACACAATGTAGTCAGCCAGGTCACCCGTGATACAAGTCTGTATCCAACGTCCATCCGGAAGACGTGACATTTAACAGAATCGGTCTCACGTGGAACACCTGCACAGTCAGTCAGTGCACTCCCCAGGTGTCCCCCTCATCTCATACTGTTCCACAGGGCATCATGGTGGGGGGGGGGGGGGGGGGGGGGGGGGGGGGGGGGGGGGGGGGGGGGGGGGGGGGGGGGCCAGTTCATAGTTACAGCACTGTCACAGTAACCACATCAAGCCTCTCTCCAAGGACATCAGTGGGGTTCACAAGACAATGAAACCTACGCCGTGTCCCACTCCCACCATATGCAGAGTGCAGTGCTCGTTATATACAGTTCGTCACGCGCACACACACACACCGGGGGGAGCCTGCTGCAGTCACAACCTCTGAGGTAAACCAATATATGTAAACCAACAGTGGAACAGAACCAACACAGACAGAGAGAGAGAGCTCCCAGCTATGGCGAATACCCACTACTACTCCACTCTATACCCACCTACTACTCCACTCTATACCCACTGACTGTAATGTAGCCTACTACTATCAAACACCCACACTTCCACATGGCTGAGAATGATCAAGGGCTCTGCAGATTCCGCTCCTCCCCCTCTCCTCTCCCCCTCAGGCACCTTGCAGCACTCAGGATGAACCCAGAAATACTGACGTCTCATACTGAGGTGTCATCCCCACTACACATCCATTCTCCAAACAAGCCGTGTGAGGCAGTAGAATCAGACATAACATAGGCAGGTGTAGTGTGTGTGTGTGTGTATATATATATATATATATGAATGTGCCTATGAGAGAGGGGTGTGTATGAGGGGTGTATATGTGTGCGTGCATATCAGTGTGTGCAAGTTCGCGTGCGTGTGACGCCTTACTAATAAAACAAATAAAAAGCATACCTTTCACCTGGCTTTCATACTCTGCAATTATCTCTTTGTCCTTCTTGCTCCTGACCAGGTTCGACATGTCGGCGCACTAAGGATGGTCAATCAGATAACGGTCCAAACCTTGATTATTCCGCTCCACCGCGCGTCTACGATGCCCGAGGCGCTATCCCAAACCACAGGTTACATACTAGGGAATAGATCCACTCACTGCCGCAACAACAGAATGTATTATTCCTCCCCAAGGGATGGCGGATAAAACGCTCAATCATCCAGAATCACCCTCTCCATAGAGCCACCAGTGACTGCCTGAGCCATGCTAAGTTTGGGTTCTCTGTGAGCTGTCAACTGGGAAGCAGGTAGAAACAATTTCCCATTAGCGAGCTCAAAGAGCGCGGGAGAGGCAGCGGCAGTAGCCTACACACACACTGGGCTGCGGTAAGAGAGGGGTGCACGCCCACTAGGTTTTCCAGCGGAGCACACCCTGGTCTCTCGTTCGCCGGAGTTTCTCCTGTACAAGTCTCTCCCGGGGTGTTTGCGTGAGTACTATGAACAATATGTGTCTGTGATCTAACACTGTAGTAACCTTTCACACAAACTATGGGCTACGCTACTCCGCTCCAGCATGCTGCTCAATGCCATGGGAAAGGGTGGGACTCGGGGGCGGGTACCCAGATATGATTGACAGTAAGGCCTACCGTAACCACTTATGCCTTGTTCACATTGGCAGTTTGAAGTGACTCAAATCTTATTTTATTTATTTGAATCTGTTCTTTTTCCTGCAGTCTGAACAGCCAAAAAGCACACGGAATCAGATATTTAAAATAACATTTTGTAGGTGGTTTGAAATCAGATTCAAATCTTTCTTGGCCATGTGACTTGTTTGAATGGCTAAATCTGAATTATTTCCGCTCAAGTTGTTTTTAGACTGTTATTTGGCATATCTAGCTACTCGGTTGACAGTTAGACAAGAACATGTGATAGCTAACTAGCTTGTTTATTGTTTACAAACAAAACAGTGAATGTGCTAAAGCCAAACAGCTACTTAGCTAGCTAGTTGACTGCTATGGCTAACCAAAAAGGACTCGTTCTTGAAAGTTGGCTCATCTGCTCCTTTAAGGCTTTAAAGGTGTTCTAACACTATGATTTTGCGAGCACCGCCACCAATCAGCCTACACCACTCGTGGTGACAAGCGTAGCCGAGTCAGCAAATGACGGCTGTTTGAACACGCATCCGATTTGGTCACGTGTAAATTTCTGTTTGGACAGTCAGTTTTCCAAGGCATGCATTGTGAACAAGGCTTTATAGTGCTTCGTGGCTCGGTCATAATAAAGGGCGTCGGATAGGACCCGTGTCCAATTAGGATTTATGACTAATGAGTCATTTATTAAAATCCTAATTAGGTCATTTGTGAGATTCATTCAGAGGGGGTTTGTGTCAGCAGTGCAACACAGGTGCGTGCCTGCAGGTAGCCTAAAATAACTTACTTTCCACTGTAGAGAGGAGACACATTTAAACTCTTTGAGTTAAGTGCTAACAGAGAAAGACTGGATATAGTTGAAAGGGGCTCTAGGGGCTTGTAAGAAACAGAGAATGAAAAGCCATAATAGCTGCGTTTACACAGGCAGCCCAATTCTGATATTTTGCCCAATTATTGGCAAAAGATCTGATTCGTAAAAATACCAATTAGTGGCAAAAGATCACATTTGGGCTGTGTGTAAATGCAGCAAATGTTGATTTTTTAAATTCTTATTCTGAGGACACTGTACTGGATTTCACTCTAGCCAAGCATTAATTAGAAAGGCAATCAACTAACTGAAATCTACCAAGAATTATCCTATGGAAAATTGTCATAAATATAGTTAGTTATATCTGGAGTACCTAAAATAGGCCTAGTTGGACATTTAACTTACCCTGCGTTCATAACCAAGTGGGAAGGTGGTATTTACCAGTTGTGAAGCCGTAAATACCAGTTGGATGAGTTCACGTGCTTTGAACTCGATGAGAAATGTAGATTGTTTCAATTCACCCCTGCCTACATGTACAGTGCCTTCAGAAAGTATTGACCTTGACCTAGGAACATAATCTCTGTATTTTCCTAGCCCTTGACTTTTTCCACTTTGTGGTGTTACACTGGTCTAAACACAATACCCCATAATGTCAGTGGAATAATTGTTTTTAGACATTTTGACAAATTAATTAAAAATGAAAAGCTGAAATGTCTTGAGTCAAAACGTATTCAACCCCGTTGTCATGGCAAGCCTAAATAAGTTGAAGAGTAAACATCTGCTTAACAAATCACATAAGTTGCATGGACTCACTATGTGTGCAATAATAGTGATCACCTTTTTAATGACTACCTTAACTCTGTACCTAACACAAACAATTATCTGTAAGGTCCCTCAGATCAGCAGTGAATTTCAAACACAGATTCAACCACAAAGATCAGCGAGGTTTACCAATGTCTCGCAAAGAAGGGAACCTATTGGTAGATGGATAAAAAAAAGCAGACACTGAATATCCCTTTGAGCATGGCAAAGTTATTAATTACACCTTCGATGGTGTGTCAATACACCCAGTCACTACAAAGATACAGGTGTCCTTCCTAACCTAGAGAGGAAGGACTTTAAAACAGTTTAATGGCTGTGAAATGAGAAAACTGAGGATGGATCAACAACATTGTAGTTACTCCACAATAGCAAACTAAATGATAGAGTGAAAAGAAGGAAGCCTGAACAGAATAAAAAATAGTCCAAAACATGCATCCTGTTTGCAATAAGACACGAAAGTAAAACTGAAAAAAATGTGGCAAAGAAATTAACTTCATGTCCTGAATACAAAGAGTTAAGTTTGGGGAAATTAGAGACTTACTCTGAAACTCACAGCTGTAACCACTGCCAAAGGTGACTCTAACGTGTATTGACTCAAGGGTGTGAATACTTACATACTTTTGAATTCAGGCTGTCACACAACAACGTGTGGAATAAGTCCAGGGGTATGAATACTTTGAAGGCACTGTGCATATCTACCACAAATATCATAACCCTGCACATTGATATGGTGCTGGTACTCCCTGTATATACTGTAGATTCAATATTGTGTATTATATTCCTCATGTTTTTATTTTCTTATTTTGAACTTTGCATGGTTGGGAAAGAGCTCATACGTAAGCATTTCACGGTAAAGTCTACACCTGTTGCATTCGGCGCATGTTACAAATCAAATTTGATTTTGATTTGATTGGCTAATGGCAACAAGTTGTGTCAACCATAAACTAAAAGTACAGCTATCATGCTTGTAAACAAATGATAGTGTTCAAAAACCATATTAAACCAAGATTGCTTTTTATAAATAATGTTTTGTTGCATTTAACTGCCAAAAATGCTGTTATCGAGGTAATTGCTTACGTCATAGGTCAGCATGTGGATTTTTCCCAGTCGTATGTGGTAAATACCACCTTCCCACACCTACTCATTCAAGGGTTTTTCTTTATTTTTTACTATTTTCGACATGTAGAATGATAGTGAAGACATTACAACTATGAAATAACACATATGGAATCATGTAGTAACCAAAAAAGTGTTAAACAAATCCAAATATATTTTTGATTTGAGATTCTTCAAAGTTGCCACCCTTTGCCTTGATGACAGCTTTGCACACTCTTGGCATTCTCTCAACCAGCTTCATGAGGTTCATGAGTTACCTGGAATGCATTTCAATGAACAGATGTGCCTTAATAAAAGTGAATTTGTGGAATTTCTTTCCATCAAATCAAACTTTGTTTGCCACATGCGCCTGAATACAACAAGTGTAGACTTTACTGTGAAATGCTTACTTACAAGCCCCTAACCAACTGTGTAGTTCAAGAAGAAGAAAATATTTACCAAGGAGGCTATAATAAAAGTAATAATTAAAAGTAATACAATAAGAATAACAATAACGAGGCTATATACAGAGGGTACTGAGTCAGTGTGCAGGGTTACCGGCTAGTTGAGGTAATCTGTACATGGGGCGTCAATGTAAATTGTCAGGTGGTGATTTTTATGAATTGTTCAGCAGTCTAATGGCTTGGGGGTAGAAGCTGTTGAGTAGCCTTTTGGTCCTTTTTGGTTCTTAATGTGTTTGAGACAATCAGCTGTTGTGACAAGGTAGGGGTGGTATTCTGAAGATAGCCCTATTTGTTAAAATACCAAGTCCATATATGGCAAGAACAGCTCAAATAAGCAAAGAGAAATGACAGTCTATCATCACTTTGCGACATGAAGTTCAGTCAATCCGGAAAATTTCAAGAACCTTCAAGAAGTGCAGTCGAAAAAACCATCAAGCGCTATGATGAAACTGGCTCTCGTGAGGACCACCACAGGAAAGGAAGACCCGGAGTTTCATCTGCTGCAGAGGATAGTTCATTAGAGTTACCAGCCTGAGAAATTGCAGCCAAAATAAATGCTTCAGAGTTCAAGTAACAGACACATCTCAACATCAACTGTTTAGAGGAGACTGCATGAATCAGGCCTTCATGTTTGAATTGCTGCAAAGAAACCACTACTAAAGGACACCAATAAGAAGAAGAGACTTGCTTGGGCCAAGAAACACGAGCAATGGACATTAGACTGGTGGAAATCTGTCCTTTGGTCGGATGACTCCAAATTTTAGATTTTTTATTCCAACTGTCGTCTCTTTGTGAGCCGCAAAATAGGTGAACGGATGATCTCCGCATGTGTGGTTCCCACCGTGAAGCTTTGAAGAGGAGGTGTGGGAGTGCTTTGCTGGTGACACTGTCTGTGATTTATTCAAGGCACACTTAACCAGCATGTCTACCACAGCATTCTGCAGCGATACGCCATCCCATCTGGTTTGCGCTTAGTGGGACTATCATTTGTTTTTCAACAGGACAATGACCCAACACACCTCCAGGCTGTGTAAGGGCTATTTGACCAAGGAGAGTGATGGAGTGCTGCATCAGATGACTTGGCCTCCACAATCACCCAACCTCAACCCAATTGAGATGGTTTAGGATGAGTTTGACTGCAGAGTGAAGGAAAAGCATCCAACAAGTGCTCAGCATATGTGGGAACTCCTTCAAGACAGAAAAGCATTCCAGCTGGTTGAAAGAATGCCAAGAGTGTGCAAATCTATCAAAGGCTATAAAGCCAATATATATTGATTTGTTTCACTTTTTTTGGTTACTACATAACTCCATATGTGTTATTTTATAGTTTTGATGTCTTCACTATTATTCTACAATGTAAAAAATAAAGAAAAACCCTTGAATGAGTAGGTGTCCAAACTTTTGACTGGTACTGTGTGTGTGTGTATACATACATACATACATACATACATACATACATACATAAACATTACACAACATGTTGCAAATCGCAATTTCAACAATGAGTGGTTTGGAATGAATCAGTGGCTAACCGCAACAGTTGCAAAGCAATCACTAGCCTGCTATTCAGTGGAGAGGGTGTGTGGTCCAAGTCTGGGTTTAAGCTTAAAATGATAAACAGTCACATGCAACACCATGGGCCAGAAAAGTTTGACTACATCGGTCATGCTGTCAATCCAGCATGACTTCTGCCGTGTTCAAAACAACTGGAAACTGAGAAATGAGACTTTGATGACAAAATTTGCCCACAAGAAGGACCGCCGCGCCATCTTCCTTTTCAAGTGAGCACAGCACAACAAGTTGAGTCCAAAAATGTCTTGTATGCTGCTGCATGAATGATGTAATATGCCAGGGAGATACACTTAGTATTACTTTCTTAGCTACAGTATATGTGCCTCACCCTAATAATGTGGTTCCTTTCCGCCTCATAACTTAGCCTACTGTTCTGACTTGTTGGTGCACATGTAGCCTGTAGCCTGTTTTAGAGAAATGTCATTATCTTCTTATGGCTGGGGACAGTATTGAGTAGCTTGGATGAATAAGGTGCCCAGAGTAAACTGCCTGCTACTCAGTCCCAGTTGCTAATATATGCATATTATTAGTGTATTTGGATAGAAAACACTAGGAAGTTTCTAAAACTGTTTGAATGATGTATGTGAGTATAACAGAACTCCTATGGCAGGCAAAAACCTGAGAAGAAAAATCCAACCAGGAAGTGGGAAATCTGAGGTTGGTCGTTTTTCAACTCATTCCTTATTGAAGATACAGTGGGATATTGGTCATGTTTCCACTAGATGTCAATAGTCTTTAGAACCTTGTTTGATGCTTCTACTGTGAAGTGGGGCCGAATGAGAGGGGAATGAGTCAGGGCTTTGCCGGAATGCCTTGAGCTCGTGACACTTGTTCACGTGAGAGTTAGCTTGCGTTCCATTGCATTTCTGAAGACAAATGAATTCTCCGGTTGGAACATTATTGAAGATTTATGTTAAAAACATCCTAACGATGGATTCTATACATCATTTCACATGTTTCTACGGACTATAACGGGACTTTTTGACATTTCGTCTGCTCCTAGTGAACGCGCTACGTGACTTTGGATTAGTTTACAAAATGTGAAAACAAAGGTAGCTATTTGGACATAAATGATGGGCATTATCAAACAAAACAAACATTTATTGTGGAACTGGGATTCCTGGGAGTGCATTCTGATGAAGATCATCAAAGGTAAGTGAATATTTATAATGTTATTTCTGACTTCTGTTGACTGCACAATATGTCAGATATCTTTTTGGCTTGTTTGGGCTCTGAGCGCCGTACTCAGATTATTGCATGGTTTGCTTTTTCCGTAAAGCTTTTTTGAATTCTGACACAGAGGTTGCATTAAGGAGAAGTGTATCTATAATTCTGTGCATAATAGTTGTATCTTTTATCCATGTTTATTATGTGTATTTCTGTAAATTGACGTGGCTCTCTGCAAAATCACCGGATGTCTTTGGAACTACTGAACATAACGTGCCAATGTATACTGAGATTTTTTTATATAAATATAAACATTATCAAACAAAACATACATGTATTGTGTAACATGAAGTCCTATGAGTGTCATTTGATGAAGGTCATCAAAGGTTAGTGATTAATTCTCTCTCAATTTCTGATTTTTGGCTGGGAAAATGGCTGTGTTTTTCTGTGACTTGGCTCTGACCTAACATAATCGTTTGTGGTGCTTTCCCCGTAAAGCCTATTTGAAATCGGACACTGTGGTGGAATTACCAAGAAGTGTATCTTTAAAATGGTGTGAAATACTTGTATGTCTGAGGATTTTTAATTATGAGATTTCTGTTGTTTTGAATTTGGCACCCTGCACTTTCACTGGCTGTTGTCATATCGATCCCGTTAGCGGGATCTCAGCCCTAAGAAGTTATCGAATTTTGTAAGAGCTTTCATTGTCTGTTTATATGACCCCTTTATTTATCCTACGATTCTGACTTGGTGTACAGGGAGAATACTGTAAGAACGGCCCATGTTCTGAATTCTGTCGCTGTACATTTCAAAAGTACTTAACAAATAGTTATATTGACTACATCCGTATTAGCACGCTCATTGTCTTCATAAAAATTACGGATTGCCTCTGATCCGCTCATCGTTCCTTTATACAATAGTTTGTACATCTCAATTGTCAGTAGAAACCACATTTGTTTAACCTCTCTGGGATCGTTCGGGAAGCTAGCGTCCCACCTCGCCAACAGCCAGGGAAATTGCAGGGCGCCAAATTCAAAACAACAGAAATCTCATAATTAAAATTCCTCAACCATACAAGTATTTTACACCATTTTAAAGATACACTTCTCGTTAATCCAACCACAGTGTCCGATTTCAAAAAGGCTTTTCGGCGAAAGCAGAACATATAGCAGGCCAAACTATCCCTCTCAGCACTGCCTGGACTGCGAAAAAATGCAAATGCTTTCTGTTTGAGTTATATTAGGTTTTATTTTCATTTCATGTTAGGTCAGCAACTAGTCACAGAAAGCATTCAGCCATTTTCCAACCAAAGAGAGGTGTCACAAAAAGCAGAAATATAGATAAAATTAATCACTAACCTTTGACGATCTTCATCAGATGACACTCCCAGGACTCAATGTTACACAATACATATATGTTTTGTTCGATCAAGTTCATATTTATATCCAAAACCCTTAGTTTACATTGGCGCCATGTTCAGAAATGCCTCCAAAACATCCGGAGAAATTGCAGAGAGCCACATCAAATAACAGAAATATTCATCATAAACTTTGATGAAAGATATATGTTTTACATAGAATTAAAGATAAACTTGTTCTTAATGCAACCGCTGTGTCAGATTTCCAAAAGGCTTTACGGCAAAAGCACAATATTCAATAATCTGAGAACAGCGTTCAGCCACAAAAGCAAGCCTGCCAAGTTGTGGAGTCAACAAAAGTCATAAATAGCATTATAAATCTTCACTTACCTTTGCTGATCTTCATCAGAATGCACTCCCAGGACTCCCACTTCCACAAGAAATGTTTGTTTTGTTCGATTACATCCATATTTATGTCCAAATACCTCCGTTTTGTTTGTGCGTTTAGATCACTATTCCAAAGGCACAATGCGCGAGCGCAAAATCCAGACGAAAAGTCAAAAGAGTTCCATTACAGTTTGTAGAAACATGTCAAACGATGTTTACAATCAGTCCTTAGGATCTTTTTATGATAAACCTTCAATAATATTCCAACCGGACAATAGCTTATTCATTACAGAGGAAAAATAAGTAACGGCGCACCCGCGTGACCACGCAGTAAACAACTGATTGGCCTCAGCCTAGTCCACTTGTTGAAACAGCTCTTATTCGACACCCTTCCACAATAGAAGCCTCAAACCACTTTCTAAATACTGTTGACATCTGCTGGAAGCCTTGGGAAGTGCAATCTGCCCCCATAGACACAGCATATTGGATAGGCAATCACTTAAATTAAACTACAAACCTCAGATTTCCCACTTCCTGGTTGGATTTGTCTCAGGTTTTCGCCTGACATATGAGTTCTGTTCTACTCACAGACATCCTTCAAACAGTTTTAGAAACTTCAGTGTTTTCTATCCAATACTACTAATAATATGCATATATTAGCATCTGGGACAGAGTAGCAGGCAGTTTACTCTGGGCACCTTATTCATCCAAGCTACTCAATACTGCCCCCCTGTCACCAAGAAGTTAAGCAAGTCAGTAATATCATAATTTATTGTTATTTTTTTAAAGGCAGTAAATGAGGCTGAATCAACTGTTTCGCTGCCAGACAAGTCTCTGCTGATAGCCAGGTATAGCGGTGGTAAGGATTCACTCCAGGGTGCTGAAAAGAAACTACTGCTGTTGGGACAGCTTTATGTAGACCCTAACAGTTTGTGGGAACCGTTTGTCACCGTTATAGTGCAATTAATGTATTGTTTAGTGTTGTGTAGTGGGTTTGCTGGCATGAATCTAAAACATTATTATTTATTGTTTATTTTTTACTTTGCCCCACCAAGATTTACATCTACACTGCCCCCAGGACTTGCACATCCCGCAGTGTGTTGATGCAGACTGGTCTGCCATCTAGTGACACTATACATATCTACAGAACCCTCTTCAGGATGCAGTCTTGCCTATGGCCCTGCCACCAGATGCCAGCAGAGTCCTGCTAGTTACTCCACTTATACATCCTCTGGACCTAGCTCTTTATAGAATAGTGTGTATAGATATTTATATAATACATGGTTTCTTGGTGGAGATAATGAATATGAGGTTGACAAGTGGTAGAATTACCCTTTAAATAATATGTCAGAACCCCACTGGCAGGCAGTGCTGTTGTGTTGGCCCTAGTGGTCTCCCATATCTAGCTTGATAAATTAAGGATAGAGAGGATGTAGGATATTATACTGTGGGAGGGGTTTACATGATCAGGTTCAAAGCACTTCATGCTACTGGGCTGGAATAAAACTCTGCACCCACACAGGCCCTTTACAGACAGAGAACAATCAATCATGTTGGGCCTGGTTGAGAGGTTCAGAGCATATGCTCATCTGCAGGAATCTGTGCATAGTCAGTCATATAGGCTATGAGTAATATTGCTGTATGCTGTTACTATGGTGTTCATGCAAACAAACCTGCACTGTTGACATTGATGGACGTCTCATCCAGTCAGAGTCTCAGCTTCTCACTATCATTTATTTACATGAATTTAATTACCCCATGGAGCAAAAATGTATTCAATTTATTAAGAGAATTTTCTAAATTCTTACGTTCCATCTATCGATGGGAGATGAAGACACCGGTAACTTCCAGGTTGAGAGGACGTAATGTTATCGCCAGGTAAAGGTTAGGTGAAAAATTGCTGCCCCAAAATTGCTGTTTATGCCAGCTAAGCTGTAGGGGAGAGTGGGTTAAGTTGAGCCAAAGGGTTCGTTGAACCTGTTTCGCGGAAACCATACACAATTAATCATGTGACCAAATATTTAGGAAGATGTCATCATTTCATGGAGTCTGAAGGAAGAAACCACATGGAAAAGTGGCAACCAGTGTTGGGGAAGCTACACTGAAAATATAGTTTACCAAGCTACCAATTACTTCACACTGGAAGAAGTTAAGCTACACTAAAGTTACTCTTAAGAAAAATGGTTTACTTAACTATAGTTACTTTTAAAAAGTAGTTCACTCCATCCAAACTACTTTGTGGGGTCATATGTTAACAAAATGTGTAATTTAGCCTATTAAAACACCCCCCAAAAATTCAAGTGTCAATTAGGCAGGTCTGATGCTGAAAAATATATTATTGCCTACTTCACCCATATTTTAGTTTAGCAAAAAAAGTGTGTAGTTCTAGTAGTTAGCTACACTGCTGCATGGCAAACAAGTAAGTACTGAAAACACTACCTAGATTCAAATTTAGTTCAGCTTCCACCTACTGCAAAATGTAGTTAAAGACATTAATTGAACTAGATGTAGTTCACTACTCCCCAACACAGGTGGTAACCAAGTTAGGTTCATTAAACAGATTTTCACAAAGTCAAATGAATGTGTTTGGTTTAGATGCAAGCATCATGAAACATAAGTATATAATTTTAAGATTGTTCATTACATCAGTTGGGGTCTACAATATGAGGTCTTAAACCTAGAATGAAAGTGCATCCTTGTTGCTGTGTTGGCTAAAATAGTACAAATGTTTGCCTTGGGGTAACTTGAGCCAATGTCCATGGGGTAAATTGTCTCTTTTATGCTTATGGAGCCGATTCAGACTTAGCAAATGTACGTTTTTCCTACGCATGTCATTACTACGCAGTTCTCAGTAATTGGTATTCAGACTTACCTTATGCAGACGCGTAACCGACTTTGCAGGCATGGTTCCCTTCCACAGTCTGAATACATTTGATTAAACCGCTGAAAACCCTCCCACTTGCTGGCCAACAGATTTTCTAGTAGAGTTTTCATTCAATTGAGTTTTAATACATTAACCTTAAGCCATCCCTTTAAATACCTTTTAATATGGTCACCGACTCACTAGAATGCATCGAAATAACAGTTTCAGAATATAAGTGATCAATGAAAGGAAGCCATCTAAATATATGCATATTTGTCTCCGTTTCGGCACCAGCTGGTTTAAAAATTATTCTGATTTTGTAGATTATTTAGGCACATTTTAAGGTTAGGAATGTAATTTGGAGAGCTTTTACACACAATGTATTGCTGAATAATTTTTGGGGGTTGAATTCATCCTGAAAGTTGCCATATTCAAGTTCAAACCGTTAAATATTGGAAGGTGAAAAAAGTGTACAATAGGGGTTGAACAATAGGCTAGTCCAACAAATCTACCCTAATCCTCAGTAATAACGGAACTGTAATGACCAAGGTCAGTCATCGTGAACCGTGCGCCAGGCTCCAGACCATACGGCTACGTATGCATTCCATAAGGATTCATATAGGCTACATGTCCCAAATTATTGCACAACGTTAGCCTAATATGATCTACTATAGCGACCCTCCGGAACAACTACACGGATGTGACAGAGAAAGGTTAACGGAATGGAATGATGCAACATTTAGTCTACACATTGAAGGAAACTAACACTAAAGTTACAATTATATGGGCATTACTGATATTGGCTAATATTTAACATTCTACTAATTGTAAAATACAACTGAGAAAAGGCAGGGCATATCATTAAAAAATAATGCGCAAAAATCAACTTGATCGGTTCGGCGTTACAAAAGCCTATAGCTTGGTGCAACCTAGCGTATAAGAGCGTTGGGCCAGTAGCCGAAAGGTCGCTAGTTCAAATCCCCGAGCCGGCAAGGTGGAAAAATCTTCTGTTCTGCCCTTGAGCAAGGTAGTTAACCCCCAACAACAACTGCTACCCGGAGCCGATGAAGGCAGCCCCCGCACCTCTCTAGTTCAGAGGGGTTGGGTTAAATGCAGAAGATACATTTTGGTTGAATGCATTATGCTTTGCAACTGACTCGATTTTCCTTTCCCTTCCCTTGGGTCTGCAAATTTCATCCCCGCAAATTACAATTAAAATGTTGAATAAAGGCACAGCTATTTATAGCCTACTTCACTGTGGAAAATGGGCCGCAATACATGTCATGTTGTAATGATTTTCAGTTTGCTTCCTTATGACTGGTTTCACATTAGTCTCCAGGGATCATAAGGAAAAATAATCTAAAACAATTACTCTTTGTATTTACAATCCCGGTCTCCAAACGGATTACTCATTTACCTATCTCTTTATCGATTTATACATTACAGTGATTGGAGAATGCTGTTATTTCTATTGGGGAGGGGGAAAGAAAGCTGTTTTTTCTACTTTGGATCCGGTTCGCTCAACCTTTTTTCACGGTTTCATCGCGGGTAAATATGGTGACATTATGAGGGAATATGTCAGAATATGGACTATCTATAGAATAGCGGGTGAATAGTATGACATTCTCATGCTTAAATTCAAGGTCAGAATAAGCATAGTGAATCAAACGGGAATTAAGTTTCATTATCTCATGAATAACTCAGGTTGGAATTCCCTCCATATGAATAGTATTTTTGCAATGTAACATGCGTATGAACTCAAGATATCTGCTTTGTAACAATAAAAATGGACTATCTTCCCGCCCAATGTATACAAATGTAACACGCCTTGGACTGAGATGTGGTCAGCAGCTGAGAAACCTGAACTAACAGGGTGAGATGATGAGATGGAGAAACGTTAGTGTTTAGTAGTAGGCACTCTCCAAGATGTATTAAAATATTGTTCTCTTTTGTTAATCTTCTCAAAATCAATTAAACAGTAGATTACAACTTCATTGTATTATTAATTCTTCCCATTCCATAACCAAGTATCAAAAATAAAAGGTCTCCAAAAAATTATCACCATACATCTACACACTCACATTATATATAACTCATTGTCAACTGGGTGGTTTGAACCCTTAATGCTGATTGGCTGACAGCCGTGGTATATCAGACCATATACCAGGAGTACAACAAAAATGTATTTTACCTGATCTAATTACATTGGTAACCGGTTTATAAAAGCTATAGGGTTTGTGATGTATGGCCAATATACCACAGCTAAGCCTGTGTCCAGGCACACTGCGTTGCATAGTGCATAAGAACAGCCCTTAGCCGTGGTGTATGGGCCATATACCACACCATCCTCGGGCCTTATTGCTTAAATGTACTATTAGTGTCAATTTAGAAACCGCTATAAATGACTGGAGGCCTGTGCTAAACAATGCTACAACCATTGCATCATAAACATTAACATGTCAGCTAACATTAACTGAAACCAACTAACCTAGACTAGAGCTAGTTAGTCCTTAGCCAAGCTAAATTTGGTTAGCATAAATCTAGCAAACTGTTAAATGCTATTTCCATATAAATATTAACAACATATTTTATCGTGACATCACATATTAACATATACTGTATTACCTGAACTAAACTGAGCCTTTGTTCATAGAAAATAAAACAAATAGGACGTAAAACATTGTACAAAAAGTTCAGACGCCATCTTAATCCCTTCTCTTACATATAAACCATTAGCAACCTAGCCAACATTCATTACTTACAATGGGGAAAATACCAAACAGTTTTTCAGTCGGGTTAAAACTCTTTTCAATTGCTTTCAAAGATCACCAAACTCATGGACTATGTAGTTAACCATCTCAATAATTTGATTCTAATATTGCACATTACATGTTGGCTTTTCCTTCACTCTGCGGTCCAACTCATCCTAAACCATCTCAATTGGGTTGTCAGATGATTGTGGAGGCCAGGTCATCTGTTGTAGCACTCCATCACTCTCTGTCTTGGTCAAATAGCCCTTACATAGCCTGGAGGTGTGTTGGGTCATTGTCCTGTTGAAAAACAAATGATAGTCCCACTAAGTGCAAACCAGATAAAAAAACATATTTTACCTTTATTTAATAGGCAAGTGAGTTAAGAACAAATTGAAATTTACAATGACGGCCTACCAAACCCTAACCTGGAACTATTTTTCATGTTCCATTTGTTTTGTCTGGTTGTCGCACTCACCTGGTTTCAATTCCCTAATTACATGTTGTACATGTTCCCTCTGTTTCCCCCATGTCCTTGTCGGGAATTGTTTATTGTAAGTACGTGTGCTTTATGTGACTGGTGCGATACGGGTTGTTGTGCCCATGTGTTTTGTTACTTTTGTAAGCCGGTAGTTATGTACATTAAACAGCTCCGGTCATTTACCACGTTCTGCTCTCCTGCGTTTGACTTCCATGCCACCAGTTACGCACCCCTTGACAACAATATGTCTGTGAAACTATATATTCACAGTATTATGAATTAATTGTGGTTTATTTGGTAGCATTTCGTGGTGTGACTGATTTTACTAATTTGCATTAGTACTGTACAAAGTTAGAGGTGCGCTGTTTGATAGATTCTCCCGCTCCCCCTGGGGGAGACCTGAGGTCAACCTACCCCTGCCCCCCCCCCCCCCCCCCCCCCCCCCCCATCTCGTACTTCTGAGTGGGGAGACCTTACCAATCAGGGCGCCCACTCTGACAAGATTAGTTAACCCACAGTCCCACACGGTGACATGATATCATTGATGTGATGTGCAAATAAGCGATAGAAAACCAATCGCGCAAATGTCGCCATTCCAAAAATAATTTGTGCGGGTGCCCCGTTTAACCCCCCCGACAACATGCTGTACTGAGCGGCTGCCGATGTCGCCTCTACCTAAATCCGCCACTGCTGGCATGAACTGCCCGCTTCAGGTCCTGCCACAGCATCTCGATTGGATTTAGGTCAGGACTTTGACTTGGCCAATCCAAAACACCAATCTTGTTTCTCTTGAGCCCTTTGGTAGATTTGCTTGAATGATGTCTTGTTGGAAGACTAATTTTTGGCCCAGCTCAACTTCCTTGACTGATGGCCTGACCTTCTGTTCAAGAATCTCCTGGTATACCTAATAATTAATGGTTCCCTTAATGTTAAATTAAGGGAATTAAGGTTAAAGTTAAATAAAGGTAAAACATCTAATAATAATGTGTAGTCGTTCAGGTCCAGAGGAGGAAAAGCTTCCCCAGATCTTGACATTCCCACCACCACACTTGACTGTTGGGATAAGGTTATTTTGGTGGTAGACAGTGTTGGGTTTTCGGCAAACATACCGGTGTTGATTGTGACCAAAAAGGTCAATTTCAGACTCATCGGTCCAGAGAATGGACTTCCAGAAACCTTCAGATTTGTCCAGGTGGTCTCTGACAAAGTTAAGACGGGCAGTTTGGTTCTTTCTTTGACAGCAGAGGCTTCTTCCTAGCAACCCTCCCATGGATGGCTGCCCTGCTATGTTGTTGTCTTACGTCTCTTTTTTGTAGTGTTGTGTTGCCTCTCTTGTTGTGTGTTTTGTCCTATATTTTTTATTTTTTTATTCCAGCCCCTGTGCCAGCAGGAGGCCTTTTGGTAGGCCGTCAATTGTAAATAAGAATTTGTTCTTAACTGACTTGTCAAGTTAAATAAATGTAATTTCGATTCCGTGTTCTTATTGTTGAAGCATGCACAGTTACCTGAGATGCAGCAAGGGAGGTCTGCAAATCTCTACATGTTATGTTTAGGTTGGCTTTTACCTGATTTATTATTGTTTTGTGGCTCTTGGAGATATTTTGGAAGGGTGTCCACTTCCAGGCCGAGTTACTGTCATGTTAAAGGCTCTCCATTTATACATTATTTGCCTCACAGTGGACTGATGGAGCTCAAATCTTTTTGGGTTGATTTTATAGCCTTCCCCAGACTGATGTGACCTCACCACCCTCGTCCTGATGTCCTCTGAGATCTCCTTTCCTCTCAGCATGGTCTGCTTTGCATTCACCTGGATGGGTAACACCAAACTTACCACATTTCTTATCTCTATTTATCAGAGTCCCGCTCAAACTCTTTCCTAACAATCTCTCCTTTGATTGGTTCATTTGGTACCCAATTATTTACCCACCTGATTCTAATTACCTACTTGATTTAACCAATGCAACTTGGGGTTCACTTATTTTTGCACCTGCACTAATTCCTTTTTAATTTAGTTTTTCTGCTACATGCATGATTTCCTCTACACCAATGTTGGTGCAGAGGAAAAATCATGCGTGTAGCAGAAAAACAGAATGGCATTCTGAGAACATTACTACACACAGATCATAAACGCAATGTCAGCTAGCGAGCCAGCCATCTAACGTCCTCCGTATACGTCCTCCGTATACATATATGAACGCTTCACGGCAGACTGCAACCCCTTTCATTAAAAAGACGTCCCGTGTCATTTCCATTTTGTTTGTACAACTTGCTTGGCCCGTTGTGTCAAGTCACTCTGTTTCACTTTGACTGTGTGCAATGCCATAAGAATCATCTTAAGCTTTAGCCCCGACCAAAGCTCTGACCATTTTACTCACCCTAGCAGAGCTGGTTAGGCTGTTTTCATGTTATCCAGAGCGTTGGTTAACTAACTGTGCTCCTGGCAACAATGATGTTTTATTCCCCCGACATTTACTGTCACCAGCCATATTCAACAGGTGTTGAGCATTTTGTAAATTAATCAGTTATTCTGCGCTCTGGCACACTCAGATGAGAGTGCCCTGAAACATTTGTTGCAGTGACATTCTATTGAAATGGATACTTGCATAGTGGAGTATTTTGTTAAGACATTTAGCTAGCTAAACAATGAACCATAATCCCAACTCATGACGTTTCTACCCTGCATGAATCTGCAGGTAGCTAACCAACCAGGTTTAATGTTAGCTAGTTAACATTAGGCTATAACTAGCCAAGCAAATGGCTCTGAGATAGGAATATTAAGATCATATACATAGCGAGCCAGCCAGCTAGTGTTAGCTAGCTAACAGTAACTTGAAATGAAACCACTTTGTCAAAATTAGAGACGTGTAATATCTGAAAATGTAGCTAGCTAGACTATCTTACCCGTCTCCTGACCTGAGCCTGTCATGGATGCCATGGTTGCCCTTAGTTTGAAGATGTAATCGGGAGACAGGTGTTTTCTCCATCTCCTTAGCTATCATACTCGAATTCCACCGATTTCAAAACTCGGTCCTCCAGAAAGTGGAGAGCCACACTTATGCAGTTTTACTACACAACAAAAAAAATTAAAGCAGCGTTAGACCTACACATACTGACGAGCTCAAATAGACAGAAGTGTGCTATATGGCAACCCAATCCAAGCTCATCTCTCAGCATGTCAAGCCCACTCATTATCTCAGCCAATCATGGCTAGCGGGAAGGTTGTTGACTTTTTCTGTGGCTAAACCAACTAGGCTCGTAATTTTTATAATTTGATTTATATTTACAGATGGAATACACGTTTTGTTATTAAGGCACATGAAAGTTCACATGTTCAAGAAGGCATTTCAGCCAAAAAAAACGAATTTTAATTTAAAAAATGTTTACGTTCAAACAGCTCTCCTGTGAAGTAGTGACACGCGGCATATGCCTAGTTTCCTGAAACAGGTCACATATGGTATTGGTGAATATAAACCTGTTATGTCAGATCAAAAAGACTGGTTCTAAATGAATTCATGGCAAAAACTTAAATAATCTGTAATTGCACAAGGGGTTAACATACTTTCAAGCAGCACTGTATATTTGTGTGCGTCACACAAACATAAAACAAGCATGGGTCTGGCCACCCTTGAGGTTCTTGAGAGAGCAGCCAAGGAAGTAAGAGAAGGGAAGAAATCCATTAGCGCAGCAGCAAGCATAGAAAAATAAACTGAATGACCCTGAAGGGGTACATTGACAAAAATAGCATGTATCTGTGCAAAAGAGAGGCTATGATAGAGTAGCAGAGGCACACAATGTTTTATCTGATGACATGGAGTCTTAGCTTGCTTAACATATCACAAATCTGGTGGTCCAGTTTCATGGGCTTCAAATGCAGAGAACTTTCCTACGAACTGGTACTTCTAAACAACATCCCAGTCCCAGACAACTGGTCAAGCAAGTGATACTGAACAGAGATCTACTATATCTGAATCAGTGGGGGCTCCTCAGAGGAGGAAGGGGAGGACCATCCTACTGAGTGAATTTCATAAAAATAGTGAAACATTAAAAAAAGTTATCCTTTTTTTAGATAAAACTATACAAAATGTATAAACATTTCACCAAGTTATTGAGTAAAACACACTGTTTTGCAATTAAGGTGTACAGTAGTCTCAAGAACACTCTGTAGGGTAGCACCATGGTGTAGCCAAAGGACAGCTAGCTTCCGTCCTCCTCTGGGTACATTGACTTCAAAACAAAACCTACGAGGCTCATGGTTCTCATCCCCTTCCATAGACTTACACAGTAATTATGACAACTTCCGGAGGACATCCTCCAGAGCTCTTGCAGTATGAACTGACATGTTGTCCACCCAATCAAAGGATCAGATAATTAATCTAGTACTGAAAGCATAAGCTAGCTAGCACTGCAGTGCAGTGTAAATAGAGAGAACAAAAATAGTTGGAGGAGCGAGAGAGGAGATATTTTGTTATTTTCTTTTCACTTTCACTTACATAGCTAGAAAATTCAGCTTGCCTAATCAAACACTTGGGTCAAAAAGAGGAATGTGATGTTATCTAGCTGGCTATGACTATCCAACACTGGAACTCTTTCAAGTCCAGATAAGCTTTTGGTTTTACAAATGTATTGCCACCGGGGCCCGCCGGCGTAACTGCTAAACTGCTTACTGACTGTACACTGTACTGCATGATTGTAGCGAGTTTACTAATGTCTTAGTTCTATTAGCTATGTTGACTATGACATTACTTTAGTTAATATGGTGACAATGATATAGGCTATGTGTAGCGGTTATGATATGAAGGTTTGGCTTGGAAAGGTTTTTTTGCCTGGTCACAGACAGCTGATGTGTTGTGCATTGAGTCCACAAGCGAAGGGAAAAGGTGAGAGGAAAATAGTGCATAGATGCAAGAAGGAATACAACGAGCTGTTTGTATGTAGCTATGAAAGTTGACTGTTTACATGTGATCAAGTTTGTATTTATTCTTCCGATTCTGTTGAAAAACGTTTCTTAAATGGAAGCAAACGGAACGAAACGGGGACAAACATACCTGAATTTGTCCAATAGAAGCTCTCGTTTGCTGCTGGACTAATGATTAACTAGAGTGAAAACTAGAGTTTTTAATCCCGGTGCTGAGCACGTGCATTATGTACAGTTGCGGCAAAATATATTGGCATCCTTGCACTTCTCAGCATTATCAAACCTCGCCAATAATTGATTGTTTGGAGGGTGTTCTATTTTTACATGTATGTTTAGATGTTATTTTATCTTTTATAAACAATACAAAAAGATCCCACTGCTGAAGGAGACACAAGAAAGCCTAATTTGAATTGAAAACAAGCCTAAATCCTGGGGGAAATGTTCTGTGTCCCAATGAAACACAATTCAAGCTCTTCGGCAATACAGATCAGCGCTGTGTTTACTAACAACCAAATTTGAAGCATTCAATGACATGAACACCCTCCTTAAAATCAAAGATGCAGGAGATTTGATAATGCTATTGGGTTGCTTTGCTACTTCTGGTACTGGGGGCCGTGAACTTGTGCAAGGCATCATGATTATCAGGTGTTTTGCATAGTCCAATGTTCAACTTAGTGTCCAAAAGGTGGGTCTCCATTGAAGGTTGTGGGTCCTCCAGTAAGTGAATGACCCCAAACACACATATCTAAAAGCACCCATGAATGGTTAAGTGATGCTGGACTGGCCAAAGAAGAGTCCAGATCTGAATCACATCCAAACCCTATGGCGAGTTCTGAAAACGGCAATAGAGAGTAACCCTCAAATATGAAATAATTGAAAGCATTTTGCTGGTGAGAAGTGGGCCAAATTGTCAGTAGAAAGGTGCAGCAAGCTCATTGTTGGCTACAATAAGCATTCGTCTGCAGTTATCTTGGCCAAAGGCTGTGCAACCATGCACTAGCTCCGGGATGCCAATCATTGTGTCAATGCCATTTGTCTTTTTTTTTCGGAATAAAAATGGTAAATGTTGATTTACAAAAATAAAATTGGTTCCAATAAAAAGGTTAACAGGTAGCCTATCGGTTAAGAGGCAGATACAAATAAACACTTATTCAATAAAATGCGTCATTGTTTAAGCCAATTTGTAATGCTATTTGTGATATAATTTGCTGATTTCCCATGGCCACCAATGACTGGTTCCTGGTCTCCCCTTGGCCACCCCATTAAACAAATCCTAGAAACTCCCTGTTCCTCTCCCCACGAGGCTACCCGAAGCCCCTGAGGACTGTTCAGGCTAACCAGGCAGTAAGTGCCCTCATCACATCACTTAAGCCAGCCACAGGCCCAGCTCTATTAGGTTAGCCACGGACCGAGAGAGGAGAGGACCATGTCCATGTTACACAACCCTCATTTACCAAATCTGAATGACAGATAGACTGTGGTTTAGTCCCAAATACCACCCTAATCCCTATATAGTGCACTTGGGCACTGGCCAAAAGTAGTGCACGATATAGGGAACAGGGTGCCGTTTTTGGATCGCAGGCTGTGTTTCTGGTGTGTTTAGCTTAAAGCATCGTGTCCCTCACTGTCTGTAGATATGAGTACAGAGCAACAAATTAGTGGATGTGTGTATTTGACTAACATATGGAGTTGTGGATCTGTTGTGGATGGTTAGAGGCATTTTGTGCTTTGATGGTCTGTTTTTGATCTATTGTTTCCTGTCCAATCTTATCTGTGCATGGAGCTTATCTGTGTATTTGTACATAAGAAAAGTACATAAACAGCCTCCTTTCTCTCTCCCCCTGAGGAAATCCCATTCCAGTATGACTAATAGACAGACAGCAGTCCTGATCTCTCTCTCATCTTTTTCTCTCCTTCTTTTCTCATTCTCCCTCTCATTTTCTCTCTTTCATTCCCTCATTTCCACTCTCCTGAGTTCAAACAGATTGCACTTTTGCATGCCTTGGAAAACAGGTTGTTCTATGGCAGAGCCTTAAATACACACACACACACACACACACACACAAAATGACACACACACACACACACACACACGCTGATTCCCAATCCTTAAAGAGGTGAGAAAATAAATCTGTCTGAGCTCCAGTGAGAATATCAACATTGAATTAAGGAAAAATTAGTACAGTCCATTACAGGAGACAAGCCTACAGGAAATTAAAGAGGAAGAGAATGAAGGATGGAGGGCAGGAGATCAGCGAGAGATGGATGCAGGGAGTTCAGAGAGGGAAAGAGGTGAGCAATCTGTCTGTCTTCGTAGGGAGTTCCCCATTGACTTACCATTGACAGTGTGAGACTCACTTTGAGGTGGATGACCCAATAAGAGGGCTTTCCCATGTCCACTAACTCACGCTCTCCCTGCCCTGTCCTAGTAAACTCTGATATGAGGGGCTCAGATACAGAGGGCTCAGCCTGAACCCCCTCACCAGTCATGTCATGGGTCATCACTGGCTCTCAGGTCACCAGGGACATTGAGGGATTCTCTGTAAACATACTCGTATATCAGAGTCACACCAGAACCTTTTCAAAAAGGTTGAGAGGGAAGCTGGACCACACAAACACATGCAAACACACACACTTTGTCTCTCGTCTGCCTATATTGCCTATCTGTAGTTAGAATACCACACATTCCTTTACCTCACGCCACTCCCCAACTGTTCCACATGAGGGAGGGAGAGATGGGAAGGGATGGAGAGAGTGAGCGAGAGCAAATGATGAGTCTGTCTCTAAACAGGGAAATGTAATGACTGATTAATCCCCAGACATCACATTATTTTATATCTAAAACATTCCATCACTACACATCTCCATAATCACATTCCATACCATTCACACATACATACACATTTTGGACAAACTCGTACATCAGCGTCACACCAGAACTTTATGTTGTCCAATTTGTCTCGTCTGACCCTTTTCACAAGGGTGCCTATATCAAATCAAATTGTATTTGTCACATGTGCCAAATACAACAAGTCTAGACCTTACCGTGAAATGCTCACTTTACAAGCCCTTAACCAGCAATGCAGTTTTGAGAAAAATAAGTGTTTGGAAAGTATTGACTAAAATAAACAGAAGTTAAAAAGAAAGAATAAAAAAAACAAATAATTAAAGAGCAACAACAAAATAACAGTAACGAGTCTATATACAGGGGGTACCGGTACAGAGTCAATGTGCAGGGCACAGGTTAGTCAAGATAATTTAGGCAATATGTACATGTAGGTAAAGTGTCTAGTGCATGGCTAATAAACAGAGATTAGCAGCAGCGACAAAATTGGGGGTGGGGGTCAATGCAAATAGTCTGGGTAGCCATTTGATTAGCTGTTCAGGAGTCTTATGGCTTGGGGGTAGAAGCAGTTAAGAAGCCTTTTGGACCTAGACTTGGCGCTCCGGTACCGCTGGCCATGCGGTAGCAGAGAGAACAGACTATGACTAGGGTGGCTGGAGTCTTTGGCAATTTTTAGGGCCTTCCTCTGACACTGCCTGGTATATAGGTCCTGGATGGCAGGAAGCTTGGCCCCAGTGATATACTGGGCTGTACGCACTACCCTCTGTAGTGCCTTGCGGTCAGAGAGCAGTTATCATACCAAGTGGTGATGCAACCAGTGATGCTCTCAATGGTGCAACTGTAGAACTTTTTGAGGATCTCAGGACCCATGCCAAATCTTTTCAGTCTCTTGAGGGGGAATAGGCATTGTCGTGCCCTCTTCACGACTGTCTTGGTGTGTTAGGACAATGATAGTTTGTTGGTGATGTGGACACCAAGGAACTTGAAGCTCTCAACCTGCTCCACTACCGTCGATGGGAATGGGGGCGTGCTTCGCCCTCCTTTCCCTGTAGTCCACGATAATCTCCTTTTTCTTGATCATGTTGAGGGAGAGGTTATTATCCTGGGACCACACTACCAGGTCTCTGACCTCCTCCCTAAAGGCTGTCTCATCGTTGTCAGTGACCAGGCCTACCACTGTTGTGTCATCAGCAAACTTAATGCTGGTGTTGGAGTCGTGCCTGGACATGCAGTCATAGGTGAACACTGAGTGCAGGAGGGGACTGAGCATGCACCCCTGAGGGGCCCCCATGTTGAGGATCAACGTGGCAGATGTGTTGTTACCTACCCTTACCACCTGGGGGCGGCCCATCAGGAAGTCCAGGATCCAGTTGCAGAGGGAGGTGTTTAGTCCCATGGTCCTTAGCTTAATGATGAGCTTTGAGGGCAGTATGATGTTGAACGTTGAGCTGTAGTTAATGAATATCATTCTCACGTAGGTGTTCCTTTTGTCCAGGTGGGAAAGGGCAGTGTGGAGTGCAATAGAGATTGCGTCATCTGTGGATCTGTTGGGGCGGTATGCCCCTTCCTCTCTCTCCTTGACGGAGTAATGCCGAATGTGAAAAAAAATAAAAAATAAATGGCTAAACTTACCCCGCTCTCCTCTATATGTAGTTAGATTACCATACATTCCTTTACCTCACGCAACTCCAACTGCTCCATATAAGGGAGGAAGAGAGAGAGAGGAAGGGATGGAGAGAGACAGAGCTAGAGAATGAGTCCGTTTCTAAACAGTAAAATGTATCAACTGATTAATCCCCAGCCATCACATTACCGTTGATTTATATCCCAAAAAATTCCATTAGTGCATAATAAAACGCATTCCATTCACACCCTAATTGTTCTGCAAAGTTGGTCGAATATGATTCAAAAATGATTCCCAGCTGTAACGGCTGCCAAAGGTGCTTCCACTGTGTATTAACTCTGGGGTGTGAGGACATATGCAATTATTTTAGAAAAATGTATTAGAAACATTTTCTATAACTTTCCTTCACTTGGAAGATCTGGAGTCGGTTGTGTAGATCTGCAGGAAGAAAAATCGAATGGAATCTCTTTTTTTAAATGTAATTCGAAGGAAGCAAAATGGAAAGACTCGAAGGGGTGTGTAGACTTTCACTAGGCGCTGTTGCACATACACACAAATACACATCGCATACTATGTGTACGCAGACACACACACTGTGAACTCACACTGTTCTGGTATAGATTAGGAAGTGTAAAGCAGATGCAGGATTCACACATGGGCTGTGAGTGTGGGAGTGCTGACATGGTCATACTGTGGCATGAGGGGGAGAGGGGGGGGGCAGCGAGAAAGAGGGAGCAAGCGATGGAGAGCAGAGGTAGAGCAGGGGGATAGAGGGGGGGCAGCGAGAAAGAGGGAGCAAGCAATGGAGAGCAGAGGTAGAGCAGGGGGATAGAGGGGGGGCAGCGAGAAAGAGGGAGCAAGCGATGGAGAGCAGAGGTAGAGCAGGGGGATAGAGGGGGGAGTCGAGAAGAGGTAGAGCAGGGGGAAAGAGGTGGGAGTCGAGAAGGAGGGAGCAAGCGATGGAGAGCAGAGGTAGTGCAGGGAGATAGAGGGGCTTGAGAAAGAAGGAAATCAGGGGGTTAGAGTGGGTAGACCATACATTAAATCGAACCTTTCCATGATCATTACCTGAGCGGAAACAGTGACGAAGATGGAACTTTCCTACCATGTGAATGTTATACACTCACCGAACAGTTTATTAGGTACACCAACCTAGTACCGGCTTAGACCCCCCCCCCCCCCCCCCCCCCCTCCCATTGTCTCCAGAACAGCCTGAATTCTTCAGGGAATGGATTCTACAAGGTGCCAGAAACGTTCCACAGGGATGTTGGTCCATGCTGACACGATGACATCACGCAGTTGCTGTAGATTGGACAGTGGTACATTCATACTGCGAACAGCCCAAAGATGCTCTATTGGCTTTGGTAGGCAACAATGTTTAGATATGCTATGGTGTTCAATCGTTGCTCAATTTGTATCAATGGCCCTAACGTGTGCCAGGAAAGCATTCCCCGCAGAAGTGGAACCCGGTGTGGTCGCTACAATAGCCCATCCGTGACAAGGATCGACGAGTTGTGCGTTCCGAGATGTTGTTCTGCCCGCCACTCCTGTACTGTGCCGTTATTTCTCTGTTTGTTGCCTTCCTGTTAGCTTGCATGATTCTTGCCATTCTCATTCAATCTCTCTCATCAACGAGACTTTTTTCACCCCCGGGACTGCTGTTGACTGGATGTTTTTTGTTTGTCGCACCATTCCCGTTAAACCCCAGACACTGCCGTGGGTGAAAAGTCCGGGAGGGCGGCCGTTTCTGACATACTGGATCCGGTGCGCCTCGTTTTGCCCATTCTAGCATTCAATCGAACAGCAACTGAATGCCACGTGACTGACTGTCTGTATGAGCGATCAATTTTGGTGAACGGGGTGGTGTACCTAATAAACTGTCTGGTGGGTATCTCGCTGCATAGTACTAGCTAGCAGCATACTGACCGGAGCCTGTGGTCACTCCCTGCCTGCTGAAAAGTCACACCCTTAAACTCTCACCAAACAACACACACTCACATCACACACAAAAAAAAAATACAAAGACACACACACATCCTGCACTTTGATGACACCGTGCCATTATCCAAATGATCAAATGGAACTCTCGGAGCCATCAAAATGTTTCTCTTTGCTGACAAGGACAGAACCACCGTATCCTCTCCTTGGTGTCTGGTGAGGAGGAGTCCATTTACCGAGCTGTACTTAGTCAGATACCAAATCAAATCAAATGTTATTTGTCACGTGCGCCAAATGCAACAGGTGTAGTAAACCTTACAGTGAAATGCTTAGTTTACAAGCCCTTAACCAACAACGCAGTTCTAAGAATTTGTTTATTTTTTAAATTTAAAAAAATAAACAATTAAAAGCAGCAGTAAAATAACAATAGCGAGGATATATACAGGGGGTACCGGGAACAGAGTCAATGTGCGGGGGCACCGGTTAGTCGAGGTAATTGATATGTACATGTATAGTTATTCAAGTGACTATGCATAGATAATAACAGAGAGTAGCAGCAGCGTAAAAGGGGAGCAATGCAAATAGTCTGGGTAGCCATTTGATTAGCTGTTCAGGAGTCTTATGGCTTGGGGCACCACTAGGGTAGCTGGACTCTTTCACAATTTTTAGGGCCTTCCTCTGACATCACCTGGTATAGAGGTCCTGTATGGCTGGAAGCTTGGCCCCAGTGATGTACTGGGCTATACGCACTACCCTCTGTAGTGCCTTGCGGTCGGAGCCCGGGCAGTTGCCATACCAAGCAGTGACGCAACACATCAGGATGCTCTTGATGGTGCAGTTGTAGAACCTTTCGAGGATCTGAGGACCCATACCACATCTTTTCAGTCTCCTGAGGGGACTATAGGTTTTGTCGTGCCCTCTTCACGACTGTCTTGGTGTGCTATGGTATGATTACTCCATATGAGCACCACGAGCTATGCCTCGGGGAACAGTTAGGAGATGACAGACCATTTGACTCCGAGATTACTTATTTAAGATGAGCATCAAACATTAACAGAAGCTGTCTAAGATGGTATATGAATAATATATAGAGGAGAAGGGTTCATTATCTTTATGGATGAATCCTTGTGTCACCCATAGAGAAGTGTTCTATTTCCTTCTGTGGTTTCACTTTGTAACGGTTTTCTTCCGTTGAAGGAGAGGAGGACCAAAATGCAGCATGGTTAGTGTTCAACATGTTTTATAAAGACCATAAACTTGAACATTACAAAATACAAAACAACAAATGTGAAAAACCAAAACAGTCCTATCTGGTGCATAGACACAAAGACAGAAGACAACCACCCACAAAATACCCAAAGAACATGGCTGCCTAAATATGGTTCCCAATCAGAGACAACGATAAACACCTGCCTCTAATTGAGAACCAATCTAGGCAACCATAGACTTACATAGACACCTAGACTTAGAAAACACCCCATAAACATACAAAACCCCTAGACCAGACAAAACACATAAATCCCCCATGTCACACCCTGACCTAACCAAAATAATAAAGAAAACAAAGATAACTAAGGCCAGGGCGTGGCCTTCTCATAGGACAATGAATTCAGAGATATGTGATTGAGGGAGTGTATGTGTATGAGTGTGTGTCTATGAGAGAGAGTGTGTGTGTGTGAGTTATATTGTAGCAATCGTTACAATTCTCACCAAGGTAAACCCTATTGACGCGATGCGAATAGTGTCTGCCTTTCACGCTAGCGAACCTTGTTCACTTCCCTTCCCCACCGTTCATTACACTGGTGTCGGAAGTGGGAGATCCAGAGGCGGACATGTGAGGCGGCTTGAAAGAAAGTCAAAGCACGGGGACATGCCTTCCTGTTCAGAATTCCTTAAGTGGCCATTAGAGATTTAAATCACCACCAGAGCCCAGGATGAAACCACAGAGCAGTGTGTGAGTGTGAGAGTGAAATGACACAGTTCCCGTACATGGGGATAATGGATTTTTAAAAGTCACGAAAGACTCCAGCGAGGGGAAAAAGGGAGAGCGAGAGAGAGTGAGGGAGACAGGAGCAGGGTAAAGGCCTACTTGGAATAAGGGATGTTAAGGTAGAGGGATGGTGGAACAGACAGAGGAGCAACAGCGACCTGATACAACACACACACACACATACACACACACACACAGTATACAAACACTACATGGCTCAAAGTATGTGAACACCTGCTGGTCAAATGTCTCATTCCAAAATCATGAGCATTAATATGGAGTTGGTCCCCCCTTTGCTGCTATAACAGCCTCCACTCTTCTGGGAAGGTTTTCCACTAGATGTTGACACATTGCTGCGGGACTTGCTTCCATTCAGCCACAAGAGCATTAGTGAGGTCGGGCATAGATGTTGGGCATTTAGGCTTACAGTCGGCGTTCTAATTCATCCCAACGGTGTTCGATGCGGTTGAGGTCAGGGCTCTGTGCAGGCCAGTCAAGTTCTTCCACACCGATTTCGACAAACCATTTCTGTATGGACCTCGCTTTGTACACGGGGGCATTGTCAAGCTGAAAATTGTCAAGCTGAAAGGGCCTTTACCAAACTGTTGCCACCAAGTTGGAAGCACAGAATCGTCTAGAAGGGCATTGTATGCTGTAGCGTTAAGATTTCCCTTCACTGGAACTAAGGGGCCTAGCCCGAATCCATGAAAAACAGCCCCAGACCATTATTCCTCCTCCACCAAACTTTACAGTTGGCACTATGCATTGGGGCAGGTAGCGTTCTCCTGGCATCTGCCAAACCCAGATTTGTCCGTCGGACTGCCAGATGGTGAAGCCTGATTCATCACTCCAGAGAGAGCGTTTCGACTGTTCCAGAGTCCAATGGCAGTGAGCTTTACACCACTCCAGCTGACACTTGACATTGCACATGATGATGTTAGGCTTGTGTGCCGCTGCTTGGCCATGGAAACCCATTTCATGAAGCTACCGATGAACAGTTATTGTGCTGACATTGCTTCCAGTGGCAGTTTGGGACTCTGTAGTCCCAAACTGATTTTTACACACTTCAGCCCTCACCGGTTCTGTGAGCTTGTGTGGCCTACTCCTTTGTGGCTGAGCTGTTATTGCTCCTAGACATTTCACTCTTCACAATAACAGCACTTACAGTTGACCGGAGTAGCTCTAGCAAGGCAGAAATTTGACGAACTGACTTGTTGGAAAGGTGACGCCCTATGACGGTGATACATTGAAAGTCACTGAGCTCTTCAGTAAGACCAATCTACTCCCAGTGTTTGTCTAAAGAGATTACATGGCGGTGTGCTCAATTTTATACTTCTGTCAGCAAAGGGTGTGTCTGAAATAGGCACATCCACTAATTTGAAGGGGTGTCCACATACCTTTTGCATATATAGTGTACTGTACATGTATATAACTCATACACTCACTCAGTTATGGGAGTTTAACAGTCCAGAGTGTGGGACCTAATGTCTTATTTACATTTCCGTGTGTCCAGTTTCCCTTGGGGTCAATTGCTAGATGCAGAATCAGACGCTGTTATCAATAACACAAAATTGCACTGAAACATGGCTCATGTGTTTTGCTGTGGTCCGTGCCGCTGACAAACAAACCGTAGGAGGTGCAGAGGGTTCCCTCTCCCTGACTGCTGCTCCTCCGGTACACTGACCAGGGAGAGACTGACTGACTTGTTGTTTGGATTACAGCTGGAAAGAATCATGGATTTGATCAAAATCACATTGGAACAGAATCCCTCAGCCACATCGTCACTGACATGTCAGACACACGCGCACAAATGCGTGCACGCACACGCAGACACGCACACACACACACACACATACAGTAATAACAGTATAACTGTCTCCGAATTGTATTTCTAAAAATACTAAGAGCCCTGACTTCATAAGACCATAAGAACACGAGATGCAAAGTCAGTGGCGGTTCTAGCTTGTATGGCTCCCTGGGCGAACCCCCCCCCCCCCCCCCCCCCCCGTTCACCCCCCTTATATAAGTATAAAAATATATACTTATATAGATAATATATATATAAATAATATTAAAAAATACTCATAAATATCAGAAAGAAGTAACAAAGATAAATAGAAACAAATGTGTTGATTTGGCACTCGAACATCAATACATTATCCATCCCCAAACACAGTCAACCAAAAGTCAAGACTAAACCAATTCACCTTGGTGGTTGGTGTGCAGACTGGTTTAACATTATTCTTAACGATTTTGAAAACAACCCAGAAAGAAAATGATATGTCTTTGAAACTATGTATTCACAGTATTATGAATGAATTGTGGTTTATTTGGTAGCATTTCGTAGTGTGACTGATTTTAATAATTGCATTAGTACTGTACAAAGTTAGAGGGGTGCTATTTGATAAGATTCCCCCGCTCCCCCTACCTCGGGCTTCCAGTGGGGAGACCTGAGGTCAACCTACCCCCACCCCCCTCCCCATCTCGTACTTCTGAGTGGGGAGACCTTCCCAGGCAGTAGCCTACCTAGCTCAGGGGCCCAACTAGAATCAGGGGCCCATTCCGACACGGTTAATTCACCCACAGTCCCACACGGTGACATGATATCATTGACGTGACGAGCAAATGAGCGATAGAAAACCGATCTCGCAAATGTCACCATTCCCCCCAAAATTGTGTGGGCGCTCCGTGCTGCCACCGGCAAGATGCCGCCCCGGGCGGCTGCCCATGTCTCCTTTACATTAAATCCACCACTGTGTAAAATACAGACACACGGCCAAATGGAGAACACATCAGAGAAGACCATAACTGTTTGTCATATAGAGTGACCTGACCTCGTTCCTCCCAATGAACTGGAAGTTAGTGCTTGGGTCAGCAACCCCAAGTGCTTAATTTAAAGACGCTGTTTACTTTGCAAATAGCTCATAGATTACTGTTACAAGCAAAGTTTCGAGAAACTTTCCATTTGTTTATTTGACAGGGACCATGTACAGCTAGTGATCTACAGTAGCTTGTTTGTGCCTGGGATCGCTGGACACAACACATAATCAATGTTCTCTTCAGTATAGTCCCCCAAAGCTCAACATCACACAGTAGAAATACAGGATCAGATATGCTAGGTGTTGATATGTAACCCTTCCGTGTGTGTGTGTGTGTGTGTGTGTGTGTGAGAGCAGAGTGTGGCCTGTAGGTCTAGGTCTCAGTGTTCGCTCTATCCGCTGATTTGTGTCAAGATTAAATGATACAGTCAAAGTCAGTGTTGGCTGTGTGTTTGTGTTCATGTTCATTGCTTTGCTCAAGCCTCCTGGGAGGCGTTTTGTTTTACTTAGAGCTTTAGTGTACTGAATCTATTTGTTTGCACTTGTGTTTCAGAGATAGCGAAATAGAGCAAGAGAGATGGAGAAAGGGAGCGAGAGACAGACGGAGATCAAGAGAGTGAGAGAAAGAGAGTGGAAGCGAGGCCGGGTCTGAATTAGCACAAAGAGGCATGACTGTAGTACTGTAGGTCACTGCTCTCAAAACATGTCCCTCTCCAAAATGCCCATCTGCTCTACATAAACCCTTGGTTGAATGCTCATCATTGACCGTAAACCTGTCTCATGGTTCTAGTTCTGAGCGGTTCACTCTGGCCAGAGATGGCATAGCAACAAAGACACACCCCCAGAGATGGAGAGGCTCGTTCAGCTTAGTCATCTGATTGGCGGAACTTCTTTATGGCCCCAGTCAACACCTAGCACCAATAAACTTTGTTTCTGGGTTTCCACAACAGACGGTTAATGACACTTCACCACACTACTACAATAAAACTACATTGACCTAATCTGAATAGTCTGAACACATACGCCAGCACTCAGGCATGCACGGATGCTCTTTCACTAACAGGCAGTGGTATTGAAGTGTCTACGGAGTAGGATAATTATGGTCTGTCTGACAATGAAGAAGTGAGAGAGAGAGAGGACTGAGGGAGAGAAACAGAGCCAAATGTATGACCCATATTAGAAACACATATTTCCCTCAGATTACACAGATCCACAAAGAATTCGAAAACAAACCCAATTTTGATAAACTCCCATATCTACTGGGTGAAATACCACAGTGCGCCATCACATCAGCAAGACGTATGACCTGTTGCCACAAGAAAAGGGCAACCAGTGAAGAACAAACACCATTGTAAATACATATTTATATTTTTTTATTTTCCCTTTTGTACTTTAACTATTTGCACATCGTTACAGCACTGTATATATACATAATATGACATTTGAAATGTCTTTATTATTTTGGATCTTCTGTGAGTGTAATGTTGACTGTTAATTGTTATTGTTTATTTCACTTTCATGTATTATCTTCTTCACTTGCTTGGGCAATGTTAACATGTGTTTCCCATGCCAATAAATCCCTTAAATGTAAAATAAAATTGAATTGAAAAACAGAAGGAGATAAAATAAGAAGGATTGAAGGGTGTGAGAGCAATGGAGACAAATTACACAACATCTAACATCACCTTTGATCCACAAGACCAGGGTTGCCAGGTGGGTCATGGGTATAATATATCACCTCGAGATGAGCTGGGTTGCTAGCACCATGTGCATGCGTGTTGCAACTAATAAACAGGAAGCTGTCATCAAGGCTAAAGGGTGGCTACTTTGAAGAATATAAAATAGGTTTTGATTTGTTTAACACTTTTTTGGTTACTACATGACTCCACATGTTATTTCATAGTCTGTCTTCACTATTATTCTACAATGTAGAAAATAGTCTAAATAAAATGAAAAACCCTTGAATGAGTAAGTGTGTCCAAACTTTTGACTGGTACTGTATGTATTGCTGGAATCATTAAAACTCATTTTTCAACCACTCCACAAATTTCTTGTTAACAAACTAGTTTTGGAAAGTTGGTTAGGATATCTACTTTGTGCATGACAAGTCATTTTTCCAGCTATTATTTACAGACAAATTATTTCACTTATAATTCACTGTATCACAATTCCAGTGGGTCAGAAGTTTACATATACTAAGTTGACTGTGCCTTTAAACATTTAGGAAAATTCCAGAAAATTATGTCATGGCTTTAGAACCCCCACAACAGCTAATTTACATAATTTGAGTCAATTGGAGGTGTACCTGTGGATGTATTTCAAGGCCTACCTTCAATCTCAGTACCTTTTTGCTTTACATCATGGGAAAAACAAAAGAAACCAGCCAAGACCTCAGAAAAAAAATTGTAGACCTCCACAAGTCTGGTTCATCCTTGGGAGCAATTTCCAAACGCCTGAAGGTACCACATTCATCTGTACAAACAATAGTATGCAAGTATAAACACCATGGGACCACGCAGCCGTCACACCGCTCAGGAATGAGGCCCATTCTGTCTCCTAGAGAAAAGTGCAAATCAATCCCAGAACAACAGCAAAGGACCTTGTGAAGATGCTGGAGGAAACAGGAACAAAAGTATCTATATCCACAGTAAAACGAGTCCTATATCGACAGAACCTGAAAGGCCACTCAGCAAGGAAGAAGCCACTGCTCCAAAACCGCCATAAAAAAGCCAGACTACAGTTTTCAACTACACATGGGGACAAAGACCGTACTTTTTTCTGGTTTGATGAAACAAAAATATAACTTTTTGGCCATAATGACCATCGTTATGTTTGGAGGAAAAAGGGGAGGCTTGCAAGCCGAAGAACACCATCCCAATCGTGAAGCACGGGGGTGGCAGCATCATGTTGTGGGGTTGCTTTGCTGCAGGAGGGACTGGTGCACTTCACAAAATAGATGGCATCATGAGGTAAGAAAATGACGTGGATATATTGAAGCAACAGCTCAAGACATCAGTCAGGAAGTTAACGCTTGGTTGTAAATGGGTCTTCCAAATGGACAATGACCCCAAGCATACTTCCAAAGTTGTGGCAAAATGGCTTAAGGACAACAAAGTCAAGGTATTGGAGTGGACATCACAAAGCCCTGACCTCAATCCTATAGAACATTTGTGGGCAGAACTGAAAAGGCGTGTGTGAGCAAGGAGGCCTACAAACCTTACTCAGTTACACCAGCTCTGTCAGGAGGAATGGGCCAAAATTCACCCAACTTATTGTGGAAAGCTTTTTCACTGATCACGATGGCAACACCCATCCGTAGCATGCGCTCCAGCAGGTGTATCTCACTGATCATCCCTAAAGCCAACACCTCATTCGGCCGCCTTTCGTTCCAGTTCTCTGCTGCCTGTGACTGGAACGAATTGCAAAAATCGCTGAAGTTGGAGACTTTTATCTCCCTCACCAACTTCAAACATCTGCTATCTGAGCAGCTAACCGATCGCTGCAGCTGTACATAGTCTATCGGTAAATAGCCCACCCATTTTTACCTACCTCATCCCCATACTGTTTTTATTTATTTACTTTTCTGCTCTTTTGCACACCAATATCTCTACCTGTACATGACCATCTGATCATTTATCACTCCAGTGTTATTAACCTGCAAAATTTTTATTATTCGCCTACCTCCTCATGCCTTTTGCACACAATGTATATAGACTCCCCTTTTTTTCTCTACTGTGTTATTGACTTGTTAATTGTTTACTTACTCCATGTGTAACTTTGTGTTGTCTGTTCACACTGCTATGCTTTATCTTGGCCAGGTCGCAGTTGCAAATGAGAACTTGTTCTCAACTAGCCTACCTGGTTAAATAAAGGTGAAATAAAACATTTTAAAAAAGAAGGCTGAAACGTTTGACCCAAGTGAAACAATTTAAAGGCAATGCTACCGAAATACTAATTGAGTGTATGTAAACTTCTTACCCACTGGGAATGTGATAAAAGCTGAAATAAATTATTCTCTCTACCATTATTCTGACATTTCACATTCTTACAATAAAGTGGTGATCCTTACTGACCTAAAACAGGGAATTTTTACTAGGATTAAATGTCAGGAATTGTGAAAAAGTGAGTTTAAATATATTTGGCTAAGGTGTATGTAAACTTCCAACTTCAACTGTATGTTGGAAAAAACCAAATGAGAACCAATTTAGCGTGTTTTGCCAAACAGAACTCACCTAGAATGTGGTTACCATGTGTTCAGCAAAGAAGGCTGGTGAGAGAAACTATAGAAGGATGGGATCATTGTAATGTATGGAATAGCTCCTCCCACCAGTCCCCTCTGGTCCTCAGAGTATACAATATATTGTTCTGGACAAGTTTCAAGAGACGGTGCAAAAACATTTTCTGATGTTTAGGAGAATATTCGATCAACATTGTTGCCATGTTCTTAGACTATAAGATATAAAGACTTTTTGTTTTTGAACGTATCTAGGCTTGCAATAACAAAGGGATTGAATACATTTCAGTTCTTCATTTTTGTTGTTTATTATTTCTAAAAACATAATTCCACTTTGACATGATTGGGCATTGGGGGTAGGCCAGTTACACAAAATCTAATATAAGTATTCAGACCGCTTTACTTTTTCCACATTTTGTTACGTTACAGCCTTATTCTAAAATTAACCAGACTGGGTTTTTTCCTCATCAATCTCCATACAATACCCCATAATGACAAAGCAAAAACAGTTTTTTTTGCAAATGTAGTCCAAATAAAAAAACATTACATTTACATAGATATTCAGACCCTTTACGCCGTACTTTGTTGAAGCACCTTTGGCAGCGATTACAGCCTCTAATCTTCTTGGGTATGATGCTTCAAGCTTGGAAACACCTGTTTTTTGGGAGTTATTCTCATTCTTCTCTGCAGATCCTCTCATGCTCTGTCAGGTTGGATGGGGAGCGTCAGCACACAGCAATTTTCAGGTCTCTCCGGAGATGTTCGATCAGGTTTAAGAACGGGCTCTGGCTGGGCCATTCAAGGTCTTTCAAAGACTTGTCCCGAAGCCACTCCTGCACTGTCTTGGCTCTGTGCTTAGGGTTGTTGTCCTGTTGGTAGGTGAACCTTCGCCTCAGTCTGAAGTCCTGAGCACTCTGGAGCACATTTTCATCAATGATTTCTCTGTTCTTGGCTTCGTTCATCTTTCCCTCGATCCTAACTAGTCTCACAGTACCTGCCACTGAAAAACATCCCCACAGCATGATGATGCCACCACCATGCTTCACCGTAGGGATGGTGCCAGGTTCTTCCAGATATGACGCTTGACATTAAGGCCAAAGAGTTCAATCTTGGTTTCATCAGACCAGAGAATCTTGTTTCTCATGGTCTGAGAGTACTTTAGGTGCCTTTTGGCAGACTCCAAGCTGGCTGTCATGTGCCTTTTAATGAGGAGTGCCTTCCGTCTGTCCACTCTACCATAAAGGCTAGATTGGTGGAGTGCTGCAGAAATGGTTGTCCTTCTGGAAGGTTCTCCCATCTCCACAGAGGAACTCTGGAGCTCTGTCAGGGTGACTAATCGGGTTCCTGGTCACCTCCCTGACCAAGACCCTTCTCCCCCAATTTCTCAGTTTGACAGGGCGGCCAGCTCTAGGAAGAGTCTTGGTGGTTCCAAACTTCTTCCATTTAAGAATGATGGAGGCCACTGTGTTCTTAGGGACCTTCAATGCTGCAGAAATGTTTTGGTTCCCTTTCCCAGATCTATGCCTCGACACAATCCTGTCTCTGAGCTTTACGGGAAATTCCTTCAACCTCATGGCTTAGTTTTTGCTCTGACATGCACTGTCAACTGTGGGATCTTCTAATATAATAGACAGGTGTGTGCGCCTTTCCAAATCATGACCAATCGATTGAATTTGCCACAGGTGGACTCCAATCAAGGTGTGGAAACATCTCAAGGATGATCAATGGAAATAGGATGCACCTGAGCTCAATTTCGAGTCTCATAGCAAAGGACCTGAATACCTATGTAAATAAGGCATTTCTGTTTTTATTTTTGTGAACATTTTTAGAAACCCGTTTTTCGCTTTGTCATTATGGGGTATTGTGTGTAGATTGAGATTTTTTTAAATGTAATCCATTTTAGAATAAGGCTGTAACGCAACAAAGGTGAAAAAATCCAGGGGTCTGAATGCACTGTATGCTTTCAGTACTAGATTCAATCTCTGATTCTTTGATTGGGCGGACATGTCAGTTCATGTTGCAAGAGCTCTGATAGGTTGAAGAATGTGATCTGGAAGTTGTCATAATTACAGTGTAAGTCTATGGAAGGGTGTGAGAACCATGAGTCACCTAGATTTTGTATTGAAGTCAATGTACCCAGAGGAGGACTGAAGCTAGGTGTCCTAAGGCTATACCATGGTGCTACCCGACAGAGTGCTGTTGAGGCTACTGTATACCTTCATTGCATAATAGTGTGTTATCAATTATTTGGTGGAGTGAATATGTTTTTTGTGTAGTTTTATCTAAAAAGGATAACTTTTTAAATGTTTATTTTTCTGAACTTCACTGAGGATGGTCCTCCCCTTCCTCCTCTGAGGAGCCAGAATGGGTGTGAAATCCGTCAATCCCACCACATCCCCACCCTCACAATTCCAGGTCACATTTTGGGGGAATAGAGACCGATTCACAAAAAAGGTCTAAATCAGGCCACATTCATAGAAAGTCTTCACAATTACTCTGAAAGCCTCAAAGTAGGAGTGCTGATCTGTTATCAGTTTTGCCTGATTTAGATCATGATGAATACAATTATATGGACAGGGGGGATCTGATCCTAGATCAGCACTCCTACTCAAGTGTATCGGCCAATCAACCAATACCATTTTTTTTACCTTCCTTTTTCTCCCTAATTTGGATCTTGTCAGATCGCTGCAACTCCCCAACAGCTTGAGAGGCAATGGTCGAGTCATACGTCCTCCGAAACATGACCCGCCAATCCACGTTTGTTAACACCCGCCCCCTTAACCCGGAAGCCAGCTGCGCAAATGTGTCAGAGGAAACACCGTTCACCTGACAACCGAGGTCAGCCTTCAGGTGTCAGGACCACCACAAGCAGTTACTAGAGCATGATGAGCCAAGTAAAGCCCCCCCAAATTGTGCGCCACCCTATGAGACTCCCGATCACGGCCAGTTGTGATACAGTCTGGAATTGAACCAGGGTCTGTAGTGACGCACTGAGATGCAGTGCCTTAGACCGCTGTGCCACTCGCTCAAATATTCTCGCTCTTATCCATAATAATCAATTAAATGTAGACTAGCCCACCCGCACTGTATCTGCGAGCTGTTGGGTAGAGAGCACGTGCCTAGACCAGAGTTGGCACATTTGCTATTTTATTCAACAGTTTTTGTGACAAAACAATCCGTAGAGTTGAAAATGTGATAGAAACACACTGAACTTTAGATTTTTATGAAAACATTCGCAAAAAAGTACATTTTGTGTGCTGCATGTCATCACGTAATGATTTTTAGCCGCAGCAATTTCTGTTTGGATTTTAGAATATTTGCATGGAAACATAGCTACAATAAAAACATTTACTATCTAGGACCTAAAGGGGTTATTTGGCTGTACCCATAGGGGAACCCTTTGAAGAAACCATTTTGGTTCCAGGTAGAACTGTTTTGGGTTCCATGTAGAGCCCTTTCTACAGATGGTTCTACATGGAACCCAAAAGGGTTCTGCCAGAAACAAAAAAAGGGTTCTACCTGCAACCAAAATGAGTTCTTCAAAGGGTTCTCCAATGGGGACAGCTGAAGAACCCTTTTTTCTAAGAGTGTAGTGTTATTTCCTGATAGTTGCTGGTTAAAAATATAATCTACAAGGACCTTCTATTCAGCAGATTTGCAAGGGCGGGAGTTTCCACTTTCCATAGTGGCATCACAATGTTCCAAACCTTTCTGCCAAAATGGCTGCATTGGACCTTTAATTGGATTTGCAGCTCTCTGCTTTGGATGTGTGTTATTTTTTATCATTCATCATTTACAATGTATTAAATCTTGTTTGAATTTGATTGCATTGAGAGACTGAGACCCACGTTCTGACTTGTAGGCCATGGGGACAATTTGCACAAAGTTGCCTTCCTGATTGATTTGCAGCCATTTGAGATTCACAGGAGTGTCTATAAATTAGCACAGCTACTGAAGTCTGCCAAGTTAAGTAGCAGTCCTTCAATCAGATCATCAATTTATATTCCTCCTTATGACTATGACAGACTTTCCACAAGGACAGGGATATTGTAAATTGAACCAGGGTTTATGGATTGACAGTACTTTCTTCACAAAAACGAAGAAATTCATAAAAATTCTAGCACAATACATGTTCAGCAGACCCAATTATCGTATGGGATGGCTTTAAATGTATCTTTTTAAAGGCCATTCAATACAATTTTAATTTCAAATACAAAAGAGAAAAGAGAAAAGACTTACAACAGAAAATCTAACATTACACATCATGTTGATGAATGTACTAAAGAAGCATTGAATAATCTATATGCAAAATCATTTTGAGGAACTTATTTAGGAAAGATTGTGTTTCACTTGTCTAAAAAACAGTATAAGGGCACAAGGCGAGACCCAAATGCAGACACAGGAGGCTCCGATATTTATTATACCAAAAAGGGGAAAGCAAAAGGCAGGTCAGGCGAGAGTTCATAAACCAGGTCAGAGTCCAAACAGTACCAGGCGATAGGCAGGCTCGAGGTCAGACACCTGGAGGTGGGTGGAGACAATCACAAAGACAGGTGAAACAGATCAGGAAGTGACAGCACCCCCCTCCCCCCCTCTAGGGATGCCACCCGGCGTCCTACCTGGGCGCATACCTGGCTGACCGGGATGTCAGCGGGGAAAGTTGGCGATGAGGAGCGGGTCCAGGATGTCTCTAGCGGGAACCCACCACCTCTTCTCCGGGCCGTAACCCTCCCTGTCAACCAGGTACTGGAAACCCCTGCCCCGTGGTCGAACACCCAGGAGACGTTTCACCGTGTATGCAGGATGGCCATCGATGACACGGAGACAGAAGACAAAGGGTTATGAGACACAGGCTTAATCCTAGACACGTGGAAAGTAGGGTGAATACGGCAGTTACGGGGTAACACAAGATGGACAGCAGTGGAACTAAGGACCCTAGAGATGGGAAAAGGACCAATGAAACTGGGGGACAGTATGCGGTACTCCACCCAAAGGGGCAGGTCCAGAAAGCTATACCCTCTGCCCAAAAGCTGGGAAGCTATACCCTCTGGAAAGCTATACCCTCTGCCCAATGCGGTAGCGGGGAGCTGGAGTCCTGTGGCAATCCGCTTGTCGACGATACCTGGACTTGGTCTGCTCTTCTCCAGGTACGCCAACAGCGTCGGACAAACATCTGGGCCGAGGGTACGTTGACCTCTTGTTCTGGGAAGAGTGGAGGTTTATACCCCATAGAACACTCAAAAGGGGAGAGTCCCGTGGTTGAAAAGGGAAGGGTGTTCCGGGCATACTCCACCCAGACCAGTTGTCAGCTCCAGGTAGTGGGGTTGGTTGAGCCCAGGCATCTTAGGGTGGTTTCTAGGTCCTGGTTAGCTCGCTCCGACTGGCTGTTGGATTGGGAATGGAATCCGCAGGACAGGCTGGCCGACGACCCAATAAGGGTGTAGAACGCCTTCCAGATGAGAACTGAGGACCCCGGTGGGAGACCATGTCCAATGGGAGTCCATGGATCTGGAAGATGTGCTGCACCATAAGCTGGGCCTTCTCCTTGGCAGAGGGTAGTTTGGGGAGAGGGATGAAATGGGAATCCTTTGGAGAAATGATCCACAACTGCCAAAATGATAGTGTTGCCATCAGACGGGGGAAGCCCAGTGACAAAGTCCAGAGAGATATGGGACCAGGGACGATGAGGGACAGGCAGTGGCTGAAGGATGCCAGAAGGAGCTTGCCATGGAGTCTTGTTCTGAGCACACACTGTGCACACTGCGACGAAGGCAGAAATGCCAGGAACCATTGTGGGCCACCAGAAACATTGTCGTAGGAAGGCTAGGGTATGACAGGAACCTGTATGACAGGTCAGCCTGAAGAAATGAGCCCATTCCAGGAACAGGGACCAGACTGAGTTAGGTACAAACAACCGGTTAGCCCGGGCCCCCTTCTGGTTCATTCTGGGACGTTGTGCCTTGCGGACCAAGGTTTCAATACCCTAATCCACTGTAGCTGCAAGGCATGAGGTAGGGAGAATGCTTTCGGAGACCGATGGGACAGGAAGGCACATGGATGGAGCTTCTGGTCCTGGGCAGATCGTTGGGACAGGATGGCCCCCACTCCAACATCAGAAGCATCAACATCTACCACAAATTGGAGGGCCGGATCTGGATGGACGAAGATGGGTGCTGTGATGAAACCGATACTTCAGGTCCACGAAGGCTCGACCGATGTGGCAGGCACCCTGTCGACCGCTGGAGACCATGTGAACGGTACTTTGGGAAAGGTGAGTGCAGGGAGGGGGGCCGCCAGGGTGCTGTAGACCCGAATGAAACGGAGGTAGAAGTTAGCGAACCCCAGGAAGCATTGCAACTGCACCCTGGATGTAGGTTGAGGCCACTCTACCACTGCTTTCACTTTTTCCGGATCCACTTGGACATTTCCATCAGCGATGACATCTCCAGAAAGGAGATTGTAGAGCGGTGGAACTCACACTTTTTGGCTTTCACAAACAATTGTTTCTCCAGGAGGTGCTGAAGGACTTGTCTGACATAAAGAATGTGTTCTTGGGCAGACCGGAAAAAAAACAGGATGTCGTCAAGGTAGACGAACACGAAACGGTTTAGCATGTCCCGGAGCATATTGTTTACTAGAGCCTGGTGAGTCCAAACGGCATGACCTGGTACTCATAATGTCCACTGGCTGTGTTAAAGGCTGTCTTCCACTCATCACCTTCGCGTATCCGAACCAGGTGGTAGGCATTTCGAAGATCCAGTTTGGAAAAAATGGTGGCCCCCTGTAGAGGTTTGAAAGCTGAGGAGAGGAGTGGTAAGGGGTAACGGTTCTTGATCGTTATATCATTCAGACCCTGGTAGTCAATGCACGGGCACAGGGTCTTGGCCTTCTCCACGAAGAACATGGTATTGGTTTCCGGGCTGGATAGAGAATATAGCCAACCACGAGGTGGTGTGGTGCCTGGGAGGAGATCAATGGCACAATCATAAGTGCGGTGCGGGGGAGGAAAAGTAGCCCGTGCCTTACTGAAGACCTCCAGGAGGTCATGGTACTCAGTGGGGACGGCAGAAACATCTGTGGCTTTGCTTATGTCCTGAGGGGAACGTCTCAAGGAAGGCTGAGACACTTTTAGGCAATGAGAATGACAAAACGGGCTCCAACCCAGGATGGAGCTCGTGGTCCAGTCAATAACAGGATTGTGTTTCTGGAGCCAAGTAAATCCCAAAACCACAGGAACATGGGGGGGGGAAATAAAAAATTGAAATCGATGAAGATGTTATGGTCTCACTGTGGTTTCCTGATACCCGTATATGAATGGGCACAGTGCTATGGGTGACTCTTTCAATAGAGCAACTGTCCAGTGCCCTGGCATCCATGGGGACAGAGAGAAGTTGAGTGAGAATACCTCATTCAGAAACCATGGTAGCATCCATAAAATGTTCATCAGCCCCAGAGTCAATGAGCACCCGGAGAGACTTAGATTGGTCTCCCCACAGCAGAATCACAAAAAAAGGGTGGACGGGTGATGGAAGTTAGGTGCCAGGTGTGTGTAATCAGACAAGACAGTCCGGGGTTGATGATAATGAATCCCGTTCAGTGAAGCCTAGAAAGCCTGTGACGTAGACCTCAGGAACTGGTGAACAGAATGAGCATCAGTACCGGGGGGATCTGTGACAACCCAGGGACTAATGGGGAAAACAGGAGACACCTGGATGTGGGTGGAGACAATAACAAAGACAGGTGAAACAGATCAGTGCGTGACAAACAGAGCAAATTGGTGGGGATTTAGGAGGTGTTTTGAAAGACACTCATGGGAGTGTCCACTGAAAGTTGACTAGCAGCAAGAACTGGGACCTAAAAGACATCCACTATCAGCACCCACTAAATTTGCCCAAGAAGAGGCAAACAAAGGAAAATCCCACACCAAACTTAAAGACAGGACGCAAAACAAAAACGGAAGATCAGATAAAAGATTGTTTGTCTGGAAATCAAATTGGGAGAACTAACTAAAGGTGTTAACCCTCCATGTTTCTCAAGACAACTGAAGAACTGCGCCAGCCACTCTTAAATAGAACCTGGGCCAGCACAGGAGAAACACCTTCCCACTAACGAGCTGACCAACCAGCACAGTGTTCTGACTAACGAGGTGACACCAATCGGTGCACCCTACGTGCTAATGTCCAACCTCAAAATTTAAAAACCAAAGCCTGTAACACACACTTTTAATTTTTTTTACATTTTTTTTTTTTTTTTACAAATGCTTAATTACACAGGACAAACTATGGTTGGCATCTCTCTCTCTGATCAGTCTGTTGTAATTAGCCTACGATTAGCCTGGGGTGCGTTATCAGTCACCAACACCAACGCTTTGATTCAATGTATGAATGTTCAATGTTTCTGATGTATTAGTTTACCTCTAAATTAGTTTATAATGATTGACAGTCATTAACACAGAGGACTGGGTTCAGCGGAGCACAGCAGAGTGTGCTACTGAGTTCAAAGCCGCCGAGCTGCACGGTAAATTTGACATACGCCCGTGAGCGTCCAATGAAATTAGGTTCGTAAATGTGTAATAATGAGCCTGCGGACTATCACATATTTGCGGCTGTGGATTATTGAGCAGCAGACAGTAGATGGCCTGAAGGGCTCATAGTTAGACTCTCTGACACATTTACACACATCTTATCTAGTCATACAGGTAAAACCAGAGAAATGATCCCCTAACTCTATAACATTGTTATAGCATCATTATCAAAACGTGTCTGACATCTTTATGACATAAAGAGAGCCTGGGCCGGCCTGGGCCGGTCAGTGTGGGGGGTCTGAGAGGGAGAGATTGAAAAACAGAGGAGACATATGAGAAGAGAAGCAGTAGAGACCGATGAGATGAAGAACAGAAGACAATGGCAGTGGTAAATCCAGGAGGGTTAAGTGCCTCTTGGCAGTAATCTGCAGATTTATGGAAGGGTTTCAAAGGCAATCTAAAACCATGTGGAAGAGTGGGAAAGGTGAAAACGGATGGGATGAGTGTCCATCATAAGAGGATGGAGAGATAAGAACAGGGTATGCATTATCATTGGGCTCTGACCCCTGTAACATTAAACAATAATGTACATAGGGCCTAGAGGTAATGACCCTACTGCAGTAGGGTGAAAGGATGAGGACGAGGTAGCGAACACACACACACACACAACACCATTACCTGAGACAAGAGTTGATCATACCATCTACATTCCACTCTGGAATAGAACACTAATAAATTCTTTATTCTAGAAGTATCGCGCTTAGCAGAGCCACCACACTTTTCATACAAGACGTTATATCACAGACCAGGACAGCATGATGAGGGAAATATTACAATGACCCAGTGAATTATAGGAACACACTGTTGGAATCAAGTATCTGCTTTTTCTAACTAGGCAGTATTCCCTTACCACTGTTGCCTGAGCTGGCTCTTTTTGGGTTTAGGTCTGGGGTGCTATTCAGAACTTAATGAAACATTTATTATATAAGGGTTTCACCGTCACTCAGTCACGTAGCCATGTTGGTGCTCATAATTAGGATGGGGACTAAGGACTTTAAACAAGGGCTAATGACTGTTTCGTCTAAATTACACTACAGGGGCTTGGGAATACAATAACATTGCTGAAGTATACACATATTTAGTAGGAAACAACTTTGCAATCATGTTGTCAAATATATCTTGGACAGATGGCAATATTGTCATTAGCTAGCAAAGTTATTCAAAAATAATGTTAGCTAGCTAAAATCTGAAGGTCTCCCTTTAATCTTAGCTAGCTAGCTAAGACTGTAACTAAATACTGTAACTAAAGTCAATCTGGCAACATCAAAATTATTACAAAAGGTTTTCCTGCTAAGTATTTGTATTTGTGTTTTAAAGCTAAAGTAATGAACTTTACACCAAATCTTCATCAGCGCCCAATGAGGATGTAGAATGCTCAGTTGGGCATCAATCCTAAATCAAACATTCAAAACAGTATTGTGATGCAACTTGCAATCCGTGAATATACAGTACCAGTCAAAAGTTTGGACACATACTCATTCAAGTTTTTAAAATATTTTCTCCATTGTAGAATAATAGTGAAGACATCAAAACTATGAAATACACATATGGAATAATGTAGTAACCAAAAAAGTGTCAAACAAATCAAAATATATTTTAGATTCTTCAAAGTAGCCAACCTTAGCCTGGATGACAGCTTGGCACACTTGGCATTCTCTCAACCAGCTTCATGAGGAATGCTTTCCCAACAGTCTTGAAGGAGTTCCCACATATGCTGAGCACTTGTTGGCTGCTTTTCCTTCACTCTGCGGTCCAACTCATCCCAAACCATTTTAAATTGGGTTGAGGTCGGGTGATTGTGGAGGCCAGGTCATCTGATGCAGCACTCCATCACTCTCCTTGGTCAAATAGCCCTTACATAGCCTGGAGCTGTGTTTTGGGTCATTGTCCTGTTGAAAAACAAATTAAAGTCCCACTAAGTGCGAATCAGATGGGATGACAGTTTCACCAGCAAAGCACCCTCACACCATGACACCTCTTCCTCCATGCTTCACGATGGGAACCACACATGCGGAGATCATCTGTTCACTTGCTCCGTGTCTCACAAAGACACAGCGGTTGGAACCAAATATCTCAAATTTGGATTCATCAGACCAAAGGACAGATTTCCACCGGTCTAATGCCCATTACTTGTGTTTCTTGGCCCAAGCAAGTCTCTTCTTCCTATTAGTGTCCTTTAATAGTGGTTTCCTTGCAGCAATCCGACCACCAAGGCCTGATTCACAGTCTCCTCTGAACAGTTGATGTTGAGATGTTACTAGAACTCTGTGAAGCATTTATTTGGGCTGCAATTTCTGAGGCTGGTAACTGCATATACAGTGGGGCAAAAAACTATTTAGTCAGCCACCAATTGTGCAAGTTCTCCCACTTAAAAAGATGAGAGACCTATACTTTTCATCATAGGTACACTTCAACTATAACAGACAAAATGAGATTTTTTTCTTCCAGAAAATCACATTGTAGGATTTTTAATGAATTTATTTGCAAATTATGGTGGAAAATAAGTATTCCTACAAGTCACCTACAAACAAGCAAGATTTCTGGCTCTCACAGACCTGTAACTTCTTTAAGAGGCCCCTCTGTCCTCCACTCGTTACCTGTATTAATGGCACCTGTTTGAACGTGTTATCAGTATAAAAGACACCTATCCACAACCTCAACAGTCACACTCCAAACTCCACTATGGCCAAGACCAAAGAGCTGTCAAAGGACACCAGAAACAAAATTGTACACCTGCACCAGGCTGGGAAGACTGAATCTGCAATAGGTCAAATCAAATCAAATTTTATTTGTCACATTCACATGGTTAGCAGATGTTAATGCGAGTGTAGCGAAATGCTTGTGCTTCTAGTTCCGACAATGCAGTAATAACCAACAAGTAATCTAACTAACTAAGGTAAGCAGCTTGGTTTGAAGAAATCAACTATGGGAGCAATTATTAGGAAATGGAAGACATACAAGGCCACTGATAATCTCCCTCGATCTGGGGCTCCACGCAAGATCTCACCCCGTGGGGTTAAAATGATCACAAGAACGGTGAGCAAAAATCCCAGAACCACACGGGGAGACCTAGTGAATGACCTGTAGAGAGCTGGGATCAAAGTAACAAAGCCTACCATCAGTAACACACTACGCCGCCAGGGACTCAAATCCTGCAGTGCTTGACGTGTCCCCCTGCTTAAGCCAGTACATGTCCAGGCATGTCTGAAGTTTGCTAGAGAGCATTTGGATGATCCAGAAGAAGATTGGGAGAATGTCATATGGTCAGATGAAACCAAAATATAACTTTTTGGTAAAAACTCAACTCGTCGTGTTTGGAGGACAAAGAATGCTGAGTTGCATCCAAAGAACACCATACCTACTGTGAAGCATGGGGGTGGAAACATTATGCTTTGGGGCTGTTTGTCTGCAAAGGGACCAGGATGACTGATCCGTGTAAAGGAAAGAATGAATGGGGCCATGTATCGTGAGATTGAGTGAAAACCTCCTTCCATCAGCAAGGGCATTGAAGATGAAACGTGGCTGGGTCTTTCAGCATGACAATGATCCCAAACACACCTCCCGGGCAACGAAGGAGTGGCTTCGTAAGAAGCATTTCAAGGTCCTGGAGTGGCCTAGCCAGTCTCCAGATCTCAACCCCATAGAAAATCTTTGGAGGGAGTTGAAAGTCCGTGTTGCCCAGCAACAGCCCCAAAACATCACTGCTCTAGAGGAGATCTGCATGGAGGAATGGGTCAAAATACCAGCAACAGTGTGTGAAAACCTTGTGAAGACTTACATAAAACGTTTGACCTCTCATTACCAACAAAGGGTATTTATTAACAAAGTATTGAGATAAACTTTTGTTATTGACCAAATACTTATTTTCCACCATAATTTGCAAATAAATTCATAAAAAATCCTACAATGTGATTTTCCTTCCTCATTTTGTCTGTCATAGTTGAAGTGTACCTATGATGAAAATTACAGGCCTCTCTCATCTTTTTAAGTGGCAGAACTTGCACAATTGGTGGCTGACTAAATACTTTTTTGCCCCACTGTATTTACTGACCTTCATGTCTTAAAGTAATGATGGACTGTTGTTTCTCTTTGCTTATTTGAGCTGTTCTTGCCATAATATGGACTAGGTCTTTTACGAAATAGGGCTATTGTCACGTTCTATAAAGGATTGGAGACAGGCGCAGGAATACGTAATAGGGGGTTTTAATACTCCACCTAAAAATACAACATGCCATGAAAAGACACGGGGACGAAGCCCAAAACAAACACGTATACAAAAACAAAGGGATGTAACCCAAGCAAAAGAGCGAGGTTAAACCTCTAATAAATTCAAGGGACAAGACACGTGATAACAATACATGGGACGAGACCCGTAATAATGAGTACACAATACATGCAGCACGAAAGCCGAAACAACAATGCACAGGTACTCACAAGACGAACGAACATGGGAACAATAACCGACAAGACAAGGGTGAAAAGAGGGCACATATATACAATTACTATTCAGGGGAATTGGAATCAGGTGTGCGTAATGAGACGATTCAGTGACGCCTAGAGGCCGGTGAAGTAGACATCCAAGACTGGTGCACGGAATGAGCAGCAGTACCGGGGGAATCCGTGACAGGTATCTACTGTATACCACCCCTACCTCATCACAACACAACTGATTGGCTCAAAATCATTAAGAAGGAAAAAAATTGCACAAATGAACTTTTAAATCAAACCAATCAAATACAACAGCTTACAGTGAAATTCTTACTTACAATTTGACCATTGTTAGGGCCTTCTTCTGACACTGCCTGGTATAAAGGTGGCAGAAAGCTTGGCCCCAGTGATAAACTGGGCCATACGCACTACCCTTGCAGTCAGAGGTCAAACAGTTGCCATACCAGGCAGTGATGCAACCAGTCAGGATGCTCTCGATGGTGCAGCTGTAGAACTTCTTGAGGAGCTGAGGACCCATGCCAAATCTTTTCAGTCTCCTGAGGGGGAGTAGGCTTTTTCGTGCCCTCTTCACGACTGTCTTGGTGTGTTTGGACCATGATAGTTCGTTGGTGATCTGGACATGAAGGAACTTGAAGCTCTCAACCTGCCCCACTACAGCCCCGTCGATGAGAATGGGGGCATGCTCGGTCCTCCTCTTCATGTAGTCCACAATCATTTCCTTTGTCTTGATCATGTTGAGGGAGAGGTTGTTTTCCTGGCACCACACGGCAAGGTCTCTGACCTCCCTATAGGATGTCTCATCATTGTTGATGATCAGGCCTACCACTGTTGTGTCGTCTGAAAACTTAATGATGGTATTGGAGTCATGCCTGGCCATGCAGTCATGAGTGAACAGAGAGTACAGGAGGGGACTGAGCATGCACCCCTGAGAGGCCCCCGTGTTGAGGATCAGCGTAGCAGATGTGTTGTTACCTACCCTTACCACCTGGGGGCTGCCCGTCAGGAAGTCCAGGATCCAGTTGCAGAGGGAGGTGTTTAGTCCCAGGGTCCTTAGCTTAGTGATGAGCTTTGAGGGCACTATGGTGTTGAACGCTGAGCTGTAGTCAATGAATAGCACTCTCACATACTGTAGGTGTTCCTTTTGCTTCCCGACTCTCAGTGCACATTGTTACAGAATGACGCCCCACCAAAGGGAAGCATCAGGGAGTTTTGTTTTGTTTTCGTGTTGGAGGTTATGTCGGGTCTGGGTGTCAGAACCAGAGCTATCGGGGAGGCCTCAGCTGCTTTGTCGGATTCCCATGCATCAGCGGGGTCGACGGGTTCCCCTGCCTTAGATGGATTTACGGGTTTCCATACTCCAGCAGGATTGATAGACTCCCATGCCTCAGCTGTCACATGTGCTCCCTCTCCGGCCTCTAGGTCACCAGGCTGCTGGTTATGACGCCCACCTGTCACCATCGTTACGCACACCTGCGTGTCATTAGACTCACCTGGACTCCATCACTTCCCTGATTACCTTTGTTATATATGTCACTCCCTTTGGTTTCTTTCCCAGGCGTCATTGATGCTGTTTCAGTTCCCTGTCTGTGCTTTGTTCATGCTCGATAGGCTCCCATGCCTCAGGTGGGTGAACAGGTTCCCGTGCCTCGATCGAGGTAGCCGGGGAGGTCTCAGCTGGCTCATCAGGTTCCCACACATCAGCAGGGGTGACTGGTCCGCACCTGATCCCTGTGATCGTCCCTTTGGTTGGCGTCCTGCGGCTGGAGCCGAACGCGCCGGGGAGGGGGTACCGCCATGTATGCTCTCTCTGGTGCTCTAAGTCACCATGATCCCACATCTCAGCCGGACTGACAGGTTTTCCCGCACCTCAGCAGAGGCGACCGGTCCGCTCCTGATCCCCGGGATCGTCCTTTTGGTCGGCGTTCTGCGGCTTGGGCCGCACGTCGGGGAGGGGGTAATGTCACATGTGCTCCCTCTCCGGCCTCTAGGTCACCAGGCTGCTGGTTATGACGCCCACCTGTCACCATCGTTACGCACACCTGCGTGTCATTAGACTCACCTGGATTCCATCACTTCCCTGATTACCTTTGTTATATATGTCACTCCCTTTGGTTTCTTTCCCAGGCGTCATTGATGCTGTTTCAGTTCCCTGTCTGTGCTTTGTTCGTGTTTCTTGTTTTGTATTATGATTCATTTAATTTTTTAAACACTCACTCCCTGAACTTGCTTCCAGATTCTCAGCTCACATCGTTACAAAGGCAAAGGGTGGCTAACATATATTTTTTAATTGATTTGTTGAACACTTTTTTGGTTACCACATGATTCCATATGTGTTATTTCATAGTTTTGATTTCTTCACTATTATTCTACAATGTAGAACATTTTTTTTAAATTAAGAAAAACCCTTGAATGAGTAGGTGTGTCTAAACTTGTGACTGGTACTGTATGTTTGCTTTATAAATCAATTTTGATTCCATTTAATCAACCCCACCTTGGGACTGTTGGGTTATATTACTATCTCTGTATGATGGTGGGTTTTCAACCACACAAGACTCATCTTCACAATATGAAGGGAGGGAGGAGTAGGGATGGAAGGAGAGAGGGATAAGGTTTATCTATTTATCATCTGTTTTGCTATTCACTGCTCAAGCCTTTGACCCTTTCGCGTCTATCTTTGATTCAGGATCAAAGGGTTAGACACCAAGGGGAAATAGGGAAGTTCAAAGCTGACCTCAGAGCAGTGGATGGCTTGTATCCCTTCACTGTACATCAATTGAAAATTCTGCGGGACTTATTAGGTGGTAATATTACAGAGGGTTACTACTGTGTGTGTGTGTGTGTAATCCTAACATTGAGCTATTGAATAATGGGCTAATATGCATAAGCTTCTAACTTAGGCTACACATCTCAAGCCTGTTTGTCTCCATTGTTATGTTGCACAAGTACGCACCTGGCCTCTCCGCTGCCTCAGATAATCCTCTTAAATCTTGTGGAGTCACAGGAAAAGCCAGACTACAATAACTTGTTGGATACTTATTAGGGGTTCACAGCGATTATAGTTTTTTTCCTTGACATGATCAAATAAACCAAGCATAGATTGGTCACTTTTTTCTAATTTGGCACACAGACACTAGAGGCCATAAGTAAGTTGGTCAAAAATAATGGCACTGATCGGCCAATAGATGGCGCCGTTATAAGCAAGCTCATTTAAACCCTCATATCCGCCACCCTGTTAGGTTTAAACTTTATATGTAGCTGTCTTTCCACATGCTGAACAAATTTGCCTCAAGGACCCATAAGGTCCGTCAGGATAGATTTCCATACAAAAGCTATAGGACCTTTATTTTTTATACTAGGCCTTATAGTCTATCCGAAGAAAGAAGCAGGCTTGTTCTTGGTAATTGCTGTATGTAAAGCAGAACTACAGCATAGGCCAAATTTACTTTAGAGGAAATTTGAGGAGTGAAAGTGAATTGGGGTGATACCTTTGGCCAGAATCAACCGGATGCATCTGGTTTTCAGGGGAAATGGAAAGAGAGCCTGTTTTTGGATGTTAACAAGGTGACACTCCATCTTAACTTCTCCTCCACACTTACTGGATTGGTTCAACAGTGCAGATGAGACCTTCCCGACAGTTTTTGTTCTCTCGTCAGGACTGGAAAGAAAGAAACGCCGCTCAGGCATTAATTTTACACCTGCTATGTTAGGTTACCACCTTATTAATAATAGGTCTACAGCGTGCCATAGGATGTGTTGATCAGTTGATTGACAGGTGTACTGTAGAACGATAAACAATACACTTTCCTCTGGTATGGATGCTCGAGTCCAGACTTGCGATAAACTTCTTTAAAATAACTAACACTAGTACTACAATACTGCCATCTTTAGGATGATAACGAGAGTGCTTGACTTTGTTAAGGATGCTCTTATGGAATAGTTTTTGTTCACGTCCATCTACAGTACAGTACCAGTCAAAAATGTTGACACACCTACTCATTCAAGGGTTTATCGTTATTTATTTTTTTACTATTTTCTACATTGACTCACAATTGGCCCAGCATCATCCTGGTTAGGGTAGGGTTTGGCCGGCTGGGATGTCATTGTCCCATTGCACTCTAGCGACTCCTGTGGTGGTCCGGGCGCATGCACGCTGACACGGTCGCCAGGTGCAGGGTGTTTCCTCCGACACATTGGTGTGGCTGGCTTCCAGGTTAAGCGGGCATTGTGTCAAGAAGCAGTGCGGCTTGGCTGGGTAATTTTTCGGAGGACGCATGGCTCTCTCTCCTTCACCTCTCCAGAGTCCGTACGGGGGTTACAGCAATGGGACAAGACTGTAACTACCAACTGGATACCAAGAAAATGGGGAGAAAAAGGGGTAAACAAAAAAGCTAACTAGTACCCTCGTGAGAGCACAACCTATTTATCTCATGATCACAACATGACAAAAGTTGTTTTGGAGAGATCATGAGATAATCAAAAGTACCACACATCATCCATTAGTTTGTTCAGGTGCACGATAACCACTTAAATCAAGGCTGCGTTGTGCGCAATGCAGGCATTTAACGATGCCTGACAGGCAACCCTGTTTCCCAGCGTGAGCTAGGTAATTAGCTAGCTAGCTAGTAAGCTAGCTTGTTATCTATGCTGGTTGTTAGCTTGCAGGCTGATATTGAATCTGATCAAGCTCTGAGGCTGAAATGAAGTCTGATCTGCCTGTCAGGAATGGAGCTCACCCACTGTAAATGTAAATATTATCCACAAAACATGAAGTGTCCCTTACAATTGTACACATACCAGTTATGCAAGCTAACAACCAGCATAGATAACAAGCTAGCTATCAAGACTACCTGGCTAACTTACTCACTCACAAGACTAGCCAAGCTAGTGTTGTTGCTTGCATGTGATTGGCTATAGTCTTGGGGGTGGCATACAACCTGGGAGACAGGGTTGCATGTCAGGCATCGTTCAGGGCTTAAATGCCCCAAGAACTCTTAGCTCAAGTTAAGGGACATTTAGCTTGCTAACATTCTAACTTATAAACTGATAATGAGCGCCAAACACAAATGAAAGCATGATGTTAGCATGAAATGTACCATCCCTTAGTGTAGCAATCAATAAAAACAAATGCGCTGATCCACAGTGGGCTCTGCCGCCTCAACCATACTGTCAATCTATCAATACGTCCACTCCTATTTATAGAGTTTATCTTGTGAACTCGACAAAACAACTTTTGTTATGTCGTGATCATGAGACAAATAAGTTGTGATCTCGAAATAATGAGGGACTTACTTTTTTATTCATATGTCCTCTCTGGACTTCCATGGTTAAGTATAGGGCTAACCAATGATTTATATATACACTAGATGATTAACAGTGGGCTCTGAAGCCACCACGCTTCCATTTTGGCACTCCCTCATCGTTGTAAAAAATATTTAGGAAGTTATAGAAATGCATTTATTAATACCTACAATTTATTTTATTAAAGACACCATAATGCATACATTTACATTATATTATGTGAGCTACACATAACAATAAAAAATGAAAAAAATATACTAAATCATTTTCATAAAAGTATAATTTTTAAGAAGTTCTAATGTTACTGTCCCCACTCCAACAACAAAAATACTTAAATACATGTAATTTTGTCTATGAAACAATTCATATAAATATTCCTACGGAGGACTGGTTCTTCTGGGGAGTGCCAATATGGCCAAAATGTCGCTTCAAAGCCTCTTATTGGCCAATATATAGCACCTGGCTAATGTGTCCCAGGTGATCTGATGGGTCCAGCTACAATGCAACGTCCTATCACGTGCAAGTAAATCGATGATTTTAATTAGCTGATGCTCATTTTGAGTCAGAGAAACTGTTTAAATGTAAGCTGTTTCTAATGTTCGCAAGTATCCCAAAGTCTTTACATAATGGCATGTTCCTACACGTGTAAGAGTGTATAGGGGGTGTTAAAAGTATATACAATCTGATAAGGTATGCAAAGATTCCCATGAGTTTTGGTATGGCTGACAGATAACACCAACATGGAACCACTCATAAAATAAATACATAACAAAAATACACAAATACACACACAGTCATGACAAGCTAACTACAGCAACACCACACTGGCAGTGAGACTGATGGCAAACTGTTCTTTCACATTCTTCACAACACACTATTCAAACATCAAAACACACACATTATAGGAACTCCACAGAGAGAAAACATGAATTCACTAAGATCTCTCCCTAAAAAAAACACCCACATGATATACAATACAACAGACAGAAACAATAGGAGACCCTGCCTATTCCCCCCACAGAATAAGCTCTCTCATACTCCAGGACCAACCACCAGCTATCAATAAGTATTTTTGTAAATACAACCCAGCTCATAACATCTCAAAGAGTTCCCAGATGTCACGTTCTGACCTTAGTTATTTTATTATGTCTTTGTTTTAGTTTGGTCAGGGCGTGAGTTGGGTGGGTTGTCTATGTTCCTTTTTCTATGTTTTGGGATTTCTGTGTTTGGCCTGGTATGGTTCTCAATCAGAGGCAGCTGTTTATCGTTGTCCCTGATTGAGAACCATATTTAGGTAGCCTGGTTTCACTTTCGAGTTGTGGGTGATTATTTTCCGTGTTAGTGTTTGTTACCACACGGGACCGGTTCGTTTGTGTCACTTTGTTATTTTGCATTGTTGTAGTGTTCAGTTTGTCTTATTAAAATGGACACTTACCATGCTGCAAATTGGTCCGATCTCTCTTACTCCTCATCGGAGGAAGACGACGAACGTTACACCAGACTTGAGGAATGACAGCTTATGAGTGTGCACAGGGGAATGGCACTTCAGATATGTTCTCATTAGAACACCTTTGTTTTGGTGAAAACTTTAGTTGGCCAAAATTCCAACAAATCAAACTTCATTCCCTTCATACCCCTTATATCTGCCTGGAAACTGTCATCATGTCAACCACATTGAAAAAATGGATTTGATGTTTTGCGGACACACCTATCATTCCAACCAGACAGTGAGTACATGTGTATGTGTGTGTGTGCATGCGTGCACTAGAGCATGGGTTCTCAAAGTGGGGTCTGCAGACCCCTGTGGTGAGTGAGGAGAGTAAGGAATGAGGTGAGTTGAAGGTAGAGGCTGTAACCTAACCTGGGGGGTTAACCTAATACACATCACATTGCTGGGAGGTATGGCTGGCGTCTATCATACTATGAGTGCTGTCATTACCTCACACACTGTATGGTCTATAGGCTGACTGGCTACTAAACCATCTCATGATCATCTGTACATGGTGCCGACAGAGAGGGTTGCCTCGCTTCTAGTCCTTAGGAAACTTTGCCATATTTAGTTTTTTTAATGTAGTATTTCTTACATTGCTAGCCCAGAAAATCTTAAGTGTTATTACATACAGCTGGGAAGAACTATTAGATAACAAGAGGATAATAGAGTGCCACCGACGCGGCCCGCTACCAAGGAAAGCGTGCCCCCCCTCTCCTCGTTGGCCGACGTGAGTAAGACATATAAACGCGTTAACCCTCGCAAGGCTGCCGGCCCAGACGGCATCCCTAGCCACGTCCTCAGAGTATGCGCAGACCAGCTGGCTGGTGTGTTTACGGACATTTTCAATCTCTCCCTATCCCAGTCAGCTGTCTCCACATGCTTCAAGATGGCCACCATCACCCAAGAAGGCAAAGGTAACTGAACTAAATTACTATCGCCCCGTAGCACTCACTTCTGTCATCATGAAGTGCTTTGAGAGATTAGTCAAGGATCAAATCACCTCCACCTTACCTGCCATCCTAGACCCACTTCAATTTGCATACCGCTCCAATAGCTCCACAGACGATACAATCACCATCACACTGCAGGCAATCCCATCTGGATAAGCGGAACACTTATGTAAGAATGCTGTTCATTGACTACAGCTCAGCATTCAACACCATAGTACCCTCCAAGCTCATCATTAAGCTTGAGGCCCTGGGTCTCAACCCCGCCCTGTATAACTGGGTCCTGGACTTCCTGATGGGCCGTCCCCAGATGGTGAAGGTAGGAAACATCATCTCCTCTTCGCTGATCCTCAACACTGGGGCCCCACATGGGTGCTGGCTCAGCCCCCTCCTGTACTCCCTGTTCACCCATGACTGCGTGTGTAACAGTATAGCTTCCGTCCCTCTCCTCACCCCAACCTTGGCTCGAACCAGGGACCCTCTGCACACATCAACAGTCACCTTCGAAGCATCGTTACCCATCGCTCCACAAAAGCCGCAGCCCTTGCAGAGCAAGGGGAACCACTACTTCAAGGTCTCAAAGCGACTGATGTCACCGATTGAAACGCTATTAGCATGAACCACCGCTAACTAGCTAGCCATTTCACATCGGTTACACGTGGCCATGCACGCCTCCAACTCAATCATCAAGTTTGCAGACGACACAACAGTAGTGGGCTTGATTACCAACAACAACGAGACAGCCTACAGGGAGGAGGTGAGGGCGCTCGGAGTGTGGTGTCAGAAAAACAACCTCTCACTCAATGTCAACAAAACACCCCCTATCCACATTGACGGGACAGCAGTGGAAAAGGTGGAAAGTTTTAAGTTCCTCTGTGTACACATCAAGGATAAACTAAAATGGTTCACTCACACAGACAGTGTGGTGAAGAAGGCGCAACAGCGCCTCTTCAACCTCAGGAGACTGAAGAAATTTGGCTTGTCACCTAAAACCCTCACAAACATTTACAGATGCACAATTGAGAGCATCCTGTCGGGCTGTATCACCGCCTTGTACGGCAACTGCACCGCACACAACTGCGAGGCTCACCAGAGGGTGGTTTGATCGGCACAATGCATCACTGGGGGCAAACGACCTGCCCTCCAGGACACCTACAGCACCCGATGTCACAGAAAGGCCAAAAAGATAATCAAGGACAACAACCACCCAAGCCACTGCCTGTTCACCCCGCTACCACCCAGAAGGCGAGCTCAGGACAGGTGCATCAAAGCTGGGACCGAGAGACTGAAAACAGCTTTTATCTCAAAGACATCATACTGTTAAACTGCATTCACTGCCACAGAGAGGCTGCTGCCTACATACAGACTTGAAATCATTGGCCACTTTAATAAATGGATCACTAGTTACTTTAATAATGCCACTTTAATAATGTTTACATATCTTGCATTACTCATCTTATGTTTATACTGTATTTTATACCAACTATTTTATCTTGCCTATGCCGCTTGGTCATCACTCAACCATATTTTTATATGTACAGTGGGGAGAACAAGTATTTGATAAACTGCCGATTTAGCAGGTTTTCCTACTTACAAAGCATGTAGAGGTCTGTAATTTTTATCATAGGTGCACTTCAACTGTGAGAGACAAAAATCCAGAAAATCACATTGTATGATTTTTAAGTAATTAATTTGCATTTTATTGCATGACATAAGTACTTGATACATCAGAAAAGTAGAACTTAATATTTGGTACAGAAACCTTTGTTTGCAATTACAGAAATCATACGTTTTCTGTAGTTCTTGACCAGGTTTGCACACACTGCAGCAGGGATTTTGGCCCACTCCTCCATACAGACCTTCTCCAGATCCTTCAGGTTTCGGGGCTGGGCAATACGGACTTTCAGCTCCCTCCAAAAATGTTATATTGGGTTCAGGACTGGAGACTGGCTAGGCCACTCCAGGACCTTGAGATGCTTCTTACGGAGCACTCCTTAGTTGCCCTGGTTGTGTGTTTCGAGTCGTTGTCATGCTGGAAGACCCAGCCACGACCCATCTTACATGCTCTTGCTGAGGGAAGGAGGTTGTTGGCCAAGATCTCGCGATACATGGCCCCATCCATCCTCCCCTCAATACGGTGCAGTCGTCCTGTCCCCTTTGCAGAAAAGCATCCCCAAAGAATGATGTTTCCACCTCCATGCTTCACGGTTGGGATGGTGTTATTGGGGTTGTACTCATCCTTCTTCTTCCTCCAAACACGGCGAGAGGAGTTTAGACCAAAAAGCTCTATTTTTGTCTCATCAGACCACATGGTCTTCTCCCATTCCTCCTCTGGATCATCTAGATGGTCATTGTCAAACTTCAGACGGGCCTGGACATACGCTGGCTTGAGCAGGGGGACCTTGCGTGCGCTGCAGGATTTAATCCATGACGGCGTAGTGTGTTACTAACGGTTTTCTTTGAGACTGTGGTCCCAGCTCTCTTCAGGTCATTGACCAGGTTCTGCCGTGTAGTTCTGAGCTGATCCCTGATCCCTGATCCCCCCCCTGAGATCTTGCATGGAGCCCCAGACCGAGGGTGATTGGCCGTCATCTTGAATTTCTTCCATTTTCTAATAATTGCGCCAACAGTTGTTGCCTTCTCACCAAGCTGCTTGCCTATTGTCCTGTAGCCCATCCCAGCCTTTACCCCTGATGTCCTTACACAGCTCTCTGGTCTTGGCCATTGTGGAGAGGTTGGAGTCTGTTTGATTGAGTGTGTGGACAGGTGTCTTTTATGCAGGTAACGAGTTCAAACAGGTGCAGTTAATACAGGTAATGAGCGGAGAACAGGAGGGCTTGTTAAAGAAAAACTAACAGGTCTGTGAGAGCTGGAATTCTTACTGGTTGGTAGGTGATCAAATACTTATGTCATGCAATAAAATGCAAATGAATTACTTAAAAATCGTACAATGTGATTTTCTGGATTTTTGTTTTAGATTCCGTCTCTCACAGTTGAAGTGTACCTATGATAAAAATTACAGACCTCTACATGCTTTGTAAGTAGGAAAACCTGCAAAATCAGCAGTGTATCAAATACTTGTTCTCCCCACTGTATATATTCTTATTACCTCCCTTTACTTAAATTTGAGTGTATTAGGTAGTTGTTGTGGAATTGTTAGATTACTTGTTAGATATTACTGCACTGTCGGAACTAGAAGCACAAGTATTTCACTACACTCGCAATAACATCTACTAACCATGTGTATGTGACCAATAAAATTGTATTTGATTTTACTCCCCAGCAGAACATCTCAAAGAACAACCTGTTCTTCTACAGACCACTGGGCAATGTTGAGGCAACATGGAGACTCTTCTCTCTCATTGCTCTCACAAAAACACATGAATTAAATGATTTAAAAATATATGTTTTACTTCCTTCCCGGAACAGTGGTTCAAATATAGTTACTACTTATAGTTATTACTTTTGTTTTCAGTTCAGACTCAGGGGCTCTATTCTATAGAACACGTAAAAAAGTTTTTTGTGAATAAGTGGAATGCAATATTCCTCTTCCTGAGCTTTTAGGGTTTTTAATGATTGTTTTGGTTGAATAGGCTTATATACCAGCCCTCTAGGTTCCTAGCCTATTCCTTCTCCCCAAACAAACTCAATGACTCAGCTATTGTTCAGTGGATTCTGAGTCAAACAACACTCACTATAGCTTCATATTGCTTTGGTCTGACAGACCCAGACCTCTCTGCTAAACACACGCACACACAACCCCATACACACACTCCTGTGGACTGTATATTTTGATCTGGCACTGCTCGATTCAACAGTCTTCCACAGGGCTGTGCTCACTCACACAAAGGCCTGGTAATTTATTTGACACTGGTGGCCACTTAGAGAGATAAATTGAGGCAGAGACCATACCAAATCATGTGTGTCATATGCCGCAAACACATATCAAACACATATCATGAGCAAAATTACACCAAACACGCCTCCAACACAATCATCAAGTTTACAGATGACACAACAGGGGTAGGCCTGATTACCAAAAATGACGAGACAGCCTACATGGAGGAGGTGAGGGCCCCGGCGGAGTGGTGCCAGGAAAATAACCTCTCCCTCAACGTCAACAAAATGAAGGAGCTGATCATGGATTTCAGGAGACAGCAGAGAGAGCACAGCTGTATCCACATCGACGGGGCCGCAGTGGAGAAGGTGAAAATGTTCAAGTTCCTCTGTGTACACATCACTGACAATCTGAAATGGTCCTCCCACGCAGACAATGTAGTGAAGAAAGCACAATAGCCCCTCATCAACCTCAGGAGGCTGAAGAAATGCAACTCGGCCACTAAGACCCTCACAAACTTTTACAGATGCACCTATGAGAGCATCCTGTTGGGCTATATCACCGCCTGGTACGAAAACTGTATCATCCACAACCACAGGGCTCTCCAGAGGGTTCTTCACTACATTGTCTGTGTGGGTGAACCATTTCAGATTGTCAGTGATGTGTTGTGCGGTCTGCCTATATTATCACCGGGGGCACACTTCGTGCCCTCCAGGACATCTACAGCACCCGTGACACATGAAGGCAAAGAAGATCATGAAGGACCTCAGCCACCCGAGGTCAGTACATGTGCATCAAAGCTGGGACCGAGAGACTGAAAAACAGCTCCTATCTCAAGGCCCTGAACTTAGTCACTGTCAATAGCTGGCTACCAGCGGGTTACTGCACCTTAGAGGCTGCTGCCCTATGAACATTGACATGGAAAACTGGTCACTTTAATAACGGAACACTGATAAATTGTATAATGTTTACACACTGTTTTACCCATTTCACATATATATACTGTATTCTAGTCAAGGCCATCCTATTAAATTATTACTGTACAAATAGTATTCTATCCTAGGTGTTCTACAGATATACTATATATTCTATCCACCCAGACAGCTGATGAAACTGAGAAATACTCCAATCTGTAATAAAGCCCTTTTGTGGAGAAAGACTCCTTCTGATTGGCTGGGCCTGGCTCCCCAGTGGGTGGGCCTTGTCCCAAGTGGGTGGGCCTATGCCCTCCCAGGCCCACCCATGGCTGCGCCCCTGCCCAGTCATGTGCAATCCATAGATTTGGGCTTAATTTATTTAAATATGAACTCCAACTCAGGAATATCATTGAAATTGTTGCATGTTGCGTTTATATTTTTGTTAAGTAAATATTTATACTCCGGACTCTGACATTGCTTGTCCTTATATTTCTGTATTTCTTAATTCCATTATTTTACTTTTAGATGTGTGTATTGTTGTGTATTGTTAGATATTAATGCACTGTTGGAGCTAGGAACACAAGCATTTCTAAATATGTGTATATTTGATTTGATACATGGAGTTGAATGATGTATCACTGCCTGCAGTGAGAGTCTGACATGCCTAATGACTGGCCAGTTTCGTGAATCCATATACTGTGACATTCCCATTACCCTTCATTGTTTGTCATCTAACAATATGTTACATAACTCACCACTCATCTGGCCTTCTCTCTCTGGTTCCGACTCTTTGACATGAGAAACATGCTCTTCTGTGAGAGCTGCATCACATCACTCTCTGCTGGTTTTCACTCTCTGCATATAGATTAAACATTGGAATTGTTGTAAGGTTACAGGGACAATGTTGTAATTCAGATCAGAAGAGCTCAGTAAGTAGAGGAGTGTTTCACACACCCCACACATGTTGTATCTTATGTTAGAAGACAAGAGAGGTGGACGACCTGACCAGGGATCATTTTCAGCAGTCAGAGGGAGGCAGTGCCATGGGTGGGCAGGTCCTCTAAAACGCTCTAGTGACAAACAAACTTTGCTGCCCTGTTTCAAATTATCTACATGGCTGGGAGAACCTATTCAAGTAAAGTAAATACATTTAAAAAACGTAAGAAAAACCGACGTATTATTAGCTAACTAGCTACAGTGCAGGCTAACTCAAATGAGCTGCTAAATGAACTAGCTAGTTGGCTAGCTTGCCAACTTCACATAATGTATAGATAGCTAGCTAAGTTAATTAAATATCACCAGCTACCTAACCTCATATTAGCTTGGTATCTTGATTTATTTATCACTGTAAAAAACTAACTCCAAATGCATTTGTAGGTAAGTTAGCTAGCTAACAGCCATGGAGGAGCGGGAAAGGATAGCAGCCGAACTGTCAAAAGTGAGAGAGTAGGCTATTCTGGATAGGGCAGGTACTTTTGTGTAGTTCCTGTCCTTTGAAGTGAGGACGGAGGTAATAGTAACATAACATTCAGTACGGTATAATTGGACTATAATGAAGTCTGTTTCTTGTGAGGTGTTCTGTCCTCAGATAAAGAGAGCTATGAAAGCCGGTCTACATATGAAGAGCAGTGGTTCTCAGTCCTGGGGTCCTGGGGTCTCAGCACAGCTGATTCAGTTGATCAACTCATCAAGCTTCGAGTGGTATTTCTGTATTCATTCTTTGATATGATCCTGTTATTGTCACATGCTATATATGCACGTGTGTGCCCATTCATCTTGATATCCAATGTTTTCATGAGTTGTTATAAGGGATATTATACTTTAGTAATCCACAATGACCCAGTGATGTAAAAGTCTAATAATTACATTGTCTTCCATATTACTACAGATACCTTGTAACTGGAGATTCCTTCAAAACGATTGCCTACAGTTAACATATAGGGCACTGCAAGGTTGGGTGACCAGGGCCACCTGGGACTGCCTCCTGGGGGAATTCAGGTCTGTGAAGGCTACCTGTGTCCTGCATAACTTGATGAGGATGGACACGAGGACCAGGAGGGGATGTGCAGCTTGCCGCCGTGTGCCAGAGGAGAAGTCTGCTGCTCTGTGAGATGTTTCAAGGATGGGGTCTAACAACGCAGCAAGAGAGGAAATCTATGTGCGGGAGATCTTCACCTCCTACTTCTTCGAAGATGTTGCTGTTCCCTGGTAACACCATTGACTACACTATGCACAACCAAAGGCTCTTTTAAGAGCCATTGACATTGCAATAAGAGTATTCTTCCATTTACTTAACGATGTCAACAGCAGTTATTCAATTCCCAGTTTCTCTCCCTTTGATTTCAACTTCTCAGATGAGGGTGCTGTTTAGCCAAGGGTGTGATGTCTGTACAGAAACAAAACAGGCTATTTTAAATCACCCATATTGATTTTTAAAAAACAATTAGACACGCTATAACCCACACACTCATGTATCAATATGATTGTTGGATTGTGTTGTGCAGTAAGCAGGCTTAGGTGTATAACTGTGGCTCCTTCCACCTTCAAAAAATAGGCAAGAGGGCCAACCATGGAGAATAGTAAGATAATTCATTATTTCTATAACTACTCTATATTGTTTGTCCCGTGTGTCCGTTCATGTTTTTCTGCATTAAGTACTCTGCAGCCACTTAGTGTGGTGTGGACACTAGGAGAGGCCGCACAGAGCTTCCTTTTGAACACAGTCACTTTAACTACCTTATTTTTCAATAACAGTCTCGTTCAATTCATCCCTCTCTCTTCTCCCTAAATCCTCTAGGTTATATCAGCTGTGTCAGTGAACCCCTCCCACATCTGAACTGGCTACATAGAGGGCACAACATGATCAGAGGTTAGAGGTCACTTGGTCAGGTCAACATGAAGTATTATTAAAGAGATGCTTTACATTGAAATAGAGATGAAGTAGTCCCAGAGTTAATGATCCAAGGTCAGTTTTGCATTTCACTTCCTGATTGATGACTAACAACGTTAGAATAAAAATAAGGCTTAAACATGCTCTCTCTCCATCTGTCTCTTGTCTGCAGATATGTTTTGATGTGAGAGGGGATGCCAACCCCCAGTCCTATCATCGCCACCTCACCTGCTTTTAAGATAACCTTTGGGCCTTCGAGTGATACTTATGTAATGGTGAGGAACTGAGAATATTTAGGTAGCACTGTGATTCATTAATCATATGCTGCCTTCCCTGCTCCTATGTTTTACCTCTTTCCCTTTCCCTTTTACACCTCTCCCGCCACCTCTTTCTTCATAATGCACAACAGATGTGCATTGAAGTACAGATTGAACTTGAATTTATAACATTACCATTATAATATTTATAATGCATGTATTTATAACACTTGGATAATGAGATTTTCAATAAAGCATTTTACATTCTCTACTGGTTGAAATTAAGTCTAATTTGATTAAATACTACAACTATCCTGTGTTTATCAGATCAATGCAGATGAAGGGCATTCGGTATTGAGATGAACCAGTTTTAGATTATTTACATGATGCATTGGAAGTGTAGTGTACTGTTTTTCTGTATATATGAATTACAAACCAGCCTTTAACTATTTAAATCCTGTTTCTAGTCTATTAGCTTCAATGTGTAACTATTGATGTCCCAGGACCAAAATTAGCAAACCCTGTTGAAGTGTATAATTGTAATACATACATGCAGACACAGTCATTCAAAGACTGGAATTTGATACTCCTGTTATTGGATATGACTAAAAAATAATCTCAAAGACATTCATACCTGAACTGCACATTTATATGCCAAGGTAGAGTACATGATCAGTGAATATATTAAAATGTACAGACTACAATGTGGGGATCTCAATTATGGTAATAACTACATGTATATACAACTTGCATCCTTGGCAAAGTTTTATTATATTCTACTCAATCCATAGGCTTCATTAATGTAATTCAGACTGTTTTGAAGTTGATACAACTGGCTACGATAGCTGAGGTTCATAGCTAGGTTCTGAACTAATATGTATACCAAACGTCTGGGTCTATACACAGATCGGCTAGATAGCTAGCTACACATCCATAGGCATACAGGTATTTGTTCCATCACTGCACACTAAGCAAGAACATAGCTAGCTGGCTACGTTATTAAATCTATCTGCATGGCATGCTTACAAAATTGTACATTCAATTTGCAGTTAATACTTCAGCTAGCTAGATTCTATACATCCACTGTTTCACAAGACGACAGATAAAGCCCCCCTAAAATAGGCCTAGCGACGTCCCTGGTCCACACAATGTGGAAAAGTCCCTCTGGTATCACAGTAATATGATAAACATCACAGAAAAATATTACATGACATCAGAACATCTTCATCATCTCAAATACAAAAATGGGTCACCTTACATGTTTTAAAAAAGATTGTTGTTACCTTTTCAAAAATGATTCTTAGAGGTTTGATAAGTAAATGGATATGGAATACTGACCAGTAGCGCACATTGTGAATATTTACCCACTGATTGCACCATTCGTTATTGGGCTTTGTAGTACAGAATCTGGAGACATTTACAATATAAAACATCGATGTGTTCCCTATTTACTTGCAAGTGGTAACGACTCTTTCAGAGAAATTCCACAAATACAAACAATAATGTTTGCCATACATGTTGTTTCTCTCTGCTGTTGTTTTTGTGTCCTAGGCTGTTTAGAGGCTGTTGGCGACGAGGAGGGTATTGGCGGTCTCTGGGGTATACACTTATTTAAAAAGGGTTGATGGCGACTGCGCACAGATACAGTTTCACACCATGAAGTGCTCCACATCTTTGCCAAGCCAACACAAATGTTGGTCTGTGCGCAAAGAGCGAGTTTATGTAGACGATAGACTAAGAATTGCTCACATTTAAAGCTAGGTGGCAGCAGGTGTCGTGCGCGCGGATTGGTTCAGGAGAGTCAGGCACTTCTCCGGAGACGCATTCTTCCCTTCAGAGAGCTCACTCACCCTCATGGAAGAAAATGTGAACATAGGCTTCGACCCTACCGGCAAGCCGGGGATGATGGAGGACCCTGGGAACGACACCGGCACTTTTGGGAACTCCAGCGACCCGTTTGGCCGGAACGAGGAGGTCGCCAAGATCGAGATCACGGTGCTTAGCGTGACATTCTTCGTGGCTGTGGTGGGGAACCTGAGCGTGCTGCTGGCCATGTACATGAGCCGACGGAAGCCCTTGCGCATGCACCTGTTCATGAAACACCTGAGCCTCGCGGACTTGGCTGTGGCCTTTTTCCAGGTGCTGCCGCAGCTCTGTTGGGAGATCACCTTCCGCTTCTACGGGCCTGACCTTCTGTGTCGTATCGTCAAGCACCTGCAGGTGCTAGGGATGTTCGCGTCCACCTACATGATGGTGATGATGACGCTGGACCGCTACATCGCAATCTGTCACCCGATGCAGAACATTCACCAGCCCACGCAGCGCGCCTATATGATGATCGGGGCCACCTGGGTGTGTAGTCTTGCCCTGAGCATGCCCCAGTATTTCATCTTCTCACTGAGCGAGGTCCGCCCGGGCTCGGCCGTGTATGACTGCTGGGGACACTTCATCCAGCCGTGGGGTGTGCGCGCCTACATCACCTGGATCACCGTGGGCATCTTCCTCGTGCCCGTGGCCGTGCTCATGCTCTGCTACGGCTTCATCTGCCGATCCATCTGGCTGAACATAAAGTACAAGACCCAGAAGAGCACGATTGCGATGGCACTTGTGACCAAGAATAGGCTGATCGGAAAGAGTTCAGTCAGCAGCATCACCACAATCTCGCGCGCCAAGCTGCGCACAGTGAAGATGACTTTTGTGATCGTGCTGGCGTACGTGGTGTGCTGGGCTCCGTTTTTCACCGTACAGATGTGGTCGGTGTGGGATGAGAGCTTTTCGTGGGATGGTAAGTGTTGTATTTCGGCTCTGAGCTGTGAGTTAGTGGCAGCGCGCGCTGGTGCCATGTCTCCGTTTATTGTGATTTTAAACATTCTATTATTGCATAGGCCTACTTACTGAATAATATGTTGGTGATAGTGCACAGCATCAGCACATATTTCATGCATTACCCAAGGGGCTTCCCTAAAATCTGCTTCACTGCTCTCCAAATTGAGATAGCTTTTACGCAACAGTTTACCACGGATATAGTGAGACAAAAACTCTATGACTCCTTCTCAGATACATAGACCTAACTGAAACAAATAGACTATACAGACAGTCAATACGCATTACTTGAGCTATAGACTGTGCAAACTGGAGTCCTGGGGTACATTCTTGTGACCGCAATGGAATAACCGCGCACAAAAATATCTTACTGGAAGTAATTTGACGATCAGTTCTGTGCATTAACTCATAATCCATTGCCTTGATGAGGTCTGAATGGAGCTGATGTTATTCCATCTGCTGTGGCTTGATTTATGAGACAGTGCTTGATTTATGGGACAGTGCGGAATAGAAAAACAGCAGAATCACCTAAAGGCCATACATAAAGCAACCGTTGTGCAGGTGTGACAGACAGTTGTGAAAACGACCATCGGTCTTAGTTGGTGCATTCATCTTAGAGGCAATCATCAGTTGTTCATCTATTTTTAGACTTATAAGTGAAGAATACGTACCCGCTGATTATTGAAGAATATAACTCATAAATGCCCTATGAGCTTCATTAAACTGTCGTACCACATTAGAACCGAAAACATGTGCTTGTTTTACGCCAATGTTAGTAAACAAAGTAAATGTGAACAAACACTGTATAACCTAAAAAATATGGTTAAAACTACAGTGCTTTAGGAAACTATTCAGATCCCTTGACTTATTCCAGGAGAGATGGATGCACTGACTCTAATCTCTCCTGGAGATCTACAAACATTAATTAAATATTTTGCTGGAGAGTCAGTGACCCTTCAGACCTAGTGGCTTGCTGAGACTCCCTCGAGAGTATGCATAAATAGTGTGTGTCACTGCTAGTAGATAAACAGAACAAGCTTGAATGTTTTCTCCTTCACTGACTGGCCGACACCCCCTCTTCCCCGTGTCTCTCTCTCCAGACTCCGAGAACACCGCAGTCATCATCTCAGCTCTGCTGGCCAGTCTGAATAGCTGCTGTAACCCGTGGATCTACATGATCTTCAGCGGCCACCTCCTCTCTGACATGGTCCACTGTCTGCCGTGCTGCCGGAGGCTGTTCCACAGGTTCGGCCATCAGGATTCGAACAGCAGCATCCGCCACACCACACTCCTGACCCGGGTACCACTCCCGGCCCTACCCCGGCGGAGCTCAGAGAAAAGCTCTTGCAAAGATTGCATTCACCACTCCCACAGGAACTGTCAATCAATCCCGGTGGAGTCTTGACCCCGTGCTCACACTAAACACTGTCCATATGGTTCAGTTTATGTGCCACAGCGACGACGGCTGTCGTATGTTCAAATCAAATCAAATTTTATTTGTCACATACACATGGTTAGCAGATGTTAATGCGAGTGTAGCGAAATGCTTGTGCTTCTAGTTCCGACAATGCAGTAATAACCAACGAGTAATCTAACTAACAATTCCAAAACTACTACCTTATACACACACGTGTAAAGGGATAAAGAATATGTACATAAAGATATATGAATGAGTGGTGGTACAGAACGACATAGGCAAGATGCAGTAGATGGTATCGAGTACAGTATATACATATGAGATGAGTATGTAAACAAAGTGGCATAGTTTAATGTGGCTAGTGAAACATGTATTACATAAAGATGCAGTAGATGATATAGAGTACAGTATATACGTAGACATATGAGATGAATAATGTAGGGTTTGTAAACATTATATTAAGTAGCATTATGTAGCATAACGTGGCTAGTGATATATTTTACATCAATTCCCATTATTAAAGTGGCTGGAGTTGAGTCAGTGTGTTGGCAGCAGCCACTCAATGTTAGTGGTGGCTGTTTAACAGTCTGATGGCCTTGAGATAGAAGCTGTTTTTCAGTCTCTCGGTCCCAGCTTTGATGCACCTGTACTGACCTCACCTTCTGGATGATAGCGGGGTGAACAGGCAGTGGCTCGGGTGGTTGTTGTCCTTGATGATCTTTATGGCCTTCCTGTGACATCGGGTGGTGTAGGTGTCCTGGAGGGCAGGTAGTTTGCCCCCGGTGATGCGTTTTGCAGACCTCACTACCCTCACTACCCAACCTTACGGTTGTGGGCGGAGCAGTTGCCGTACCAGACGGTGATACAGCCCGACAGGATGCTCTCGATTGTGCATCTGTAGAAGTTTGTGAGTGCTTTTGGTGACAAGCCGAATTTCTTCAGCTTCCTGAGGTTGAAGAGGCGCTGCTGCGCCTTCTTCACGATGCTGTCTGTGTGGGTGGACCAATTCAGTTTGTCTGTGATGTGTACGCCGAGGAACTTAAAACTTACTACCCTCTCCACTACTGTTCCATCGATGTGGATAGGGGGGTGTTCCCTCTGCTGTTTCCTGAAGTCCACAATCATCTCCTTAGTTTTGTTGACGTTGAGTGTGAGGTTATTTTCCTGACACCACACTCCAAGGGCCCTCACCTCCTCCCTGTAGGCCGTCTCGTCGTTGTTGGTAATCAAGCCTACCACTGTTGTGTCGTCCGCAAACTTGATGATTGAGTTGGAGGCGTGCTTGGCCACACAGTCGTGGGTGAACAGGGAGTACAGGAGAGGGCTCAGAATGCACCCTTGTGGGGCCCCAGTGTTGAGGATCAGCGGGGTGGAGATGTTGTTACCTACCCTCACCACCTGGGGGCGGCCCGTCAAGAAGTTCAGTACCCAGTTGCACAGGGCGGGGTCGAGACCCAGGGTCTCGAGCTTGATGACGAGTTTGGAGGGTACCATGGTGTTAAATGCTGAGCTGTAGTCGATGAACAGCATTCTCACATAGGTATAACTCTTGTCCAGAAGGGTTAGGGCAGTGTGCAATGTGGTTGAGATTGCATCGTCTGTGGACCTATTTGGGCAGTAAGCAAATTGGAGTGGGTCTAGGGTGTCAGGTAGGGTGGAGGTGATATGGTCCTTAACTAGTCTCTCAAAGCACTTCATGATGACTGAAGTGAGTGCTAGTCATTTAGCTCAGTTACCTTAGCTTTCTTAGGAACAGGAACAATGGTGGCCCTCTTGAAGCATGTGGGAACAGCTGACTGTGATAGGGATTGATTGAATATGTCCGTAAACACACCAGCCAGCTGGTCTGCGCATGCTCTGAGGGCGCGGCTGGGGATGCCGTCTGGGCCTGCAGCCTTGCGAGGGTTGACACGTTTAAATGTTTTCCTCACGTCGGCTGCAGTGAAGGAGAGTCCGCATGTTTTGGTTGCGGGCCGTGTCAGTGGCACTGTATTGTCCTCAAAGCGGCAAAAAAGTTATTTAGTCTGCCTGGGAGCAAGGCATCCTGGTCCGTGACTGGGCTGGTTTTCTTTTTGTAATCCGTGATTGACTGTAGACCCTGCCACATACCTCTTGTGTCTGAGCCGTTGAATTGCGATTCTACTTTGTCTCTATATTGACGCTTAGCTTGTTTGATTGCCTTGCAGAGGGAATAGCTACACTGTTTGTATTCGGTCATGTTTCCGGTCACCTTGCCCTGATTAAAAGCAGTGGCGCTTTCAGTTTCACGCAAATGCTGCCATCAGTCCACGGTTTCTGGTTTGGAAATGTTTTAATCGTTGCTATGGGAACGACATCTTCAACGCACGTTCTAATGAACTCGCTCACCGAATCAGCGTATTCGTCAATGTTGTTGTTTGACGCAATACGAAACATATCCCAGTCCATGTTTAGGTGGAGGCTTAATGGAAGCAATGTGAACAGAGTCAGTGCATCCATCTGTCCTGGAGATTGTGTTTCTGCTCAGAGAGGTATTCAACGCTCATCAATCCGTCAGTGGAAATGTGGCAGGCTATAACTAGGATATCCTGTCTCTTCTTGCTAAATGTGAACTGACACAGTCAGGAGGCATCTAAAACACTCTTATGTATGCTCTTACAGGCTCTTATGGGCCCAGACTCAAGCAGCGATCAGAATCATTGCCATTAACCAGTCATTCCAAATGAACCGAGAGGTCAGGTCTGTCAGTATGTGTTGTTCAGTAACTCATCATATGCCTAATATATGGTAATTGCAATTTTAAATTACAGGTTGACTGTGACTTGATGATTGTGTTATGTTTACAATACATTGTCCCATTAAACATGTTTATAAAATGTTTTTAAAAGGTTGAATAAAAACAATAATATACTGGAACACACCACTCTTCTTTCTCCCTTCATCACTCTCCCCCAACGAACCGCTCTCTACCCCTCTCTCCTTCAAGCCCTTCACTCCATCTTTGTGAAGTATGTTGTTGTTTCCTTCATTGACTTTTCATTGTCCCTTAGGGTTTCCAGTCTGTGAGAGTTGATAAGATTGAAATTAGTCAGTTCGGTGTTGAGTGTTCTGTGGGGAGTGTCGAGGCGGGAGACTGGCACCTGGATTCCATTCCATTCTAAATACATTTAGATAAAAGCCATGCATCAACATTTGATGTTATTGTAATCATATGACATATTTGAAGTGTACAGCGTATACCAAATCAAATGTAATTTGTCATATTGTAGTGGTCTGGGTGTAGCTGGTGCAGAGGAGTCAGGCGCAGGACAGCAGAGATGAGAAACAAAAGTAACTTTACTCAAATATTCCAATAACATGTCGTTATACCCACAATAACGGAAACGAACATACGTAAAACAATCACGCATAAAAACCATGGGGAAAACAGAGGGTTAAATAATGAACATGTAATTGGGGAATTGAAACCTAGTGTGTAAATCAAAGACAAAACAAATGGAAAATTAAAAGTGGATCGGCGATGGCTAGAAGGCTGGTGACGTCGACCACCGAACGCCGCCCGAACAAGGAGAGGGACCGACTTCGGCGGAAGTCGTGACACATGCGCTGAATACAACATTGAAATGCTAACTTACAATCCCTTAATCAACAATGCAGTTAAGAAAAAAAAAGTGTTAAATAAAAATTTAAAGAATTAAAGAGCAGCAGTAAAATAACAGTAGCGAGGCTATATACAGGAGGTACCGGTACAGAGTCAATGTGCGGGGTCACAGGTTAGTCAAGGTAATTGAGGTAATATGAACGTGTAGGTACAGTTAAAGTGACTATGAATAGATAATAAACAGAGTCGCAGCAGTGTAAAAGAGGGGTGTTAGGACATTGCAAATAGTCTGGGTAGCCATTTGATTATCTCTTCAGGAGTGTTATCGCTTGGGGGTAGAAGCTGTTAAGAAGCCCTTTGGACCTAGACTTGGTGATCCGGTACCGCTTGCAGTGCGGTAGCAGAGTGAACAGTCTGACTAGGGTGGCTGGAGTCTTTGACAATTTTTAGGGCCTTCCTCTGACCGCCTGGTATAGGGGTCCTGGTTGGCAGGAAGCTTGGCCCCAATGCTGGGCCGTACGCACTACCCTCTGTATGTCATGGCACAAGGCGAGATGCAGACACAGGAGGCAGATGGTTGGAGTCTTACAATGTTTAATAATCCAAAAAGAGTAGGCAAGAGAATGGTCGTGGACAGGTAAAAGGTCCAAACCAGATCAGAGTCCAGGAGGTACAGAGTGGCAGACAGGCTTGTTGTCAAGGCAGGCAGAAAGGTCAGGCAGGTGGGTACAGAGTCTAAAACAGGCAAGGGTCAAAAAGCAGGAGAACGGAGAAAAACGCTGGTTGGCTTAGAAAATATACAAGATGAACTGGCATTGAGAGACAGGAAACACAGGGATACATTTTCTGCCTTAGAAGAAGATGGAGCTTTTGGCAGGAGAGCGCACAGTATAGCACAGTACTGGGTAAGAGTCTCACACATGGTAGACATATTGTAGAGTGTAATTGTGCGTGTGGTGCGTCTCTGGAAAAAGACTAGTACTTGAGGAGGAATGGCAAAGAAGAGGAGGGATAATCAGATCCAGTGCTGCCTTTGGCTGCCCAGTCCCACAGAATCACTTCACCCTCTCCTGAGAACAAACAGTACCCATCATATCACGTATAGTACATCTGATTATATAGAGTTGACATCAAAAACATTCTCATCTTTAACAATAACTCAAGAAACCTATTCTGACAGATACCTCATAGAACAATGGGATTATAGAGTTGAGATCAAACACATCATCTTCAACAACCTAGTCATCCTCTACCAAGGACATGCATATCACATCAGCTGCTATAAAACGTATTATCAACAACACCTGTACAACCTATTACAAGGGAGAGATGCCCACGTAATCTGACCAGACTAGTGAAAGATCAGACTGATTGCTTCCTGTGTGTGTGTCAATCACCATCAGATGAGGCTGCCAATGAGGTTACCTGCCTCTCACCTGTTCACTCATTAACGTCAACTCAGAGGGTCCTGGAAGGATACAGGCCATCTCCAACCCATGTCCTAAGAATGAACTCAAGCAACCTGCCACCAACACTCCAAAGGGGTCACATGAGTCGTGTCTCTGCAGACCGACCGGACCAAGGTCAACTGCCGCTATGTAACATGTACTAACAGGGTACAGGATTCGATAGGATGCGCATAACAGAACATACTTAGTTAACAAGGCAACATTTATAGAGTAAGAAGGGAACCTTTCACCATGGGAGAGACAGTTGTCATCTCCCAGGGCAGGTGAAGTCAGTGGGATAACTTTCAGTCAGATACTAGCATCCCTGCGTCGGCTCCATATGAAGTGAGAACACCTACAGCAATGTTATTTACCAGCACATACTGTACTGCAGGGTCCCCCAACTGGTAGCCCTCAATGTAATTTATATTTAGATAATGATCCCTGTTGTACTGCGTCCTTCCCATTTGAAATATATTTAAACTACCTCCAGAAGGTTTTTGATGTGTCTGAATGAGCTGTTCAACAGCAATATAAGACTTCTCTGTACTTACATAAGAGAAAAGAAAGTGTCTGAACTGAAAACTGAGGAGAGAGGAAGTTATAGGAAGTAAATCCCCGTGTTGGCAGACTTCTGTGCAGTCATTAAAAAACAAAACAGATCCTACATCAACAGCAGCTGCATAAATCATCTGCAGAAACACAAGGAGAGGTGTTTTATCATAATGTACTATTAATCGAGGGTAAGCCCTTTGATGCTGGGGCTCATGACTACTGTATTGTGTGTGTTGTGTGGGGGGTGATTGTTCTTAGTCCTGCAATCTGTACAAAACATGTCAAAAATCCATAGGTCACTGTGATGGAGAATGATAATGCACATTTATACAGTTATGTGAAATCCAACAAGGTCACCTTTACATTTGTCACAATTACACTTTTTAATCGCACACTTTTAATTTCAGAAATAAATTATAGGTATACAGACACTTTCTCTAAACAATGACGTGTGTTATTGAAAGGAATGTGCAACATATTTATAAAACAGAGAGAGCAGTGGTGTGCTGATGTCCTACTGTAACCCCATGGTCCTAACAGCAGCACAAGTCTCACAGCACCCCCTGGTGGTGATTATGTCACTGTGATGGAGAAACAATCATGGGGAATGATGAAGTACATTTATAGTTATGTGAAATCCAATAAGGTCACCTTAAATGTTTGGTCACAATTACACTTTATCGCACACTTTTAATTCCATGCATCTAGAAATAAAATGGTACTGATATCAACATAGGTATACAGACACTTTCTCTAAACAATGACGTGTGTAACTGAAAGGAATGTACTGCATATTTATTAAACATTCATGTATCAAGAGCTGTGGTGTGCTGATGTCCTGCTGTAACCCCATGGTCCTAACAGCAACAGAGCAGTTTCACAGCACCCCCTGGTGGTGATTCAGAATGGACACAAAAGGTTCAATTGTAGATATATATAAGTTATACGTTATAACTTAATTTCACAGAAAATGGAAGACAAAACATTCAGGCATTGTTAATTTTTCCCTTTTCGTCCCACCTCCCCCCTGAATAACTTCAAACACATTTTTGACACAAAATAAGTTAAACATAGAAAACAAAATACAAGATAATGGGAGATTCATTTATGTAGAAAGTTACCAACAGCATTTGACAAACCTGCTCAGCTCTTTTGTATGCAAATAAATCGTCGCTGACTAACGTGATGTTAGTAAAGCATGAAATATGAAACGTAACTGTTATATTAAATCTGTAAAAGTACACACACTATGTTACGACTATCAATGAACATTTACACCTTCAATTCTTACTTTACGTCTCCCTTTACTCGGTTACAGATCTTTTTATACGTACAAACTTTTGTCAGGAATGTGGCATCTGTAAAGGACATGAACCGAACGTATCTATTCAAAGTTAGCTAATCAATCAAGCAACTTTAGCCCAAGACGTTAAGAGTTGCTTTGCAGCTTCTGATTTCATTTCCAAAATAAAAGTCTAGAGCTTGTTTTAGAACGGCATTCGATAACGACGTTATACCAGTAGATGGTGTAGTAGTGTAGCTTGGGCCTTCAGCAAATGACTTGAGAATGATAGTATAAATACACAGGACAACAGCCAGTGCTATCTCATAGAGGCCCATCCTCAGTGGAACACACACACAATAGTCGACAGATTATATTCTGTCGAATAAAAGAACCATTCTAATGCAATACAAAGATTCTAATATAATCTTACAAGCACTATAACATAATCTTGCAATTTTCCACGACAACTTTCCAGTAGGCTTTAAATTGAAGATATGGCAAATAGGCAATATCGTCCGTGGCTTGTCATTGTTGATGGACAACAATAATTATTTCACCTCTTTCACTCTCACTTCAAGGAATTCAATATTTTTGATGAATGAGCAATTTGATTCAATGAATGATGGAGCTGAGTTGCCTTTTCCCCAAAAATGTCATTGAAGGTGCTCCAAAGCTTTTTACTATCATTCTTTATGTAATTTCTGTTTCAAAGTGTAGTTTCTTCCTTTTATTCAGTTTAGTTACATTATTTCTCAATTTACAGTACATTGCCATTCCTTTTGCATCATCCCTCTCAACCATAACATTTTTCAATTCCTCATCAGTCCACAGGAATTTAAGTTTTTACATACCTTTGTAATGGGTGCATGCTTATTAGTAACTGGGATAAGCAATTTCATAATTATGTCATGTGCAGCATCTGCTTGCTCCTCATTACACACCACAGAGCAACAAATATTCTTTACATCAACAACATAGGAATCACTACAAAACGTATTGTATGACCTCATACACTATTTTGGGCCCAGCCTTTGGAACTTTGGTTTTCCTAGATATGGCTACTATATTGTGGTCACTACATCCGATGGATTTGGATACTGCTTTCAAGCTAATTTCTGCAGCATTAGGAAAGATGTGATCAATACATGATGATTATTTCATTCCTGTGCTTTCATTCCTTCCCTGGTAGGTTGACTGATAACCTGAACCAAGTTACAGGCACTGGTTACAGTTTAAGCTTTTTTTTGAGTGGGCAGCTTGATGATAGCCAGTCAATATTTATGTCACCCAGAAAATAAACCTCTGTTGATATCACCTACATTATCAAGAATTCCACACATGTTATCCAGATACTGACTGTTAGCACTTGGTGGTCTATAGCAGCTTCCCACAAGCATGGTCTTTAGTTGAGGCAGATGAACCTGTAGTCATATTACTTACATAGTATTTAACATGAGATCCTCTAAGCTTTACAGGAATGAAGTTCTGAATATAAACAGTAACACCAACATTGGCATTTGTTTTTTTTGTTGTAAATGTTCTAACCTTGTATTGCCACCTCGGTATCAAAGGTATTATCTAAGTCAGTTTCAGATATATTCCGAATTTGAATGTTACTAGCAAGTTATTATATTAACGTGGGCTATTTTGAGCACTTTTCTAGGATGCTTGCTTGTTTTCATTGCTTTACTGGGAAGGGTAGCAGAAGTAGACATTCTCATGTTATTTATGTTAGCGCAGGGTGAGCTGCACACAGTGGACTTCCTACTAGGGCACACCGCCTCAGTGCTAACAGCATAACTCTGGTTCATATGCACATGCTTTTTGCATACAATAGCTGTAGGATCAGCAGAGGCATTCAGGGACAAACTAGGTTACTTACATTGTCTACCAATGCCACTGGTATAATGTACATTGCTGTTAGGAATTTTATGAATACATGACTAAACAATATCCCAATTTTAAATAGAACTGTAACTAAGTAAACTTATACTCTGTATTATATCTGATTAACAACATGCGTTCATAAGTGAGGGATTGTGGAGCCTGAAACAGGGGGTAATTACATTTAAATAAATACCATTCCAGCCAGGTTGGATGAGGTTGGAAGTGTTTTTTTTAAGTAAGCAGAAAAGGTCTTTAACCTATGGTTGAACCGACAAAACATAGCTCTGGGGTGTTTTAGATAAGGCAGTGAGTGCATTCCCAGGTTCTGTTAACTAGAACTGTCAGCTAAGTGGTGATCGATAATGGTGAGGGGTCAAGAGTTAATTCAGTTATGTTGCGTGTCCTGTGTGTGCGCTAGTGGGTCGGAATGAACTTTTAAACTTGGTCGGGAGGAGGAGATTCATTCTAGAACCTGTGACGTCATATTTTGTATATAAACTGTTGTTCGTGGTTACATGGAAGCGCGCTCCGAGAATAAATACTATCATCTATTTTTGATAAGACTGGTCTCCGTCTATTTTATGCAAATAAGACTCTTACAAATTATCATAAAATAGACTAAGTGAATTCAATTAACGAAAACATATTGGAAATAATGAAATTACAGTAACAATTGGTCCTTAGAGCAGATTTCCACAAACTTGCCTCTGTCGTCCGAGGGTAGAGCCGAAAGCCGTGCACAGACGGGTCTGGACTCGTTATTTAAAGACCTGGCCTCTGAATTGAGGTTTAAAGAACAGGCCGGTGTGTGTGTATATCTGAGGTCGACAGAAAAGGTGACGGAATCGAACCGGCATTGCTTTTCCCAGTCTACAGGACGACGGTAAACAGTCTTTATTCTCGAATTTGGGAGGAATGATTTAATATATTTTTGATTGGATGTTCTAAAGAAGCTTAGAATTAATCAATGATAGGTGCTTGAATATTCTGAACAAATACACTAGGTTACTACTTTGTAGTTGAACCAAAATCGATAGAAAGCAAGGCAGGTCCGTAAAAACCTGAGGTAACGAATTCTACCACAAATAAATATAACGGAAGGAAGGAAGGGATATAGTAGGTATGGGTAAATAGGACGTTCGTTTGGTACAAACAATTCAATATTCAATACTTAAAGAAAGTAATATCCAAAAAGGTGGAGAGGATAACCTAGTCTAGAGAAGTGAGATATTAACGTTGACAGTCCCAAGGAACAATAGTTTATAATGAGCTTATAATTGTATACGGGTGAAATTTAATGTCTGATCAAAAGTCAAATCTATAGACGAAGTTTCCAGAAAGGAGAAGAATCATATAAGTCCATACACAGATTGTAACTAGGTAACGGTATATAGCACATACATAGATCATAGAAATACACACACATAAGGTAAAAAATAGAAAGGCATAGATAAGTGATTAAATACCATAGCTACAAGTAACGGCAAGGATTTATCAAATATGGCTAGTAAATCCTCAAAGGAGGTCCCGGTATTAACGGGATACCAGCGATTTATGGAGCATTAAGATAAGAGAAACATAGAATTCTGTCCAAAATGAAGGAAGCGGTATGAATTTGATGGGAGTCTGAATGTTGAAAAACTAGAATTGCTTATAAAAACAGATACATAAGGAATGTGGAAAAGATGTGAAGAAGCAGAATAAACAGGGGTTGTACACAGCCGGAGTTTGGCTTTCAGAAGCAAAAAAGAGAGTTGAGGGTGAAAATAGGAGGAAACCCAAAAAGAGCCAAGATGCGCTGCCCTCCGCTCCCGCAGAAGAAAAAGTTAGCGAATTGGGCGCGGGTTAGGGTAACAAACTATATCCATCTCGAGTATACCAAGAATACAGAGGTAATCCTGTCGATGAAATAGTGGTTTTGAGAATACGGCTGCAGGAGATACCTGCAATATCACCACCCATATATGTGAAGCCTGCTGAAGCCGAGGGAGGGATAATAGAGATAGAAAAAGGAAAAAAAGTTGAGAAGCGGAGAGGGTGAGTCAAACGAAAAAGAAAATAAAATCTAATTTATTTATATACAGTGCCTTGCGAAAGTATTCGGCTCCCTTGAACTTTGCGACCTTTTGCCAGGCTTCAAACATGAAGATATAAAACTATTTTTTTGTGAAGAATCAACAACAAGTGGGACACAATCATGAAGTGGAACGACATTTATTGGATATTTCAAACTTTTTTAACAAATCAAAAACTGAAAAATTGGGCGTGCAAAATTATTCAGCCCTTTACTTTCAGTGCAGCAAACTCTCTCCAGAAGTTCAGTGAGGATCTCTGAATGATCCAATGTTGACCTAAATGACTAATGATGATAAATACAATCCACCTGTGTGTAATCAAGTCTCCGTATAAATGCACCTGCACTGTGATAGTCTCAGAGGTCCGTTAAAAGCGCAGAGAGCACCATGAAGAACAAGGAACACACCAGGCAGGTCCGAGATACTGTTGTGAAGAAGTTTAAAGCCGGATTTGGATACAAAAAGATTTCCCAAGCTTTAAACATCCCAAGGAGCACTGTGCAAGCGATAATATTGAAAAGGAAGGAGTATCAGACCACTGCAAATCTACCAAGACCTGGCCGTCCCTCTAAACTTTCAGCTCATACAAGGACAAGACTGATCAGAGATGCAGCCAAGAGGCCCATGATCACTCTGGATGAACTGCAGAGATCTACAGCTGAGGTGGGAGACTCTGTCCATAGGACAACAATCAGTCGTATATTGCACAAATCTGGCCTTTATGGAAGTGGCAAGAAGAAAGTAATTTCTTAAAGATATCCATAAAAAGTGTTGTTTAAAGTTTGCCACAAGCCACCTGGGAGACACACCAAACATGTGGAAGAAGGTGCTCTGGTCAGATGAAACCAAAATTGAACTTTTTGGCAACAATGCAAAACGTTATGTTTGGCGTAAAAGCAACACAGCTGAACACACCATCCCCACTGTCAAACATGGTGGTGGCAGCATCATGGTTTGGGCCTGCTTTTCTTCAGCAGGGACAGGGAAGATGGTTAAAATTGATGGGAAGATGGATGGAGCCAAATACAGGACCATTCTGGAAGAAAACCTGATGGAGTCTGCAAAAGACCTGAGACTGGGACGGAGATTTGTCTTCCAACAAGACAATGATCCAAAACATAAAGCCAAATCTACAATGGAATGTGTAGATGAATCCAATCGAGAATCTGTGGAAAGAACTGAAAACTGCTGTTCACAAATGTACTCCATCCAACCTCACTGAGCTCGAGCTGTTTTGCAAGGAGGAATGGGAAAAAAATTCAGTCTCTCGATGTGCAAAACTGATAGAGACATACCCCAAGTGACTTACAGCTGTAATCGCAGCAAAAGGTGGCGCTACAAAGTATTAACTTAAGGGGGCTGAATAATTATGCACGCCCAATTTCAGTTTTTGATTTGTAAAAAAAGTTTGAAATATCCAATAAATGTCATTCCACTTCATGATTGTGTCCCACTTGTTGTTGATTCTTCACAAAAAAAATACAGTTTCTTTGTTTGAAGCCTGAAATGTGGCAAAAGGTCGCAAAGTTCAAGGGGGCCGAATACTTTCGCAAGGCACTGTGTTTTTTTTTCGTGGGGTGTGTCTCAATCCACCGCATCCGCCTATGTTGACATTGCACATCTGAGGTGTTTGTCAGACCGAGAAATCTCGAAAATTGGTCTTCTCACAAAAAAATGTAATTCCTTATGATACATTTTTGGACTGTCTTTTTTGCCATTTATGAATGTGTTATATTCAATGCGTTTCTATGGGCTATAGTAGTAAAGACCAAATTCAATGTTTTATGCAATCATTTTTTAAAATAATACCTAAAACCAGATGTACACTACACAACTTTCCAAATCCTAACTTCGCTGAGTCTCTCACATTAAACAACCGTCTTTCCTGACGTTTTCTTCTCTTGACAATGTAGTGGTGCGCACACTAAACGACATGGCAAAGACAGGAGTCACACACTACAAGATTCTTCACTTGGTCGTTAGGATTCTCGATACCACGCTGTCTCGCAAAAATAATTAAGTGATTAGATTGTTACCATAGCTACAACGAGCAGTGGCTCAAAGCAGCCTCAAACGTTTTCAGTCAGACATTCACGCTTGCCATACTGACTTGAAATATTTAGCATTTTGAATTGAATAACTTTGCTTGTGAACTGCAACGATTTGATGCTTTGGTTAAAGGCAAGTAAAAACGCATACTTTGAGTAGTAGTAGTAGTAGTAGTAGCTCACATTCTGGGTGATGAGAAATATCATCATCTCACTGGTTTCTTCTCTGGCGAGCTCTCATTGGCTATTGCTGATCACCCGCTCTCAAAACATTTTGAAAATATCAGGACGTCTGGGACTGCTCAAAGATGAGATTAGTAGCCCTCAGACTGTATCTGACCCGCTCACATTAAATGAGCGTTGTGACGGCCAAACGCCACGAGTAGGCAACGACATGGGGATTTGGTCTTCAATTTCAAAAACTTGTCTGGGAGAGCTAAATCGGGGCCAAAATCGTGTAGCATACACCTGGCTTGGGAGTCCTACAATTCTAAATCAAATAGCAAAATTATCTATGGTATGACTAAAACAATTCCATGATAGCTTAGTAGAACCCTCACATCCCCCCCAAAGGCTTAGACTTTATCATATTTTAAATGTTAATTTATTTTAACAGTTATAGCTTAGTCAATCATACTAGGCCCTGATGCTCCTCGGGTGTGACATCACAGCTTGGCCTTAGGGACAGAGTCAGGGCTGGGGTAGAGGTGTTGCCGTAGGAAGCTAAGGCTCTTTTCCCAAAAGTCTTCCTGAGCATCGGCATGCGGCTTGGTGTACCCTCCCCACAACACCATCACTGCAACACATACACAATCATTAGATATATATATATATATATATATATATACACACACACACATCTTAGTTCAGGTGTGTATACTATAGATGTGAGTTGTGTGTACAGTACCTTTCTGTCCCGTTTGCTGTACTATGAAGCTGCTGGCTCTGAAGTGGGGTGTGTAGGGCATCTCAATGAGGTGTCCAGCATCAGGGTATTGTAGAATGGTCAGCAGGTGCTCGTTACCCGCTGCACGCATCATCTGGGTCATCTGCAGGTCAGAAGTTAGAGGTAACATTCAGCGTCAATGAAAATTATGGATTTCATAGGAAGCTTGTAATCATGGTTGTGTATGTACTCACGTCCTTGGCAGACTCCACTGTCGCCAAGTTCTGATCATCCTCCCCGACGACCAACATCAATGGACACTTTATCCTCCCCATCTGTCAGAAGACACGGCAATAAGTAAACAAACCCACAGTGTGTGTGTTTGTGTGTGTTGACTTACATCCACTTTCTCTCCAAGGTCGGTTGGGATAGGCAGAATGAAGTCTCTCCAGACCACACGGCCCTCTTCATCAAATCGGGTCTTATACCCATCCCTGGCAATAAATAGTGTTTTTAGTTTATTTTTCTTCATTTGGGCTGTATGTCACAAGCTTCATAATCACGGTACCTTCACTTCACGATAATCACGGTACCTTCACTTCACACAGATTTAGGTTTATTTTTCAGCCACACACCACTCACTTGTTCATCTTTCTAAACACTTTGCTGAAAGCCTGGTTGACCCGGTGGACGTGACTCCCACTGATACACACACAGCATTTGGGCTGGAATACACACAGTATTTATAGTTTACACACGAAACAAACTCATAAGCATATGCACATGGTCAGGGTTGGGACAATAAAGATTACTGAATCTGAATTCACTCTATAAAGCTCCAATCTGGAGGAAAAAGAGGAGAGTAGGAGGGAGAGGCTCACGCTGATGTCTTTGGAGTAGGCTGCCAAGTTGAGGGCGACTGACGCGCCTAAGGAGAGACCAAACAGAGCAACTCTGTCCTTCATCACCAGAGGGTGCTCCTGCACAATCCTGAACGCTTTCTACATAACAGAGAGATAGAGCTCAAGGTCAAGTGATAAAGATACAATGTAGGATCCAATGTAGCAGATGTGATGTAATATAACGTGAGGTGATGTAATATAACAGTGAGTATGGATAATGAGTCACAGGAGTGGACTCTGCCCTCTCAGGGCTGTTTCTGAACATTAAGACAAGCACAAGCATGTAGGCACACAGTATGAGACTCACCTCAAAGTAGGTTGTTGATTCGATGTCTGAGGTTCTGTTCTTGTCATGGGAAAGGTACTCTAGCGCCATGGAAACAAAACCGTGTGACGCCAGGAGGCAGGAGCGGTACTCCACCAGCCCCCCACCCCCTCCCCACATATCCAACACCCCAGGGAAGGGTCCAGGACCTGGGGGTAAAAAGAGGGTCCCTCGGACTCCGTGTTCCCTGATGTGAATTCTGCACACACCCGGTGCCATGTACCATCGTTCTGTGACAACGGTCGCTAGAGGAGACTGCTTGCTGAAGCCCTCAGTCATGTGCCCACTGTACACAGAGATGTGTACCACCATAGGAGTGAGGACATCCATCTTTCTCAACCTGAGAGACAGAGTTTATTTGACTTGTCCAGCTGGGCCCGGTCACCCTAAATGATGTTTATCCTATGTAAAATTGACGCCAAATATTGAGTTGCATTGGTGTATTACCTGAGGCCTGTCCGACTGCCTGGAACAGGCTGCATGCTCCACAGTAGACCCATGGGCTCTGCTCCTTCATATGTTCCTCCAAGACTGGCATCCTTAGCAACTACATAAACAGAAAAGAGAAAGAGGCTTGAGTTTGACTTGGACTTTGGAGTTGGATGACCGTTCAAAACTATTTTTGTAGTCAGAGCTCGTTTTTAGGAGTTGTCAGTCTGTCAACTGGGGCTCCCGAGTGGCGCAGCAGTCTAAGGCACTGCATCTCAGTGCTAAAGGCATCACTACAGACACTCTGGTTCAATTCCAGGCCGCATTACAAGCAACTGTAATTGGGATCCCATAGAGCAGTGCACAATTGGCCCGGTGCCATCAGGGTTTTACCGGTGTAAGTCGTCATTGTAAACAATAACATATTTAACTAGGCAAGCCAGTAAAGAACAAAGATTACTTTTTTTTAAATTCTCAAACACACTGAATGGTGCTTTCAAAACTGAGAAAAAACTAATATTGATGTCAGTGAGTTTAAGAAAGAGGCCGAGTTCCCGATTTGGAATTCCAAGTTGATTGACAGTTTAAAATGTTTTTTTTCCTAGTCGGAGCTCAGCCCAGTTGCCTTGAACACACTGAAGTCGAATATTTCCAATATCAAAGTTCAGTTGTTTTGAACTTGGTGTTAATTTGCTTGGGCGTGTTCTAGTGGAACACTATTGCCAAGTGTTACGGATACAATTATCCTGTGTGTCTTCTCTCCTTCTCCCCTCACAGGTGAAAATCATCACTCCCCAATCAGTCACCAATCCAATCATCAATCAGAAGACACACCTCCTCCTGTTTCCTACCCAATCACAGTTCCTTTCCCTTGGTTTAAAAACCCCATCAGTTGTTTGCTCTAGAGCTCAATCTCTCTGTAAATGCCATGTATGTAGATCTCTGTTTCACTCTGTCTTGAGCCCTCTTTTGTTTGAGCACCTCCATAGCACTTTGTCATCACCTGTGAGTATTGTTTTTGGTTATGGTGTTTGTTTGCTGGTGGGAAAAGGGGAAACCAAGACAAGTCGCCCATGGGCATACACTACCCGTAGGTAGACTTTGTTACATACACTAGTTGGAACTGGGCGGACCACCCACTGTATTTTTGGTTAGTTAGCTGTTGTTAAAGTAGGCTAGTCTAGCTTAGGGTTTTTTTGAATACTTATGGTTTCTTTCCTTGGGTCCAGCTCAGCCCCTTTTCCTGCTCCCCCATTACCGTGTGTTTATTAATAAACCCTGTGTTTGACGGTAGATTTCAGTAGTCGTGGTTATTTCGTTCTCACTTTTACTTTGTCACAATTATAATTTGCATGAGTTATGTTACGGGTCTCATTACCATCCCCTCTAGACTATCGGGCCAAAAGGGATTCGTAACACCAAGATGTTGACCAACTTTGGTCACGCCTTTCAACGTGTGTTGCATTTGAAGAATTATACTACTTCCGACTACAGGTCCACTGCATGACTAACTGACAACTAACCTGTCAGTCTTTGTCGTTGTTTTTTGTTTGAATTGTTTACGTGTTCGCTATGCGGGGGAAACTGTAAAACAGAACTACTTGGCTAACTGTTGTAATGGGGATTATTATCGTAGCAACACTTTTGGGGTGAGGCAATCCCACACAGTGTCCTGGTGTAGTTCGTAACGGTTGAAGTGTGTATGTTAGGATGGTAACGTTATAATTCCTGCATGAGTAGCAGAAAGTTGAAATTGGGCATGCTATATATCCAAAAGTGAAAATGCTGCCCCCTATACCTTAAGAAGTTAAGGATGAAGCGTGAATTCATGACAGGAATAAGACGTGTGAAGTTTGGGATATCCTCCCTTCTACAATAAGCAGCCAACAAGGTATTTTTCCTTTGTTTATGTGTTTAATCTGATATGGTTAGATCTCTGGCTAAACTGGTTTTATGTAGGTTTTTTGTTTTTTTACCTTTATTTAACTAGGCAAGTCAGTTAAGAACAAATTCTTATTTTCAATGACTGCCTAGGAACAGTGGGTTAACTTGCAAGCTTTCAGTTCCTAGTCCAACACTCCAACCACTAGGCTACCCTGCCACCCCATGCACATCAGAGTTGTGTCAAGCTAATAAGTCACTCATAAAACAAGAATTGTAAGAGTGTGCTTAACTGTATTTTCATTTACTTTAGTTCTCACGAAGGTGATAATTATGACTAAAACTACAGAATAAAACCACCAGTTTTGCTCGTGGTTACTGGAGGGAGCTACAAACAACCATATTGGTTTTAATAACATCTATTTTGCTATCTTTTACTCAAGGTTTGCTGTGTTGTACAGTGATATTGTACTAACTTGATGACAATAGAAGGCAAAAATATTGGCCAGCCGCCAGCATCTCATGTTTCAGCGCGTGCTGATCTTATTGGCGACCAACAGGACAACGTGTAATTGAATTAAACAAGAGTATATGGGATTTCATACAGAAGTTAGACCAAGACTACATCCAAGAAGCCTGTCTGTCAGCCCGGTCGGCAGTCACAAACCTTACCTGTCACCATACCTTGGTCGTTGCTGGTGTAATGGCCGAATGCCTCCCAAAAGTCATTATCCTCAGAGCGATGAAGGGAATGCAGTGTCACCGAGAGCGCTGGAGGTAAATTCCTCACAACTACCTGGATCTTCTCATCCACGAGCCCCCGCATTGGCTGCACTGATAGAAGCGGGTAAGTCCCAACCATGGTGGACAAACACCTGTAGAAAAAGACAAGACAGAAACAACCGCATATTGGTAAAGATGGTGGGATTGACATTCCATTTGTTCTGGCTTTAACCTGTGAAAACTGTTTGGCGACAGAACGAATTGGCTAACGAGTCACATTCGCTTCAAACTTTGTGTCCAAATTTACTTACACTGAGTTATTCGATAATGACAACTGACATAGATAACCGCATTATATAGCTAGGTACGAGTAGACAACTTTGCTTGTGCAGGAAAGTTCAAAGTCCGTGCGGCACTGCTCACAAAGTTGAGGGTGACAAAAATACTAGAATCGAAGCAAATGGAAGTGATTATAATGTCATAACGAATCATGCAAAACATTTACAGTTGACAGGAATATGTTAGTTAATGTAGTGACAAATGATTACACATTTTTTTATCATAAAGTTAATTTACAAAAATTACAATTAATCAAGCTAGCTGACATTAGCCAGTTAGCTTTATGGGTGTTGTGACATGAGTATGAAATTGTAATTCTGGTTGTTTCATGTTTTAGGGACACCTGAAACAACCAGCAAACCAGGCTATCGTCTTGTGAAACAGTGGATGCAAAGAATCTAGCTAGCTAAAGTATTTACTGCAAATTGAGTGTCCAGCGTATTGAGTGTCCAGCTATGTTCTTGCTTATTGTACAGTGGAGGATAAAAATACCTGTATGCCTATGGATGTGTAGCTAGCTATCTTGCCAATCTGTGTATGAACCCAAACGTTTGGTATACATATTAGTTCAGAACCTAGCTATGAACCTCAGCTCTCATAGCCAGTTGTATCAACTTCAAAACAGTCTGAATGACACTAATGAAGCCTATGGATTGAGTAGAATATAATAAAACGTTGTCTCAAGGATTCAGATTGTTTATGCATGTAGTTATTAACTTGCATGAGATCCCTACATTGTAGTCTGTACATTTAATATATTCACTGATCATGTACTCTACCTTGGCAAATAAAGGTGCAGTTCAGGTATGAATGTCTTTTTCAGTCATATCCAATACCAGGGTTATCAAATTCCAGTCTTTGAATGATGCTGTGTCAGCATGTACAATTGAAGTCGGAAGTTTACATACACTTATGTTGGAGTCATTAAAACTTGTTTTTCAACCACTCCACACATTTTTGTTAACAAACTATAGTTCTCAAGTCAGTTAGGACATCTACTTTGTGCATGACACAAGTAATTTTCCCAATAATTGTTTACAGACAGATTTTTTCACATAATTCACTGTATCACAATTCCAGTGGGTCAGAAGTTTACATACACTAAGTTGACTGTGCCTTTAAACAGTTTGGAACATTCCATGAAATTATGTCATGGCTTTAGAAGCTTCTGATAGGCTAATTGACATCATTTGAGTCAATAGGAGGTGTACCTGTAGATGTATTTCAAGGCCTACCTTCAAACTCAGTGCCTCTTTGCTTGACATCATGGGATATTCAAAATAAATCAGCTAAGACCTCAAACAATTGTAGACCTCAATAAGTCTGGTTCATCCTTGGGAGCAATTTCCAAACCCTGAAGGTACCATGTTCATCTGTACAAACAATAGTACACAAGTACGCCTTCTGTCTCCTAGATATGAACGTACTTTGGTGCGAAAAGTGCAAATCAATCCCAGAACAGCAAAGGACCTTCAAGATGCTTGAGAAAACAGGTACAAACATATCTATATCCACAGTAAAATGAGTCCTATATCGACAGAACCTGAAAGGCTGCTCAGATAGAAAGAAGCCATTGCCCCAAAACTGCCATAAAAAAGCCAGATTACGGTTTGCAACTGCACATGGGGACAAAGATTGGACTTTTTGGAGAAATGGCCTCTGGTCTGATGATTGAACTGTTTGGCCATAACGACCATCATGTAAAGCACAGGGTTGGCAGCATCATGTTGTGGGGGTGCTTTGCTGCAGGAGGGACTGGTGCACTTCACAAACTAGATAGCATCATGAGGATGGGAAATTATGTGGATATATTGAAGCAACATCTCAAAACATCAGTCAAGTTAAAGCTTGGTCGCAAATGGATCTTCCAAATGGACAATGACCCCAAGCATACTTCCAAAGTTGTGGCAAATGGCTTAAGGACAACACAGTCAAGGTACTGAAGTAGCCATCACAAAGCCCTGGCTTCAATCCCATAGAAAATCTGTGGGCAGAACTGAAAAAGCTTGTGCGAGCAAGGAGGCCAACAAACCTACAAGCCTCCTGCTCTGTCAGGAGGAATGGGCCAAACATTCACCCAACTTATTGTGGGAAGCTTGTGGAAGGCTACCCGAAACATTTGACCCAAGTCAAACCATTTAAGAGCAATGCTACCAAATACTCATTGAGTGAATGTAAACTTCTGACCCCCTGGGAATGTGATGAAATAAATAACTACTATTATTCTGACATTTCACATTCTTATAATAAAGTGGTGATCCTAACTGACCTAAGACAGGGAATTTGTACTTGGATTAAATGTCAGGAATTGTGAAAAACTGAGTTTAAATACTGTTACGAATCCCTTTTGGCCCGACAGTCTAGGGGGGATGGTAATGAGACCCGTAACATAACTTATGCAAATTATAATTGTGACAAAGTGTGAACGAAATAACCACGACAACTGAAATCTACCGTCAAACTCAAGGTTTATTAATAAACACACGGTAATGGGGGGAGCAGGAAAAGGGGCTGAGCTGGACCCAAGGAAAGAAATAAGTATTCAAAACACTTCTCGCTAACCCTAAATCAACCATATTAATTTTACATTAAAACAATCTATTAATTGCACATCATACCGATCCTTCAAATAAATACATCGGACAGGCAGAAGGGGCACAAGGGGCAATGGAGTGGTTTCCCTTACTTAGACTACCTTGCCAAATGAAAAAGTTTGCCTGCTTTTAAAAGCTATTTTTACTTTTTATTTGCTTGATCTCCAAGGGAAGGCTATTCCATAGACACATGCCTGGCAAGGAAGTACGTGCTGTGTTGGTTATAGACCATATCAATGTGGTTTTTCATGTGGGGCACGGTCATTTAAGATGTCAAACATATGATTAAGTTGCACCACTCTGGACTCCAAAGGCAACAAGCCCACCTCCCAGAACTCCTGTACCCCATGTGGGTCCTAGGGGGGACATTCAGCATACACCTGATTATTTTGCATGACCTGCGTTCTCTTTTTCAGCTTTTTTGATAGCCCACTATACAAAGCAGATTAGGCATGATCAAAATGACACTGAATCAAGGTTGAGACAAGCACAGCTCAAACAAATAATTTGTGATACTTTTGCTATGGTAAAAGTTGTTAATGAAAGACTAGCCATAGTGTCCAGAGCCGATAGGTAACTTATTAACCAGAGATGAGGTTATAGTGGTAAAAAATGTGTTAAAATAATTTGCAACCTTTGCCTGGTCATAACATAAAACATCATCAATATCTAGGCCAATACTACAGGATTTTACGTTATGGGTTTTCAAGCCAATGTCCTTTAAAGTTTGACAGTTTACGAGGCTGATGTAAGTTGTCATTAACGACGTCTATATAAAGTCTATATAATGCAATGATCTGATAAACACAGGATAGGTGTAGTATTTCATCAAATGAGAGACTTAATTTTAACCAGTAGTGAATGTGAAACGCTTTATTGAAAGAAGTTCATTATCCAAGTGTTATAAATATATGCATTATACATATTAGAATTGTAATATTGTAAATAGAAGTTTAATCTGTACTTCAATGCACATTTTTTGTGCATTATAAAAACAGAGGGAGAAAGAGGAGATGGCGAGAGAGGTGTGAAAGACAGAAAGGGAAAGAGGTAAGAACATAGGAGCAGGGAAGGCAGCATATGATTAATGAATCACAGTGCTATCCAAATATTCTCTCAGTTCATCACAATTACATAACCTTCGGGCGACTAGAGACAATTATCTTAAAAGCGGGTGAGGTGGCGATGATGGGACTGGGGGTGGGCATCCTCTCACATCGAAACATATCTGCAGATGAGACAGATGGACAGTGAGAGAGAGCATGTGCTTGTGTTTTTATTCTAACATTGTTAGTCATCATATTAATCAGGAGGTGAAATGCAAAACTGACCTTGGATCATAAACTCTGGGACTACTGCATCTCTGTCTGTTGACATGGCCAAGTGACCTCTAACCTCAGATCATCCTGTGCCCTCTATGTAGCCAGTTCAGATGTGGGAGGGGTTCACTGACACAGCTGATATAACTTAGAGGATTTTTTTATTTTACCTTTATTTAACTAGGCAAGTCAGTTAAGAACAAATTCTTATTTTCAATGACGGCCTAGGAACAGTGGGTTAACAGATTTGTACATTGTCAGCTTGGGGATTTGAACTTGCAACCTCTCCAACCACTAGGCTACCCTGCCGCCCCGGAAGAGGAGAGATGGATGAATTGAACGAGACTGTTCTTGAAAAATAAGGTAGTTAACGTGAGTGTTCAACAGAAATCTCTGTGTGGTCTTTCCTGGTGTCCACACCACACTAAAGGGCTGCAGAGTACTTTATGCTGAAAAACATGAACGGCCACACGAGGACAAACAATATAGAGTAGTTATAGAAATAATGAATTATCTTACTATTCTCCATGGTTGGCCCTCTTGCCTATTCTTTGAAGGTGGAAGGCGCCACAGTTATACACCTAAGCCTGCTTACAGCACAACACAATCTGTCAATCAGATTGATACATGAGTGTGTGGGTTATAGGGTGTATAATTGTTGGGTGATTTAAAATAGCCTGTTTTGTTTTTGTACAGACATCACACCCTTACCTAAACAGCATTCTCACTTGAGAAGTAGAAATCAAAGGGAGAGAAACTGGGAATTGAATTACTGCAGTTGACATAGCTAAGTAAATGGAAGAATAATATTTTTGCAGTGTGAATGGCTCTTAAAAGAGCCTTTGTTGTGCATAGTGTAGTCTATGGTGTTGCCAGGGAACAGCATCCTCTTCAAATAAGTAGGAGGTGAAGATCTCCCGCATTGCCTCTCTTGCTGCGTTGTTGGACCCCATCCTTGAAACATCCTGCAGAGCAGCAGACTTCTCCTCTGGCACACGGCGGCGAGCTGCAGATCCCCTCCTGATCCTCGTGTCCATCCTCATGAAGTTATGCAGGACACAGGTAGCCTTCACACACCTGAATTCCTCCAGGAGGCAGTCCCAGATGGCCCTGGTCACCCAACCTTGCAGTACCCTACACGTTAACGGTAGGCAATCGTTTTAAGGAGTCTCCAGTTATAAGGTGTCTGTAGGAATATGGACAACAATGTAATTCTTAGACTTTTACATCACCAGGTCATTGTGGATTACTAAAGTCTAATATCCCTGATAACAAATCATTATTGATAAATGCATGGGCACACATATGTGCATGTGACAATAACAGGATCATATAAAGGACGATTCAGTGACGACCCTAGGTCCGGAGCCTCCAGCGACGGTCCCCAGTCCAGGGTCTCCAGCAACGGTCCCCAGCCCGGGGTCTCCAGCAACGGTCCCCAGCCAGGGGGCTCCAGCGATGATCCCCAGTCCGGGGCCTCCAGCGATGATCCATGCAGTGATGGTCCCCAGCCCGGAGTCTCCAGAGACGGTCCCCAGCCCGGGTGTCTCCAGCGACGATCCCCAGTCCGGGGCCTCCGGCGATGATCCACGCAGTGATTGTCCTCAGTCCTGGGTTTCCAGCGATGGTCCCCAGCCCGGGGTCTCCGGCGATGATCCGCAGTCCATAGCCTCCGGCGATGATCCACGGGCCGTTTCTACTAAGGCGGAGGGATCAGTGTATAGAAGGGGGACGGCGTCCAGATCCAGAGCCACCACCAAGGGTAAATGTCCACCCGGACCCTCCCATATAAGTTCAGGTTTGCAGTCAGGAGTCCGCACCATTGGGGGTGGGTACTGTCACGCCCTGACCTTAGTTATCTTTGTTTTCTTTGTTATTTTGGTTAGGTCAGGGTGTGACTAGGGTCGGCATGTTAGTTTCTGTATTGTCTAGGGTTTTTTGTATATCTAGGGTTTTTTGTAAGTCTAGGTATATGTAGGTCTATGGTGGCCTGATATGGTTCCTAATCATAGGTAGCTGTTTATTGTTGTCCCTGATTGGGGACCATATTTAGGTGGCCATTTTCCTAGGGTATTTGTGGGTTCTTGTCTATGTGTAGTTGCCTGTTAGCATGCATGTGTATAGCGGCACGTTTCTTTCGGTTATTTTGTTCGTTTGTTTCAGTGTTTCATTCTTTAATAAATTACGAATGTACGCTTACCACGCTGTGCCTTGGTCTCTTCCTTACGACGGATGTGACACTAATTAAACAGCATGAACATTACTCAGGTGTACCTCGTTCTGGGGACTGTAAAAGGCCACAAAAAAAAATGCCACAGATGTCTCAAGTTTTAATGGAGCGTGCAATTGGCATGATGACTGCAGAAATGTCCACCAGATCTGTTGCAAGAAAATGTAATGTTAATTTCACTACAATAAGCCGGCTCCAACAATTTTACAGAATTCACATTCACATCCAGCTTTTTCACCTGTGGGATCATCTGAGACCAGCCACCCGGACAGCTGATGAAATTGTGGATTTGCTCAACCGAATAAACTGTCAGAAACCGTCTCAGGGAAGCTCATCTGCGAGCTCGTCGTCCTCTCCAGGGTCTTGACCTAACTGCAGTTTGGCATCGTCCCAACTTCAGTGGGCAAATGCTCACCTTCGATGGCCACGCTGGAGAAGTGTGCTCTTCACAGATTAATCCCGGTTTCAACTGTATCGGGCAGTGTTATAAGATTTTTATGAATAATGACTAAATGATGTATACATTCAGCTTAGAATTATAACTGTCCGGGGGTGTCCTCGGATGGGGCCACAGTGTCTCCTGACCCCTCCTGTCTCAGCCTCCAGTATTTATGCTGCAATCGTTTATGTGTCGGGGGGCTAGGGTCAGTTTGTTATATCTGGAGTACTTCTCCTGTCCTATTCGGTGTCCTGTGTGAATTTAAGTGTGCTCTCTCTAATTCTCTCTTTCTTTCTCTCTCTCGGAGGACCTGAGCCCTAGGACCATGCCTCAGGACTACCTGACATGATGACACCTTGCTGTCCCCAGTCCACCTGGCCGTGCTGCTGCTCCAGTTTCAACTGTTCTGCCTTATTATTATTTGACCATGCTGGTCATTTATGAACATTTGAACATCTTGGCCATGTTCTGTTATAATCTTCACCCGGCACAGCCAGAAGAGGACTGGCCACCCCACATAGCCTGGTTCCTCTAGGTTTCTTCCTAGGTTTTGGCCTTTCTAGGGAGTTTTTCCTAGCCACCGTGCTTCTACACCTGCATTGCTTGCTGTTTGGGGTTTTAGGCTGGGTTTCTGTACAGCACTTTGAGATATCAGCTGATGTACGAAGGGCTATGTAAAGAAATTTGATTTGATTTGATTTTGATTTAACTAAACAGAATACTACTGTTACTGTAGGAATGTTGGAATCTTATTATAATCATAATACTGAATAAGGTGTGTAGTTTTAGTCAAGAATTAGAACATTGACTTTCTGTTCCTTGGTATAAACGAATGGAGCAATCGTCAGACCGGCTGGAATACTGTGTTCCTTACAGGACATTCTGTCCCTACCCAGACAAAGGTGAAAAGGCTAACAGACTGGGTAACAGGGGAGGGAGGTTTGCAACATAGAACGTCCACAGACAGATAGACGCAAACTGAACTGGAGAGTTAACTGTACACCCACAGTGCACATGAGTGAGAGTGGGGGGGATTTCTGAGAGGCAGAGTATCTGTTAACCATAGAACAGGAGGATGATTTAAAAGAGATACCCGAATATTTGTGGTCTCAGGGTCCCTCTGATGTAGGCTTAATTAAAGGAGTAACTCCGGTGCAAGTAGTTCCAAAATCAAATGATATACCTTACCAAAAACAGTACCCATTAAAGCCAGAAGCAGTTAAAGGGTTAACACCCACTTTTGAACAGCTGAGAAAGGGGATGAAGCGTTCTGTAACTCTCCTCTTTTTCAGTAAAGAAGGCACTAGCACTGACTGGAGAATGGTAATGGACCTACAGGGGGTCAATAACAGTGTGATACCAAGAACATCTTGTGTACCAGACCCGCACACTCTGTTAAACCAACTGAAGTCTGAGAATGCTTACTTTACTGTGATAGACCTTGCTAATGCTTTCTTTAGTATTCCGATACACCCAGACAGTCAGGGGTGGTTCGGGTTCACCTTTTTAGGCCAAAAATGGACGTATAGCCATTTGGCTCAAGGTTATTTGGAAAGTCCTACAATCTATAGTCAGGCAATTACTAGGAATCTTGGAAAATTCGACCCTCCCCGGGGGAGCCAAATATTAATACATGTTGATGATATTCTGCTGTCAAATTCCTCACAGGAGGCCTGTAAAGCGGATACTCTTGCTCTGTTCCTCTTACTAGCAGACCAAGGTCACAAAGTTAATAAGAGGAAGTTACAGCTCTGGCAGGAACAAGTTATCTATTTAGGACACACCATAACCCAGGAAGGGAGAACACTTAATTCAACCAGAAAGACAGCCATTCTAGAAGCACCCAAACCACTTAACAAAAAGCAGAAGATGAGTTTCTTGGGAATGATTAAATATTGTAGGGCGTGGGTCCCACACTTTCCATTGCATACAGGGTTACTTAGTGATTTGATCTATGGTAAGGCTATGACAGCAAAAGACAAAATTGTATGGACAAGAGAAGCGGAGAAACAGTTTGTGGCTATTAAACAGCTATTGATATCAGACACTGTTCTGGCATTCCCTAGGTATGACCGTGTATTCACACAGACTGTGGATTGCAGTGAGGGGTTCATGACATCAGTGTTGACTTACAGACACGGGGGGAAGAATAAGCCGGTGGCCTATTATTCCTCCCGTCTTGATCAGGTGGCGCAAGCAATGCCCCTGTGTTTGCTGCAGGACGGGCTGTGGAAGACTCAGCCTCTGTAGTACTTTACCATGATTTGACTTTGAGGGTACCACATGCCGTCTCAATCTTGTTATTAGAACATAAAATGGCGTACATGTCACCAGCTAGACACTTGTCTTGTATGAATATTCTGTTAAATATGCCAAATCTAACAATTGAGCGATGTACTACCTTGAACCCCTCCACCCTAATTCCGATAGCCACCGATGGGTGTACCCATGATTGTGTAGCGGAGATGGAGAAAGTAGTTCTCCACAGACCAGATCTAACTGATCTGCCTTTGCCAGATGCTGAAATAACTATGTTTGTTGATGGGTCTTCCAGAAAGAACCCAGATGGTTCAAATGCTACTGGTTATGCAGTAGTGACTCACACTGAGGTGCTTGAAGCTGAAGCTTTACCAAAGAATTACTCTGCTCAACAAGCTGAAATTGTTGCCCTTACCAGGGCTTGTGAATTGGGAAAGGGTAAATGCATTATGATACATACTGATAGTGCTTATGCTTATAACACTGTCCATGTATTTGCAGCTCAGTGGAGAAACAGGGGCATGGTTACCACCATGGGTCTCTATGGAAGGTATTTGTGTAAATCACTGTGTAATTCATGGAATCAGGTGATAGCTCACACTGAGAGGGATGGCTATGTAAACCCACACACCTAATTTGGGAGCACATGGAGTCTAGTAAAGGTGGGAGTTTCTGACTGTGTTCCTGAGCAGGGGAAATATTGAATAAAGGTACGAATTACCATTAAAACGGTAAAGACCCAGGATCTCGGGTTATGGTATGTTGGTTTCAACCAGTTTTCAACTGATACTATGGTACCGTGCCAGACGAGATCAAAGCATGAAATCAGATCCTAGCTGGATTAGAGTCAAGCATTTTCTGGTGGTTCTCTCTCAATAAGAATGTGGACTGGATTAATTATATATATTATAATTAACAACGCTTCATCAATTATACCAGAGTTGCAATAAAAGGATTGGCCGAGCAGACCGAAGCAACCAGCCTGATTTCTTGGCAGAACAGAATCATATTAGATATGTTGTTGCCAGAAAAGGGAGAGGCTGCGTGATATTCGGTAAAATGTGCTGTACGTTCATCCCAAATAACACAGCTCCGGACAGATCAGTGACCAAGGCCCTGGCTGGTTTAACCACCCTAGCTCACGATTTGGCAGAAAACTCTGGGGTGGATACTTCTCTGACTAATTGGTTTGACAGTATGTTTGGAAAATGGAAAAATGTCATGATAACTGTGCTGTGGGCAACTTTCACCTGTGTGACTGTGTTAGTTTTGTGCAGCTGTTGTCTTATTCATTGCGTGAGAGGTCTCATTTCTAGGACTCTGGAGAAATCGATGACACAACAAATGGTGAGATACGGACCGATTCCAAGCTCTGACCAGTGGAATGATGAATACATGCCCCCAGACCTAGCGGATGGATCCGGTTCCTTCACATACGAGGAGCCTAAATTGGATGAGACCATTTTGATGTTTAGGGATTTTAGTCTGTTTCTTGTTTTGATGTTTACACTGTTTCTTTGATGAAGATTATAACAAATATCCTGATAAGAAGAGTTATGATTCTGATGTAGGCCTGGAACAGTCAATGTAATACATATGTTGGTCTTTGTTAGGATGTATTTGGATAACAAGAGATGGTTCTAATAAAAATAGATGTTTGCTTTTTAACATTTTAATAAAAATAGATGTGTTTTTTAACATTCTTATAAAAATAGAGGTGTGATTGGATGTATAATATTTAGTCATACGGTGGATATGTTATGATATTTTTATGACTAATGACTAAATGTATACATTCAGTTTAGAATTATAACTTAACAGAATATTACTCTGTTACTGTAGGAATGTATGAATCTTATTATAATCATAATACTGAATATAAGGTGTGTAGTTTTAGTCAAGAATTAGAACAATGACTTTCTGTTCCTTGGTATAAACAAATGGAGCTATCGTCAGACCAGGCGGAATACTGTGTTCCTTACAGGACATTCTGTCCCTACCCAGGGAGGGGAGAGACCTTGGCCTTGTAGTATATTGTTTAACAGGTGGCATACAATGTGAGAAGGCTTGTGAACTATATTGCTATTGTATCTGAGAGGAGGAGAGACATTTATGACAAAATGTGAGGTATATAAACCAATGTACATGGTATTATGACCAGAGCTCTCAGGAAATAAACGCTACTGATTAATTTTGAGACTGATCTTTGTCTATTTTATGCAAATAATAACCTTACAAATTCTTAGAAACGGACAAAGTGTTTTGCTTTGTTACAATTTAATTGGTTAATGAACATATAGGAATTAGATTCCTCTAACAGGCAGATGGCGTGTATGGCGTCATGATGTCAACGTTGTGAAAAGAGGGCCTCATGGTGGCGATGTTTTGTTTAAAAACATATTTTTATTTCACCTTAATTTAACCAGGTAGGCTAGTTGAGAACAAGTTCTCATTTGCAACTGCGACCTGGCCAAGATAAAACGTAGCAATTCGACACATACAACACAGAGTTACACATGGAATAAACAAAACATACAGTCAATAATACAGTAGAACAAAAGAAAACAAAAAGTATATATACAGTGAGTGCAAATAATGTATGTTAAGGAAATAAATAGGCCATGGTGGTGAAGTAATTACAATATAGCAATTAAACACCGGAATGGTAGATTGGCAGAAGGTGTGTGCAGTTAGAGATACTGGGGTGCAAAGGAGCAAAATAAATAAATAAATACCAGTATGGGGATGAGGTAGGTAGATAGATGGGCTGTTTACAGATGGGCTATGTACAGGTGCAGTGATCTGTAAGCTGCTCTGACAGCTGGTGCTTAAAGCTAGTGAGGGAGATGTGAGTCACCAGCTTCAGAGATTTTTGCAATTCGTACCAGTAATGGGCAGCAGAGACCTGGAAGGAAAGACGACCAAAGGAGGAATTGGCTTTGGGAGTGACCAGTGAGATATACCTGCTGGAGCGCATGCTACGAGTGGGTGCTGCTATGGTGACCAGTGAGCTGAGATAAGGCGGGGCTTTACCTAGCAGAGACTTGTAGATGTAGCCAGTGGGTTTGGCGACGAGTATGAAGCGAGGGCCAACCAACGAGAGCGTACAAGTCGCAATGGTGGGTAGTGTATGGGGCTTTGGTGACAAAACGGATGGCACTGTGATAGACTGCATCCAGTTTGTTGAGTAGAGTGTTGGAGGCTATTTTATAGATGACATCACCGAAGCAGAGGATCGGTAGGATGGTCAGTTTTACAAGGGTGTTTGGCAGCATGAGTGAAGGATGCTTTGTTGAGATATAGGAAACCGATTCTAGATTTAATTTTGGATTGGAGATGCTTAATGTGAGTCTGGAAGGAGAGTTTACAGTCTAACCAGACACCCAGGTATTTGTAGTTGTCCACGTATTCTAAGTCAGAGCCGTCCAGAGTAGTGATGCTGGATGGGCGAGCAGGTGCGGGCAGTGATCGATTGAATAGCATGCATTTAGTTTTACTTGCGTTTAAGAGCATTGAAGCTCGTCTGGAGGTTAGTTAACACAGTGTCCAAGGAGGGGCCAGAAGTATACAGAATGGTGTCGTCTGCGTAGAGGTGGATCAGAGAATAACCAGCAGCAATAGCAACATCATTGATGTATACAGAAAAGAGAGTCGGCCCGAGAATTGAACCCTGTGGCACACCCATAGAGACTGTCAGAGGTCCGGACAACAGGCCCTCCAATTTGACACACTGAACTCTATCAGAGAAGTAGTTGGTAAACCAGCCGAGGAAATCATTTCAGAATCCAAGGCTGTCGAGTCTGCCAATAAGAATGTTGTGATTGACAGAGTCGAAAGCCTTGACCAGGTCGATGAATACGGCTGCACAGTAATGTCTCTTATCGATGGCGGTTATGATGTCGTTTAGAACCTTGAGTGTGGCTGAGGTGCACCCATGACCAGCTCTGAAACCAGATTGCATAGCGGAGAAGGTATGGTGGGATTCGAAATGGTCAGTTATCTGTTTGTTAACTTGGCTTTCGAAGACCTTAGAAAGACAGGGTAGGATAGATATAGGTTTGTAGCAGTTTGGGTCTAGAGTGTCAGTCACCCCCTTTGAAGAGGGGGATGACCGCGGCAGCTTTCCAATCTTTGGGAGTCTCAGACGATACGAAAGAGAGGTTGAACAGGCTAGTAATAGGGGTTGCAACAATTTCGGCAGATCATTTTAGAAAGAGATGGTCCAGATTGTCTAGCCCGGCTGATTTGTAGGGCTCCAGATTTTGCAGCTCTTTCAGAACATCAGCTATCTGGATTTGGGTAAAGGAGAAATGGTGGGGGCTTTGGCGGGTTGCTGTGGAGGGTGCCGGGCAGTTGACCGGGGTAGGGGTAGCCATGTGGAAAGCATGGCCAGCCGTAGAGAAATGCTTATTGAAATTCTCCATTATAGTGGATTTATCGGTGGTGACAGTGTTTCCTAGCCTCAGAGCAGTGGGCAGCTGGGAGGAGGTGCTCTTATTCTCCATGGACTTTACAGTGTCCCAGAACTTTTTTGAGTAAGTACTACAGGATGCAAATTTCTGTTTGAAAAAGCTTGCCTTAGCTTTTCTAACTGCCTGTGTATATTTGTTCCTAACTTCCCTGAAAAGTTGCATATCACGGGGGCTATTCAATGCTAATGCAGAACGTCACAGGATGTTTTTGTGCTGGTCAAGTGCAGACAGGTCTGGAGGGAACCAAGGACTATATCTATTCCTAGTTCTAAATTTTTTGAGGGGCATGCTTATTTAAGATGGTGAGGAAAGCACTTTTAAAGAATAGCCAGGCATCATCTACTGACGGGATGAGGTCAATGTCATTCCAGGATCGCCCGGCCAGTTCGATTAGAAAGGCCAGCTCGCCGAAGTGTTTCAGGGAGCGTTTGACAGTGATGAGGGGTGGTCGTTTGGTCACAGACCCATTATGGATGCAGGCAATGAGGCAGTGATCGTTGAGATCTTGATTGAAAACAGCAAAGGTGTATTTGGAGGGCGAATTAGTGAGGATGACATCTATGAGGATGCCCGTGTTTACTGATTTGGGGTTGTACCTGGTAGGTTCATTAATAATTTGTGTGAGATTGAGGGCATCAAGCTTAGTTTGTAGAATGGCCAAGGGTGTTAAGCATGTCCCAGTTTAGGTCACCAAGTAGCACGTGCTCAGAAGATAGATGGGGGGCAATCAATTCACATATGGTATCGAGGGCACAGCTGGGGGCAGAGGGAGGTCTATAGCAAGCGGCAACAGTGAGAGACTTGAATTTTTAGAAGTAGAAGCTCAAAATGTTTGGGTACAGACTTAGATAGTAATACAGAACTCTGCAGACTAATATTTGCAGTAGTTAGAACTGCCAAAGGGGGCGGTGTTGCTATCTTGGCGGGAAAACATTATAGTTAGCAATGGAGATTTCAGGGTTTTTGGTGGTTTTCCTAAGCCGTGATTCAGACACGGCTAAGACATCTGGGTTGGCAGAGTGTGCTAAAGCAGTGAGTAAAACAAACTTAGGGAGTAGGCTTCTAATGTTAACATGCATGAAACCAAGGCTTTTACGTTTACAGAAGTCAACAAATGAGAGCACCTGGGTGGTGGGAGTGGAGTTAGGCACTGCAGGACCTGGATTAACCTCCACATCACCAGAGGAACAGAGGAGAAGTAGGATAAGGGTACGGCTAAAGACTATACGAACTGGCCGTCTAGCACATTCAGAATAGAGAGTAAAAGGAGCAGGTTTCTGGGCACGATAGCATAGATTCAAGGCATAGTGTACAGACAAAGGTAAGGTAGGATGTGAGTACATTGGAGGTAAACCTAGGAATTGAGTAATAAAGTGAGAGATATTGTCTCTAGAGATATATAAACCAGGTGATGTCATCGCATATGTAGGAGGTGGAACAACATGCTTGGTTAAGGCATATTGAGCAGGGCTAGAGGCTCTACAGTGAAAGTAGACAGTAATCACTAACCAGGACAGTAATGGATGAGGCATATTGATATTAGAGAGAGGCATGCGTAGCCAAGTGAAAATATGGGTCCAGTGAGTGGTTGGGCTGGCTGGGGACACGGCGATTCAGACAGTTAGTAGGCCAACGCTAACAAGCTAACAGTTAGTAGGCCGGGGCTAAACAAGCTAGCAGCTAGTAGACCGGGGCAGCAAGCAAGAAGTTAGCATGGGCTAGCAGTTAGCAGACTGGGAAGATAAGCTAGCAGTTAGCAGACCGGGTTAGCAAGCAAGCAGATAGCAGGGGCTAGAAAGTTACCCCCAAAGGTTAAGTCTGTTTTTGCCTCTTCGTACGGTGACGTCGATGGACCAGTCGTGGAATTAGTAGGGTTCCAAGTAGCTCTAGGTAGCTAGCAGGCCTAGCTGGTTAGCATAATGGGCCTTCAGCAGGCGTCGCGCCTGATGTGCCTGTTGGAGTCCTCGGGCAGTCACGTTGTTCGAACTGGCGAGAGCTTTACGATCTGAAGGTTTGCTGATGACCGCTGGCAATGGTTTGCTGACTGATAGCTGATAGTTAGCTGGCTAGCTTCAGTTGAGGGATTCCAGATCCGAAGTAAATATAAATACATTAGGGGAAAAAAGCAGATCCACGCCACATTGGGTGATGCGGGTTGCAGGAGAGTATTTAGATGTTGAGGTTTAGCAAAATATTTTAAAGGAAATGCGACGAAAAATATGCAAAACGATATATACAAGGGACACGACAGGACAAAGAAGTCTGACTGCTACTTCATCTTGGATTTTGAGTATGCTTAGGTATGGGAAGGCATAAACTACGGACAACATGCACAATTGCATATCGTGACAAGAGCCTTTGTCGTGCCATTCATCTGCCGCCATCACCTCATGTTTCAGCATGATAATGCACGGCCCCATATCTCAAAGGATCTGCACACAATTCCTGCAAGCTGAAAATGTCACCGTTCTTCCATGGCTTACATACTCACCAGACATGTCACCCATTGAACATGTTTGGGATGCTCTGAATTGACGTGTACAACAGTGTGTTCCAGTTCTTGCTAATATCCAGTAACATTTGCCGTTGAGTACATAACCTTTTTTGCATGTCAATATGGTGTGGCATGCACAGGAACAATCTGAGTCTGATGTATGAAGCTGAAGGTACCGATGTCCAGTAAGCAGTCAGGTTTAGATGCCGAGGGATGAGAACGCTTTGGTTTGACAGTTCAGTTTGAGGCTGAAGTATGGAGCCGGATAGCTGACAAAAGGTTGAAGTACATATCGTTAGGATCGTAATAAAATCCATACGTACATTTTTGGGATCGTAAGAAAATCCATGCATGAAACATAAACTTGAAATTTAATGTGTGAACATACTAACACCATGTTACGATTACGGACTAACATTTTAGGCTTGAACAAATATTTTGTTGCAATTCTGACGTACAATATTACCTTTCAGAGCTGTGGCAGTTTCATCTCACCAACAAAAATTATTTACACCAAATGGCCTGTGAGGAGTGCTACACAAACAAACACGGAATTAGGGACAAATTAAAGAGGTATCCTGTACGTTTTCAAGTTAAAAGTCTCCATTCTCTATTACTCCTCAGTGGAGCTCAGGTCACATTTAGGTAGCTAATGTAACGTATTGTTTTGCCAGTGCAAGTCTAGATATCACAAGCTGTATCATGCCTACAACAGTGACATTTCAGTCTACAAAGAATAATAATAGATGTTTGGTGAATATATGAATTATGTTTGACCACTGGAGTCTTTTCCACTCAAAATATTGCCAAAGCATATTCTGAAGGAGGTGTTAATATGAATTTAAAATTGGACATGATTTATATTTTTTCAATTTAACTAGGCAAGTCAGTTAAGAACAAATTTTATTTACAATGACGGCCTACCAGAGAACAGTGGGTTAACTGCCTTGTTCAGGGGCAGAAATACATATTTTTACCTTGTCAGCTAGGGGATTTGGTCCACCCATGCAAACAATAATGTTTTCCATACATGTTGTTTCTCTCTGCTGTTGTTTTTGTGTCCAAGGATGTTTAGAGGCGGTTGGCGATGTGGGGGCGGTCTCTGGGGTATACATTATTTAAAAAGGGTTGGTGGCGACTGCGCACAGATACAGTTTCATTCCATGAAGTGCTCCACATCTTTGCCAAGCCAACACATCTGACGATCTGTGCGGAAACAGCGAGTTTATGTAGACGATAGACTCTAAGAAATGTCTAAAATTTAAAACAAACTCACAGGTTCTCAATGCAGCCAGGTGGCAGCGGGTGATCGGATGGGTTCGGGACAGCCATGCACTTCTCCGGAGCTCACTCAACCTCATGGATGACGATTTGAAGATAGGCTTCGACCCCACCGGCAAGCCGGTGATGATGGAAGACCCTGGGAACTCCAGCGACCCGTTTGGCCGGGACGAGGAGGTTGCCAAGATCGAGATCACGGTGCTTAGCGTGACATTCGTCGTGGCTGTGGTGGGTAACCTGAGCGTGCTGCTGGCCATGTACATGATCCGACGGAAGTCCTTGCACATACACCTGTTAATGAAACACCTGAGCCTTGCGGACTTGGTAGTGGCCTTTTTCCAGGTTGCCACAGCTCTGACTTCCTGTGGGCCTGACTTCCTGTGTCGCATCATCAAGTACATGCAGGTGCGAGGGATGTTCGTGTCCACCTACATGTTGGTAATGACGACGCTGGACCACTACATCGCCATATGTCACCCGATGCAGACCCTTCACTAGCCCACGCAGCGCTCCTACTTGATGATCGGGGCCACCTGGGTGTGTAGTCTTGCCCTGAGCATGTCCCAGTATTTTAACTTCTCCCTGAGCGAGGTCCGCCCGGGCTCGGCCGTGTATGACTGCTGGGTACACTTCATCCAGCCGTGGGGTGTGCTCGCCTACATCACCTGGAGCACCGTGGGCATCTTCCTCGTGGCCGTGGCTGTGCTCATGCTCTGCTACAGCTTCATCTGCCGATCAATCTGGCTGAACATAAAGTACTAGACCCAGAAGAGCACGAATGTGATGGCACTTGTGACCAAGAATAGGCTGATCGGGAAGAGTTCAGGCAGCATCGTCAGCACCATCTCGCGTACCGAGCTGCGCACACAGTGAAGATTACTAATCTGAGAACCCATGCCAAGTTTTTTCAGTCTCCTGAGGGGGAATAGGCTTTGCCGTGCCCTCTTCACGACTGTCTTGGTGTGTTTGGAACATGTTAGTTTGTTGGTGATGTTGACACCAAGGAACTTGAAGCTCTCAACCTGCTCTATTACAGCCCTGTCGGTGAGAATGGGGGGTGTGCTCAGTCCTCCATTTCCTGTAGTCCACAATCATCTTCTTTGACTTGATCGCGTTGAGGGAGAGGTTGTTATGATGGCAGCACACGGCCAGGTCTCTGACCTCCTCCCTATAGGCTGTCTCATCTTCGTTGGTGATCAGGCTGTTGTGTCGTCGGAAAACTTGATGGTGTTGGAGTCGTGCCTGGCCATGCAGTCATGAGTGAACAGGGAATACAGGAGGGAACTGGGCATGCACCCCTGAGGGGCCCCCATGTTGAGGATCAGTGTGGCAGATGTGTTGTTACCTACCCTTACCACCTGGCGGCGGCCTGTCAGGAAGTCCAGGATCCAGTTGCAGAGGGAGGTGTTTAGCCCCAGGGTCCTTATCTTAGTGATGAGCTTTGAGGGCACCATGGTGTTGAATGCTGAGCTGTAGTCAATGATTCGCATTCTCACATAGGTGTTCCTTTTGTCCAGGTTGGAAAGGGCAATGTAGAGTGCAATAGAGATTGTATCTGTGGATCTGTCGGGGCGTTATGCAAATTGGAGTGGGTCTAGGGTTTCTGGGATAATGATGTTGATGTGAGCTATGACCAGCCTTTCAAAGCACTTCATGGCTACAGATGTGAGTGCTACGGGTCAGTAATCATTTCGGTAGGTTACCTTAGTGTTCGTGGGCACAGGGACTATGGTGGTCTGCTTGAAACATGTTGGTATTACAGACTCAGTAAGGGACAGGTTGAAAATATCAGTGAAGACAAATGGCTACCTAAACATGGTCCCCAATCAGAGACAATGATAAACAGCTGCCTCTGATTGAGAACCAATCTAGGCAACCATGTTTAGGTAGCCATTTTTCCTAGGGTATTTGTGGGTTCTTGTCTATGTGTAGTTGCCTGTTATAAACACAGACATATAAACACAAAACCCCTAGACAATACAAAAACTAAACAAACCACCCTCATCACACCCTGACCTAACCAAAATAATAAAGAAAACAAAGATAACTAAGGTCAGGGCGTGATACCCACCTAATTATTATTATCATTATCAGTAGCCTAGAGGTTAAGAGTGTTGGGCCAGTGACCGAACGATCACTGGTTCAAATCACAGAGCCGACTAGGTGAAAAATATGTTTTTGTGACCTTGAGCAAGGCACTTAGCCCTAATTGCTCCTATAAGTCGCTCTAGATAAGAGCGTCTGCTAAACGACTCAAATTCAAAAAAAAAAAATGATCAGGATGTGTGGACTGGAGGGTCCAAAAGGAGGAGGAGGGGGTCTGTTCTTTGGACTTGGGGAACTGCAGGGAGACTCGGGTGTCTCTCAGGGACTGATGTACACAAGCTGAGTGGGGTAAAGAAGAAGGGTAAACTGACTTACTATACCGCAATGTCACAACACTCCATTGATGATGATCATCATCACTTGCATATCAAATTCAGTCCAGCATCTACTTATAGGCCATTCCATATCCTTCCCCTGCCGACTCTGAACTTCAACATGACCCCCTTCACAATATATAGACAAACATGCACTGATACAAACTCTAGATCTATGAGACAAGCACCGGTTGACACCAACAGAGCTCTGTGTAATGCAACGCTGAGCAGAGCCAGAGATGCCCAGTCAGAAAGGGAAACGCTGGGGGGGGGGGGGGGGGGGGGGGGGGGTCAAAGGTCAGCACACTGGTACTTAAAAATTACTGGACTCTCTCTGAGAGAAAGGTTGAGCCAGTTATGAGACCACATGTAGAGAGGGAGATGAAGTGAGAGAGAAGGGAGAGATTGATAGAGATAAGAAGAGAGAGACCGTTTAGTGTTCGGCACAGTGAAAGCATAGGCATAGAATAAAAACTCTGTGTTAAACCTTGATTGACCACTCAGATGACATCATTATTGTTTTGTATCTCTCGAGCTTGACTTTCACTAAATTTATTGAAATGGTACTCCTGTGTCCCACTTGGTTATTTTCTGTTGTAAAAGTTACTCAACAAACACATCACACACAGAGAGGAGAGAGAGAGAGCTGGCCCAGTCTCTGGGGTTGAGGGTGTGTAGCGGCCAGGTGGTCTTCTGGGATTGGACGCTACGTCCCAGTAGGAAGCCAAACAGGACAGGACAGGAAAAGGACATACATTGTTTTGGAGGCAGGAAGTACAGATGGCAGTGGAGATGGAATGACCCCAAAACGTTAATTGTAAAGACATTAGGGTGGAGTCACATCCTGCCTAAGACCAAAATGGCATATATCTAAACTATACATCGTACTCAGTCCGTCTTTTATAGGTCTGTCAAGCTCTCTCGCTCTCCCCATACCCCTCTATTTGTCTCTCTGACTTCCCTACACTCTTTCGCTAACTCTCCGTTTTACTCTCCTTCTCTCTACAGTTTGTAACCATTCCAATCTGTTTTTTTCCCTCCTCAGTTTCTCCTTCCCTCACTCATGGTTGTTTTGGATAAGGAGAACTGTAAACATGTCAGCACCTAGCATTGCATTGATTAGGAACAAGATATGGCCAAAACAAATACCTTTAAAAGAAACATAGCAAATCTATCACCACAAGGCCAATACTGACGGTCGTTTTAGCTAGACCGGTGGCCTGGAGGAGGGTGGGTACGGGCACTTACTAACCCTGTTAATATCACAGCAGACTCCTATAATAACGGGAGAGGCACACGGTGGATCCGTTGCACAGACGTGCAAAACACACATGTGCACATGCGGCTTAGAGGGCTGTAGATGAGTAATATTACTGAGATGTTATTACGGGGTTGTTCTTGTTATTACAGGGTTATAGATTACATGTTAGTGATATGGGTTTAACGGTAGTCTTACAGGGTATATGAAGGAAGATTTTGTGAAATCTTAGATAGCAGAAAGGACTTATATGACATGTTTAGTAAAGTATTTTCTGCCTTAGAAGAAGATGGAGCTTTTGGCAGGAGAGCGCACAGTATAGCACAGTACTGGGTAAGAGTCTCACACATGGTAGACATATTGCAGAGTGTAATGGTGCGTGTGGTGCGTCTCTGGAAAAAGACTAGTACTTGAGGAGGAATGGCAAAGAAGAGGAGGGATAATCAGATCCAGTGCTGCCTTTGGCTGCCCAGTCCCACAGAATCACTTCACCCTCTCCTGAGAACAAACAGTACCCATCATATCACGTATAGTACATCCGATTATATAGAGTTGACATCAAACACATTCTCATCTTTAACAATAACTCAAGAAACCTATTCTGACAGATACCTCATAGAACAATGGGATTATAGAGTTGAGATCAAACACATCATCTTCAACAACCTATTCATCCTCTACCAAGGACATGCATATCACATCAGCTGCTATAAAACGTATTATCAACAACACCTGTACAACCTATTACAAGGGAGAGATGCCCACGTAATCTGACCAGACTAGTGAAAGATCAGACTGATTGCTTCCTGTGTGTGTCAATCACCATCAGATGAGGCTGCCAATGAGGTTACCTGCCTCTCACCTGTTCACTCATTAACTTCAACTCAGAGGGTCCTGGAAGGATACAGGCCATCTCCAACCCATGTCCTAAGAATGAACTCAAGCAACCTGCCACCAACACCCCAAAGGGGTCACATAGGTACGAGTCGTGTCTCTGCAGACCGACCGGACCAAGGTCAACTGCCGCTATGTAACATGTACTAACAGGGTACAGGATTCGATAGGACGCGCATAACAGAACATACTTAGTTAACAAGGCAACATTTATAGAGTAAGAAGGGAACCTTTCACCATGGGAGAGACAGTTGTCATCTCCATGGGCAGGTGAAGTCAGTGGGATAACTTTCAGTCAGATACTAGCATCCCTGCATCGGCTCCATATGAAGTGAGAACACCTACAGCAATGTTATTTACCAGCACATACTGTACTGCAGGGTCCCCCAACTAGTAGCCCTCAATGTAATTTCTATTTAGATAAAGATCCCTGTTGTACTGCGTCCTTCCCATTTGAAATATATTTAAACAACCTCCAGAAGGTTTTTGATGTGTCTGAATGAGCTGTTCCCACATTCTTCAAGGACGAAAAGTTTGTTTCAACAGCAATATAAGACTTCATTGTACTTCAATGAAGTCTTAGTTATAGGAAGTGAATCCCCGTGTTGGCAGAATTCTGTGCAGTCATTAAAAAACAAACAGATCCTACATCAACAGCAGCTGCATAAATCATCTGCAGAAACACAAGGAGAGGTGTTTTATCATAATGTACTATTAATCGAGGGGAAGCCCTTTGATGCTGGGGCTCATGACTACTGTATTGTGTGTGTTTTGTGTGGGGGGTGATTGTTCTTAGTCCTGCAATCTGTACAAAACATGTCAAAAATCCATAGGGGGGGTCACTGTGATGGAGAAACAATCATGGGGAATGATAATGCACATTTATACAGTTATGTGAAATCCAACAAGGTCACCTTTACATTTGTCACAATTACACTTTTTAATCGCACACTTTTAATTTCAGAAATAAATTATAGGTATACAGACACTTTCTCTAAACAATGACGTGTGTTATTGAAAGGAATGTGCAACATATTTATAAAACATAGAGAGAGCAGTGGTGTGCTGATGTCCTACTGTAACCCCATGGTCCTAACAGCAGCACAAGTCTCACAGCACCCCCTGGTGGTGATTATGTCACTGTGATGGAGAAACAATCATGGGGAATGATGAAGTACATTTATAGTTATGTGAAATCCAATAAGGTCACCTTAAATGTTTGGTCACAATTACACTTTATCGCACACTTAATTCCATGCATCTAGAAATAAAATGGTACTGATATCAATATAGGTATACAGACACGTTCTCTAAACAATGACGTGTGTAACTGAAAGGAATGTACTGCATATTTATTAAACATTCATGTATCAAGAGCTGTGGTGTGCTGATGTCCTGCTGTAACCCCATGGTCCTAACAGCAATAGAGCAGTTTCACAGCAGGTGATTCAGAATGGACACAAAAGGTTCAATTGTAGAATTGTAGATTCCGTTAAAAAATATAAGTTATAACTTAATTTCACAGAAAATGGAAGACAAAACATTCAGGCATTGTTAATTTTTCCCTTTTCGTCCCACCTCCCCCCTGAATAACTTCAAACACATTTTTGACACAAAATAAGTTAAACATAGAAAACAAAATACAAGATAATGGGAGATTCATTTATGTAGAAAGTTACCAACAGCATTTGACAAACCTGCTCAGCTCTTTTGTATGCAAATAAATCGTCGCTGACTAACGTGATGTTAGTAACGCATGAAATATGAAACGTAACTGTTATATTAAATCTGTAAAAGTACACACACTATGTTACGACTATGAATTAACATTTACACCTTCAATTCTTACTTTACGTCTCCCTTTACTCGGTTACAGATCTTTTTATACGTACAAACTTTTGTCAGGAATGTGGCATCTGTAAAGGACATGAACCGAACGTATCTCTTCAAAGTTAGCTAATCAATCAAGCAACTTTAGCCCAAGACGTTAAGAGTTGCTTTGCAGCTTCTGATTTCATTTCCAAAATAAAAGTCTAGAGCTTGTTTTAGAACGGCATTCGATAACGACGTTATACCAGTAGATGGTGTAGTAGTGTAGCTTGGGCCTTCAGCAAATGACTTGAGAATGATAGTATAAATACACAGGACAACAGCCAGTGCTATCTCATAGAGGCCCATCCTCAGTGGAACACACACAATAGTCGACAGATTATATTCTGTCGAATAAAAGAACCATTCTAATGCAATACAAAGATTCTAATATAATCTTACAAGCACTATAACATAATCTTGCAATTTTCCACGACAACTTTCCAGTAGGCTTTAAATTGAAGATATGGCAAATAGGCAATATCGTCCGTGGCTTGTCATTGTTGATGGACAACAATAATTATTTCACCTCTTTCACTCTCACTTCAAGGAATTCAATATTTTTGATGAATGAGCAATTTGATTCAATGAATGATGGAGCTGAGTTGCCTTTTCCCCAAAAATGTAATTGAAGGTGCTCCAAAGCTTTTTACTATCATTCTTTATGTAATTTGTTTGTTTCAAATTGTAGTTTCTTCCTTTTATTCAGTTTAGTTACATTATTTCTCAATTTACAGTACATTGCCATTCCTTTTGCATCATCCCTCTCAACCATAACATTTTTCAATTCCTCATCAGTCCACAGGAATTTAAGTTTTTACATACATTTGTAATGGGTGCATGCTTATTAGTAACTGGGATAAGCAATTTCATAATTATGTCATGTGCAGCATCTGCTTGCTCCTCATTACACACCAGAGCAACAAATATTCTTTACATCAACATAGGAATCACTGCAAAACGTATTGTATGACCTCATACACTATTTTGGGCCCAGCCTTTGGAACTTTGATTTTCCTAGATATGGCTACTATATTGTGGTCACTGCATCCGATGGATTTGGATACTGCTTTCAAGCTAATTTCTGCAGCATTAGTATAGATGTGATCAATACATGTTGATGATTTCATTCCTGTGCTGTTTGTAACTTCCCTGGTAGGTTGACTGATAACCTGAACCAAGTTACAGGCACTGGTTACAGTTTAAGCTTTTTTTTGAGTGGGCAGCTTGATGATAGCCAGTCAATATTTATGTCACCCAGAAAATATACCTCTGTTGATATCACATACATTATCAAGAATTCCACACATGTTATCCAGATACTGACTGTTAGCACTTGGTGGTCTATAGCAGCTTCCCACAAGCATGGTCTTTAGTTGAGGCAGATGAACCTGTAGTCATATTACTTAAATAGTATTTAACATGAGATCCTCTAAGCTTTACAGGAATGAAGTTCTGAATATAAACAGTAACACCAACATTGGGATTTCTGTTTTTTTTGTTGTAAATGTTATAACCTTGTATTGCCACCTCGGTATTATCTAAGTCAGTTTCAGATATATTCCGAATTTGAATGTTACTAGCAAGTTATTATATTAACGTGGGCTATTTTGAGCACTTTTCTAGGATGCTTGCTTGTTTTCATTGCTATTTATTGTTATTGTTATTTATGTTAGCGCAGGGTGAGCTGCACACAGTGGACTTCCTACTAGGGCACACCGCCTCAGTGCTAACAGCATAAGTCTGGTTCATATGCACATGCTTTTTGCATACAATGGCTGTAGGATCAGCAGAGGCATTCAGGGACATAAACTAGGTTACTTACATTGTCTACCAATGCCACTGGTATAATGTACATTGCTGTTAGGAATTTTATGAATACATGACTAAACAATATCCCAATTTTAAATAGAACTGTAACTAAGTAAACTTATACTCTGTTTTATTATATCTGATTAACAACATGCGTTCATAAGTGAGGGATTGTGGAGCCTGAAACAGGGGGTAATTACATTTAAATAAATACCATTCCAGCCAGGTTGGATGAGGTTGGAAGTGTTTTTTTTAAGTAAGCAGAAAAGGTCTTTAACCTATGGTTGAACCGACAAAACTTAGCTCTGGGGTGTTTTAGATAAGGCAGTGAGTGCATTCCCAGGTTCTGTTAACTAGAACTGTCAGCTAAGTGGTGATCGATAATGGTGAGGGGTCAAGAGTTAATTCAGTTATGTTGCGTGTCCTGTGTGTGCGCTAGTGGGTCGGAATGAACTTTTAAACTTGGTCGGGAGGAGGAGATTCATTCTAGAACCTGTGACGTCATATTTTGTATATAAACTGTTGTTCGTGGTTACATGGAAGCGCGCTCCGAGAATAAATACTATCATCTATTTTTGATAAGACTGGTCTCCGTCTATTTTATGCAAATAAGACTCTTACAAATTATCATAAAATAGACTAAGTGAATTCAATTAACGAAAACATATTGGAAATAATGAAATTACAGTAACAATTGGTCCTTAGAGCAGATTTCCACAAACTTGCCTCTGTCGTCCGAGGGTAGAGCCGAAAGCCGTGCACAGACGGGTCTGGACTCGTTATTTAAAGACCTGGCCTCTGAATTGAGGTTTAAAGAACAGGCCGGTGTGTGTGTATATCTATCTATCTATCTATCTGAGGTCGACAGAAAAGGTGACGGAATCGAACCGGCATTGCTTTTCCCAGTCTACAGGACGACGGTAAACAGTCTTTATTCTCGAATTTGGGAGGAATGATTTAATATATTTTTGATTGGATGTTCTAAAGAAGCTTAGAATTAATCAATGATAGGTGCTTGAATATTCTGAACAAATACACTAGGTTACTACTTTGTAGTTGAACCAAAATCGATAGAAAGCAAGGCAGGTCCGTAAAAACCTGAGGTAACGAATTCTACCACAAATAAATATAACGGAAGGAAGGAAGGGATATAGTAGGTATGGGTAAATAGGACGTTCGTTTGGTACAAACAATTCAATATTCAATACTTAAAGAAAGTAATATCCAAAAAGGTGGAGAGGATAACCTAGTCTAGAGAAGGGAGATATTAACGTTGACAGTCCCAAGGAACAATAGTTTATAATGAGCTTATAATTGTATACGGGTGAAATTTAATGTCTGATCAAAAGTCAAATCTATAGACGAAGTTTCCAGAAAGGAGAAGAATCATATAAGTCCATACACAGATTGTAACTAGGTAACGGTATATAGCACATACATAGATCATAGAAATACACACACATAGAAGGTAAAAAATAGAAAGGCATAGATAAGTGATTAAATACCATAGCTACAAGTAACGGCAAGGATTTATCAAATATGGCTAGTAAATCCTCAAAGGAGGTCCCGGTATTAACGGGATACCAGCGATTTATGGAGCATTAAGATAAGAGAAACATAGAATTCTGTCCAAAATGAAGGAAGCGGTATGAATTTGATGGGAGTCTGAATGTTGAAAAACTAGAATTGCTTATAAAAACAGATACATAAGGAATGTGGAAAAGATGTGAAGAAGCAGAATAAACAGGGGTTGTACACAGCCGGAGTTTGGCTTTCAGAAGCAAAAAAGAGAGTTGAGGGTGAAAATAGGAGGAAACCCAAAAAGAGCCAAGATGCGCTGCCCTCCGCTCCCGCAGAAGAAAAAGTTAGCGAATTGGGCGCGGGTTAGGGTAACAAACTATATCCATCTCGAGTATACCAAGAATACAGAGGTAATCCTGTCGATGAAATAGTGGTTTTGAGAATACGGCTGCAGGAGATACCTGCAATATCACCACCCATATATGTGAAGCCTGCTGAAGCCGAGGGAGGGATAATAGAGATAGAAAAAGGAAAAAAAGTTGAGAAAAGCGGAGAGGGTGAGTCAAACGAAAAAGAAAAGAAAATCTAATTTATTTATATACAGTGCCTTGCGAAAGTATTCGGCCCCCTTGAACTTTGCGACCTTTTGCCAGGCTTCAAACATGAAGATATAAAACTGTATTTTTTTGTGAAGAATCAACAACAAGTGGGACACAATCATGAAGTGGAACGACATTTATTGGATATTTCAAACTTTTTTAACAAATCAAAAACTGAAAAATTGGGCGTGCAAAATTATTCAGCCCTTTACTTTCAGTGCAGCAAACTCTCTCCAGAAGTTCAGTGAGGATCTCTGAATGATCCAATGTTGACCTAAATGACTAATGATGATAAATACAATCCACCTGTGTGTAATCAAGTCTCCGTATAAATGCACCTGCACTGTGATAGTCTCAGAGGTCCGTTAAAAGCGCAGAGAGCACCATGAAGAACAAGGAACACACCAGGCAGGTCCGAGATACTGTTGTGAAGAAGTTTAAAGCCGGATTTGGATACAAAAAGATTTCCCAAGCTTTAAACATCCCAAGGAGCACTGTGCAAGCGATAATATTGAAATGGAAGGAGTATCAGACCACTGCAAATCTACCAAGACCTGGCCGTCCCTCTAAACTTTCAGCTCATACAAGGACAAGACTGATCAGAGATGCAGCCAAGAGGCCCATGATCACTCTGGATGAACTGCAGAGATCTACAGCTGAGGTGGGAGACTCTGTCCATAGGACAACAATCAGTCGTATATTGCACAAATCTGGCCTTTATGGAAGTGGCAAGAAGAAAGTAATTTCTTAAAGATATCCATAGAAAGTGTTGTTTAAAGTTTGCCACAAGCCACCTGGGAGACACACCAAACATGTGGAAGAAGGTGCTCTGGTCAGATGAAACCAAAATTGAACTTTTTGGCAACAATGCAAAACGTTATGTTTGGCGTAAAAGCAACACAGCTGAACACACCATCCCCACTGTCAAACATGGTGGTGGCAGCATCATGGTTTGGGCCTGCTTTTCTTCAGCAGGGACAGGGAAGATGGTTAAAATTGATGGGAAGATGGATGGAGCCAAATACAGGACCATTCTGGAAGAAAACCTGATGGAGTCTGCAAAAGACCTGAGACTGGGACGGAGATTTGTCTTCCAACAAGACAATGATCCAAAACATAAAGCAAAATCTACAATGGAATGGTTCAAAAATAACCATATCCAGGTGTTAGAATGGCCAAGTCAAAGTCCAGACCTGAATCCAATCGAGAATCTGTGGAAAGAACTGAAAACTGCTGTTCACAAATGCTCTCCATCCAACCTCACTGAGCTCGAGCTGTTTTGCAAGGAGGAATGGGAAAAAATTTCAGTCTCTCGATGTGCAAAATTGATAGAGACATACCCCAAGCGACTTACAGCTGTAATCGCAGCTAAAGGTGGCGCTACAAAGTATTAACTTAAGGGGGCTGAATAATTTTGCACGCCCAACAGTTTTTGATTTGTTAAAAAAGTTTGAAATATCCAATAAATGTCATTCCACTTCATGATTGTGTCCCACTTGTTGATTCTTCACAAAAAAATAGTTTTATATCTTTATGTTTGAAGCCTGAAATGTGGCAAAAGGTCGCAAAGTTCAAGGGGGCCGAATACTTTCGCAAGGCACTGTAGCCCTTCGTACATCCGCTGATATCTCAAAGTACTGTACAGAAACCGAGCCTAAAACCCCAAACAGCAAGCAATGCAGGTGTAGAAGCACGGTGGCTAGGAAAAGCTCCCTAGAAAGGCCAAAACCTAGGACCAGTCCTCTTCTGGCTGTGCCGGGTGGAGATAACAGAACATGAGCAAGATGTTCAAATGTTCATAAATGTCTAGCATGGTCAAATAATAATAAATCACAGGCAGAACAGTTGAAACTGGAGCTGCAGCACAGCCAGGTGGACTAGGGACAGCAAGGAGTCATCATGCCCGGTAGTCCTGAGGCATGGTCCTAGGGCTCAGGTCCTCCGAGAGAGAGAAAGACAGAGAGAAAGAAATAAAATTAGAGAGAGCATACTTAAATTCACACAGGACACCGGATAGGACAGGAGAAGTACTCCAGACATAACAAACTGACCCTGACACAAACTACTGCAGCACTGAGACAGGAGGGGTCAGGAGACACTGTGGCCCCATCCGATGACACCCCCGGACAGGGCCAAACAGGAAGGATATAACCCCACCCACTTTGCCAAAGCACAGCCCCCACACCACTAGAGCGATATCAACCACCAACTTACCATCCTGAGACAAGGCCGAGTATAGCCTACAAAGATCTCCGCCACGGCACAACCCAAGGTGGGGCGCCAACCCAGATAAAAAATAATAATTTCGCCCAGGAGTGTAACACTCCCTGCAAATGTCACAACCGAGACTGTAATTTAACTGAGGGGAAGGTCAGAGGCGTAAATCGGGAGAAAAAAAAGGGTCAGATACAAAGAGAGCGAGATTCATGAGAATCCTCGCTGAGGAAAAGCTTGGGCTTTGAAATTAGGGCTATTTGTTGTTCCGATGCCGAAGTAACGAATACAGACAATTGTAGGATGGGTTTATTTGCGGAGAGTCTTGGTTACCCAAATAGCATTCGTGGATCAGTGGTAGGATTTTTGCCTGCAATGCGAGAGGCCCGGCCTGGTCGCTAGTGTTTGTATAAGATAGACATTGAACTTTAATGGATTGTTTAGGTTAAATTGAGTGACTAATACATTTAAAAATATATGTAACGAAGCGAATTTTGAGGTAAGACGATATCTGTTCACTAAATGATCTGTTTGAATAAGGTATTGGGAATGGAGACAATTAAAATGCTGAAAGTAATAAGAGTTAGTTGCTGTGTTGGCTACTAATTTTCAGAGTAAGTTGTTAAGAGGCAGGTAGATTTGTTATGGAATAACGGAAAACTGCATCATTACATTTGATAAACAATAACGTTACTCAAATTGGTTTGACCGTTGTTCAGGTACACTCTGTTCTGTACTTCTGGCAGTACATTTTTGGTTGATTGATATAGTAAGTTCTATTCAAGATCCAACAGATGTGATAAATTAGGTTTGGTTTATCAAACCCTGCTGCAGACAGCCAACAATAATTTGTCACTGCGGAATGGGCATGGACTCATGCGCTTGTTGATGACATCACTCACAAGGCACTTTTGTCGCCACGGCAATGATGTTGTGACTGGGGATGACAGAGAAAATTGTTTGTCATTTAGAAGGAAAATGCGTGCATTATTGTTTTGAGTCACTTCTCCAAAGTTGATAAAAATGTCCAAATACATTTTTAAACGTAGCTGTAAGTTGTCAGGGTAGTCAGGAAAGATGCTAAAAACTAGCAACAGATTCGCTAAGTGGGCATCATTGACTTGTGGCGTTTATTTGATTATCTTTGGCTGTAAGAAAGGGAGATCTGAATGTTTGAATCGTAAAACATTGTGATAATGGATTCTGATGGTTATTGATTCCTGGTTTGATTGTTTAAGTAACACCAGTTCATTTGAGCAGGAAAGTTCATGTAGTCTAACATTATAATCTGTTTCCATTATGTGGAACAATGTCAGGGTATTAATGTTGAAAAGCAACCTCAATAGTTAAAAAACAATTGCATATGTTTTGGGAAAGCTAGCTAGGTTGTATTTGGTTATTTGTGCTTTTCCCCCGAGACATAGACATCTGTCTCAAGGGCATCAGCTGTTGTTTTAAAAAAAAAACATGCAGACCGTTTTATTTTATTGAGATGTAAACATGAGTCTGAGTAATTTTGTCATCTTAACCATGATAGTAGTGAGTTCTTGTATAGTTTGTTTTTTTGCTGATTAAAGTGGTTTGTTTATTTTAGGAGTTGATTTAACTTAATTAAACATTGTATTCTGGTGTGTTTAAGTAGGATTCCTTCTTCTGGGACTGATGGAAGTTATCTAAAATATGTAAGTTGAAGGAGCCATGGGAGAATACATTTACATTTTTATTAAATATCTGGGATTAAATTACTGATTTCTTACACTGAGAAATGTACGACATTTGCGAAAGAGGGAAAAAGTAATACATTAGATAACATTATTATCAGGTTAATTGTATCTAAGGGTAGCATGTTCACTTAAGTACACATATACAGTTTAAAACTTAGGATTAATGATTTGAGGTAAAGAGGAATTATCATTAGGTTTGGTTTATAGTTCACTTTTGAGTTTCTGAATCGATGTAGCATAGTGAATGCTAGTTAAGCGTTTTGTGTTTTTTTTTTCTGGGAGAATGGGAGTTTTATTGTCTCTTTTGGATGTTTCCTGGGACTATAATCTTGGGGAGAGTGGATGAGATTGAGGCCATAAACGACCAAATTGAAAAGGGCCTGGAAGTTGTTTTTTCATTAAGGTTTGCAAATATACACACAAAACATTTGTTAGGACTATTTGTTTTAGTGCAAAGGTATTTTAAAGAGGCACGCTCACATATGGAATTTTATGTGTTTTTATTTTCTGAGTTAATACACAAGTTATTTTTTTTATTTTAAGGATAAAGGGTTCTTTAATATGTCTAATGTGGTATGGAACATGACTATAAAAGGGTGGTATGACCTTTGACCTTATCATGGCTATCTTTTGGGGTCTGATCAGCCTCAGGGGAGGGCCATTTGGATAATGTATTTGTGGTCATTTGGGATACTAGTTATAAGGTAAATTAATTATAATGGAGTTTATAGTTCTTGGACATAATTGTAGTTTGAAACACAGAGAAGGAAGTGGAATGGAGGCAGGACAAATTATGGGGAGTGGGGAAATAAACTCCAGTTATAAAAGAGAAAGTGATTCAGGATTCTGTTTTACATTTGGCTGTGAAGTTTTTGAATGGGCTATTATTGATTTGGTATTAAAATGGAAAACATCCTATTTATCATTGATACTAAATACGGGGAGGTATGATACATTGAGGTTTGGACAGGAGATATATTAACCTGTAGTGACACCCCATCCCGTGAACGGGACAGTTGTCATCATCTGACACTAATTAGCATAACGCAACAGACATAAATCTTCCTAGAAAATCTTCCTATTCATGCAAATCACAAGTGAAATATATTGGAACACAGCTTAGCCTTTTGTTAATCACCCAGTCATCTCAGATTTTCAAAATATGCTTTACAGCCAACGCTAGACAAGCATTTGTGTAAGTTTATCATAGCATAGCATTATGCCTTGCTAGCAGCAGGCAAACTTGTCACGGAAATCAGAAAAGCAATCAAATTAAATCGTTTACCTTTGATGAACTCCAGATGTTTTCACTCATGAGACTCCCAGGTAGACAGCCAAAGTTAATTTTTTCCAAAATATTATTTTTGTAGGCGAAATAGCTCCGTTTGTTCTTCACATTTGGCTGAGAAATCGCCCGGAAATTGCGGTCACCACAACATCGAAAAATATTCCAAATAATCCATAATATCAACAGAAACATGGCAAACGTTGTTTAGAATCCATCCTCAAGGTGTTTTTCTAATATCTATTCGATAATATATCCGTCGGGACAATTCGTTTTTCACTAGGACCGATTGGAGTAATGGCTACCTCTGTATTTTGTGAGAATCTCTCGGAGCCACCATGTGACCACTTACGCAATGTGGCCGCCTACGGCTATTCTTCAACAGAAATGCGTAAAACTACGTCACAATGCTGTAGACACCTTGGGGAATACGTAGAAAGCGTAAGCTCGTTGATGGTACATTCACAGCTGAATAGGGAGTCATGGGAACGCAGCGCTCAAAACCTGGGGCACTTCCGGATTGGATTTCTCAGGCTTTCGCCTGCAACATCAGTTCTGTTATACACAGACAATATCTACAGTTTTGGAAATGTTAGTGTTTACTATCCAAAGCTGTCAATTATATGCATATTCTAGCATCTTTTCCTGACAAAACATCCCGTTTAAAACGGGAACGTTTTTTTTTCCCAAAAATGGAAATGCTGCCCCCTAACAGCAAGAGGTTAATAACCTCTTGAGGATAGTGAGACGCTAGCGTCTCAAGTGGCCAATTGCCAGGGGAAATACAGAGCACCAGATTCAAATGAAACGCTATAAAATTCTAACTTTCATTAAATCACACATGCAAGATACTCAATTAAAGCTACACTCGTTGTGAATCTAGCCAACATGTCGATTTTAAAAATGCTTTTCGGCGAAAGCATAAGAAGCTATTATCTGATAGCATGCAAAACAAAAGCGCTAGCGTAGCAGGCGCTACACAAAACACTGAAATAAAATAAAATATGCATTACCTTTGACGAGCTTCTTTTGTTGGCACTCCAATATGTCCCATAAACATCACAATTGGTCCTTTTGTACAATTAATTCCGTCCATATGTCGAAAATGTCCATTTATAAAGCCCGTTTGATCCAGAGAAAAAAACAGCTTAGAAAAATGCAAATTCACTACAAAATATTTCAAAAGTTGCCTATAAACTTTGCCAAAATATTTCAAACGACTTTTGTAATACAACGTTGGGTATTTTAAAACGTTAACAATCGATCAAATTGTAGACGGGGCAATCTGTATTCAATACATCCACAAAAAGAAAAAAGCTCTGCTTTACACATCTTGTGCACCTCACAAAAGGGTCCCCGTTCCGAGTTGACCTACTTCCTAAGACAAAGAAATAACCTCAGCCATATTCCAAACACTGGCGATATCGTGTGGAAGATGTAGGAACTGCAAGTATATTTCTATTAAAGGGTGCGAAACTATCAGTTGTTTGTATCTGCTCCGGACCTCTCATTGGGATAGTAGACTGCTTTGCGGGAAGCCGGCTTCCACGGCTCGTGACACGTGACCATTGTTGATTGCCATGCTCCTCTTGCTTTGGTCCTTTGAATTAGTTGTGTGATGATTCAAGTGCATAATACCTAGATCTGCCACTTTTCAATACTTTCTTAATCTTTCAGCTATTTATTGGACACATGCCCTGCTCCAAGAACAGCAGGAGCTCTTGGACAGTTCCGATGTCCACGATGAGGCCTCACCACCACCACTCTACAGCCTCATCAAACTGGGCTATCAGACAGCAAATGTCTTCAAAATGGTGTAAAGATGCGAGGCCATATCTCATTGATAACTGGCTGGCAGTAGAGGATCATCACCCAGATGTCAACAGTGCGCTTCCAACCCAGCTGTCGTGCGCGGTAGAAATTGCATTCAGAGCCAGGCATTCCATTTTTGTGGTCCACTGTTACGAATCCCTTTTGGCCCGACAGTCTAGGGGGGGGATGGTAACGAGACCCATAACAAAACTCATGCAAATTATAATAGTGAAAAAGTAAAAGTGAGAACAAAATAACCACGACTACTGAAATCTACCGTTAAACTCAGGGTTTATTAATAAACACACGGTAATGGGGGGAGCAGGAAAAGGGGCTGAGCTGGACCCAAGGAAAGAAATAAGTATTCAAAAACACCCCTAAGCTAGACTAGCCTATTTCAACAACAGCTAACTAACTAACCAAAAATACAGTGGGTGGTCCGCCCAGTTCTAACTAGTGTATTTAACAAAGTCTACCTACGGGTAGTGTATGCCCATGGGAGACTTGTCTTGGTTTCCCCTTTTCCCACCAGCAAACAAACAAACACCATAACCAAAAACAATACTCACAGGTGATGACAAAGTGCTATGGAGGTGCTCAAACAAAAGAGAGGTCAATACACAAAGAGAGAGTGAAACAGCGAGACCTACAGACATTGCATTTACAGAGAGATTGCGCTTCACAGCAAACTACTGACAGGGTTTTTAAACAAAGGGAAAGGAACTGTGATTGGGTAGGAAACAGGAGGTGTGTCTTCTGATTGATGATTGATTGGTGACTGATTGGGGAGTGATGATTTTCACCTGTGAGGGGAGAAGGAGAGAAAAGAAACACACACACAGGATACTTGTATCCGTAACATCCACAATCGGGATGCCATAGTTAAAGGCTTCCTGCAGCCACTGCCTCACAATGCAGGCATCACAGTGATTGACGGCAGCCCTTTTCCAATCCAGTTTTTTACTGTTTTAAAGATCACTCATTTTATTTGCCTTCCTTGCCCTGTTGAATAACCTTTTTTGTTAATGTATTCTGATGAGGTTTTTATTTAGCTCGTATTCTGCCTGTAGAGATACTGCAAATTTTGGCTTGTGTCCACAACAGGCAACTAGGGTTTGTCCTGGCAGGTCTGTTAGACTTATAACCATGAGTGGTAAGGATGCAGTATTTCTTTATTTAGTTTGTCTTATTCCAATACGTTTGACTTTTAAATCGATCAACTTTCCTGACCCATTCCTCTCCTTAGGTCATTCGAAATTGGCATTGCCAGAGCTCCATTGTGAGAACTGCAAGGAGACTGGTACAGCAGGCATGAAAGACCTGCAAAGGAGTGGCTATTGACCTGCCGCTGTCTTCTCAACAGACGTGATCTCTTCATATGAAGAGCTGAACATGGCATGCCACATCAAGCATTTTTGACAATGCTTGACCAGAGGACAGTGCGTTTTGGCAGAGTAAGTTTAACCCTTATTATTCTAATGCAAGACTGAGACTGATTGTAAGGCAAGACTGGTGGAGGCTATTTTATAATTTACTGCTATATTGTTATTTATCTGTAATGTCCGGGGTGTAGTGGAGGAAGGAGTCAGACGCAGGAGACAGAGTTCAGAGTAGGCACGTCTTTAATACACCGACCAGGTGAAAAAGCAGACACCACTCAACACAAATACCCCAAACCACAGGGGAACTAAACCGTATCCAAAAACAGCTCACGTAAACAAAACAGTCGTGACATACATGCGTGCACAACAAGTACACACAGAACAATCCCGCACAAAGAGCAGGTGGGCCGGCTGGCTAATAAAGCCCAACCAATAACCTTATCTACAACAGGTGTAACCAATAAACAGACAAGGAGGGGGAGGAAAAAAAAAAAAAAGTCAGTGGCAGCTAGTAGGCCAGTGACGACGACCGCCGAGCGCCACCCAAACGGGAAGGGTATCCACCTTCGGTAGGAGTCGTGACATTATCAGGCAGGGAAATCTTCTAAACTTCCATGGCTAGTGACAGGTGGAACGTTGGAATTTAAAAAATGCTTCGTTATTAAAACTGTATATATTTTTGCTCCATGAAGTAATCAAACAATGTGTATGCCGCCATCTTGTCTACTTTAAATCTCTCAGTGAGATGGTTAGGTGTCCACCCCAAAGTGCTGCATGTCATGAACGTATCAAGGAAATCAAGCATCGCTTTGAATGACACTCACTTGTCTAAATCAATGGGAAAATATTTAAAATAATAACAGAGCATTTTCTGAAGTCCAACGTTTCACCTGCAACTGGCCATGGAGACAGCGATGGTTTCCAAGTCAGGAATTTAGAAAAGTACCACCAAGTAAAGGTTGGTCCAAAAATGTATTGCTTACCATTATGTCAAGTCATTATTTCATCAGTGTTCATAAATTCCAATTCTATTTATGTCTGATACCCAGAGGTTGTAAAGTTCTTGTCCCTCTCTCCTTCGATCCCTCCACACTATCCCTCTCTCCTTCCATTTCTCCTTCTCAATCCATATTGTGAAAATGAATCAGTTCTTGCTTTCTGATCATAATGAATAAGATTACATGGACAGGGAAGTCCTTGTCCAAGATCAGCAGTCCTACTCAATGTTGGAATACAGGCCCAGAAGAACTGAACTGCAAAATAATGACCAAATAGTGCTCTATTCTTCTCTGATTTATTACAAACATCATAGACAACACATTTCCTATTATTTCCTTATGATTCAAAAAATAGAATCAATCATCTGTGTACTAGGGCAGTTAGGTTTCAGGCACAGGTGTTAACACTATTGGCAGGTTTAAACTCATGCAGTTCAGTGAATGAGAGACTCTGACCCACTACTGTGGACACTCATCAGCCCTCAATTTATGTTGTACAGCTGTGTCCACTGGTCTGATGACTCAGTCTTTTCACACATCTTAAGAGTATATTGATGCACCCGTGCGTAAATCTAAGTAACATAATAATCCCCATCAAACTCCCATCAGTTAAAGATAAATGTTTTTTTTGTGGGGTGTGTCTCAATCCACCGCATCCGCCTATGTTGACATTGCACATCTGAGGTGTTTGTCAGACCGAGAAATCTCGAAAATTGGTCTTCTCACAAAAAAATGTAATTCCTTATGATACATTTTTGGACTGTCTTTTTTGCCATTTATGAATGTGTTATATTCAATGCGTTTCTATGGGCTATAGTAGTAAAGACCAAATTCAATGTTAAGTAATTTAAAAAAAGAATAGCTAAAACCAGATGTACACTACACAACTTTCCAAATCCTAACTTCGCTGAGCCTCTCACATTAAACAACCGTCTTTCCTGACGTTTTTTTCTCTTGACAATGTAGTGGTGCGCTCACTAAACGACATGGCAAAGACAGGGGTCACACACTACAAGATTCTTCACTTGGTCGTTAGGATTCTCGATACCACGCTGTCTCGCAAAAATAATTATGTGATTAGATTGTTAACATAGCTACAACGAGCCTCAAACGTTTTCAGTCAGACATTCACGCTTGCCATACTGACTTGAAATATCTAGCATTTTGAATTGAATAACTTTGCTTGTGAACTGCAAAGATTTGACGCTTTGGTTTAAGGCAAGTAAAAACGCATACTTTGAGTAGTAGTAGTAATAGTAGCTCACATTCTGGGTGATGAGAAATATCATCATCTCACTGGTTTCTTCTCTGGCGAGCTCTCATTGGCTATTGCTGATCACCCGCTCTCAAAACATTTTGAAAATATCGGGAAGTCTGGGACTGCTCGAAGATGAGATTAGTAGCCCTCAGACTGTATCTGACCCGCTCACATTAAATGAGCGTTGTGACGGCCAAACGCCTCGAGTAGGCAACGACATGGGGATTTGGTCTTCAATTTCAAAAACTTGTCTGGGAGAGCTAAATCGGGGCCAAAATCGTGTAGCATACACCTGGCTTAGGAGTCCTACAATTCTAAATCAAATAGCAAAATTATCTATGGTATGACAAACAATTCCATGATAGCTTAGTAGAACCCTCACATCCCCCCCAAAGGCTTAGACTATCATATTTTAAATGTGAATTTATTTTAACAGTTATAGCTTAGTCAATCATACTAGGCCCTGATGCTCCTCGGGTGTGACATCACAGCTTGGCATTAGGGACAGAGTCAGGGCTGGGGTAGAGGTGTTGCCGTAGGAAGCTAAGGCTCTTTTCCCAAAAGTCTTCCTGAGCATCGGCATGCGGCTTGGTGTACCCTCCCCACAACACCATCACTGCAACACATACACAATCGTTATTTATATATATATATATATTAGTTCAGGTGTGTATACTATAGGTGTGAGTTGTGTGTACAGTACCTTTCTGTCGTGTTTGAGGCAGTATGAAGTTGCTGGCTCTGAAGTGGGGTGTGTAGGGCGGCTCAATGAGGTGTCCAGCATCAGGGTATTGCAGATTGGTCAGTAGGTGCTCGTTGCCCGCTGCACACATCATCTGGGTCATCTGTAGGTCAGAAGTTAGAGGTAACATTCAGAGTCAATGAAAATGATGGATTTCATAGGTACCTTGTAATCATGGTTGTGTGTGTACTCACATCCTTGGCAGACTCCACTGTCGCCAAGTTCTGATCATCCTCCCCGACGACCAACATCAATGGACACTTTATCCTCCCCATCTGTCAGAAGACACAGCAATGAGTAAACAAACCCACTGTGTGTGTGTTTGTGTGTGTTGACTTACATCCACTTTCTCTCCAAGGTCAGTTGGGATAGGCAGACTGATGTCTCTCCAGACCACACGGCTCTCTTCATCAAATCGGATCTTATACCCATCCCTGGCAATAAATAATTATGTTTTTAGTCGCTATTTCTTCATTTGGGCTGTATGTCACAAGCTTCATAATCACGGTACCTACACCTTCACTTTGAACAGATTTGGGTTTATTTTTCAGCCACACACCACTCACTTGTTCAACACTTTGCTGAAAGAATGGTTGATCTGGTGGATGTGACACCCACTGATACACACACAGCATCTGGGCTGGAATACACAGTATTTATTGTTTACACACGAAACAAACTCTTAGGCATATGCACATGGTCAGGGTTGGGACATTAAAGATGACTGAATCTGAATTCACTCTAAATACAAAGCTCCAATCTGGAGGAAAACGAGGAGAGTAGGAGGGAGAGGCTCACGCTGATGTCTTTGGAGTAGGCTGCCAAGTTGAGGGCGACTGACGCGCCTAAGGAGAGACCAAACAGAGCAACTCTGTCCTTCATCACCAGAGGGTGCTCCTGCACAATCCTGAACGCTTTCTACATAACAGAGAGATAGAGCTCAAGGTCAAGTGATAAAGATACAATGTAGGATCCAATGTAGCGGATGTGATGTAATATAACGTGAGGTGATGTAATATAACAGTGAGTATGGATAATGAGTCACAGGAGTGGACTCTGCCCTCTCAGGGCCATTTCTGAACATTAAGACAAGCACAAGCATGTAGGCACACAGTATGAGAATCACCTCAAAGTAGGTTGTTGATTCGATGTCTGAGGTTCTGTTCTTGTCATGGGAAAGGTACTCTAGCACCATGGAAACAAAACCGTGTGACGCCAGGAGGCAGGAGCGGTACTCCACCAGCCCCCCACCCCCTCCCCACATATCCAACACCCCAGGGAAGGGTCCAGGACCTGGGGGTAAAAAGAGGGTCCCTCGGACTCCATGTTCCCTGATGTCAATTCTGCACACACCCGGTGCCATGTACCATCGTTCTGTGACTACGATCGCTAGAGGAGACTGCTTGCTGAAGCCCTCAGTCATGTGCCCACTGTACACAGAGATGTGAACCACCATAGGAGTGAGGACATCAATCCTTCTCAACCTGAGAGACAGAGAGTTTATTTGACTTGTCCAGCTGGGCCCGGTCACCCTAAATGATGTGTTTATCCTATGTAACATTGACCCCAAATATTGAGTTGCTTTGGTGTATTACCTGAGGCCTGTCCGACTGCCTGGAACAGGTTGCATGCTCCACAGTAGACCCATGGGCTCTGCTCCTTCATATGTTCCTCCAAGACTGGCATCCTTAGCAACTACATAAACAGAAAAGAGAAAGAGGCTGGAGTTCCTGACTAGGACTTTGTAGTTGGATGACCATTCAATTTTTTTTTTTGTAGTCAGAGCTCGTTTTTAAGAGTTGTTAATCTTTCAACTGGGGCTCCCGAGTGGCGCAGCAGTCTAAGGCACTGCATCACAGTGCTAAAGGCATCACTACAGACACTGGTTCAATTCCAGGCCGCATTACAAGCAGCTGTGATTGGGATCCCATAGAGCAGTGCACAATATTGGCCCGGTGCCATCAGGGTTTTACCGGTGTAGGTCGTCATTGTAAACAATAACATATTTAACTAGGCAAGCCAGTAAAGAACAAAGATTACTTTTTTTTTTTAAATTCTCAAACACACTGAATGGTGCTTTCAAAACAACTGAGAAAAAAACTAATAATGATGTCAGTGATCTTCAGGTATGAAAGTCAGAGTTTAAGAGGCCGAGTTCCTGATTTGGAATTCCAAGTTGATTGACAGTTTAAAATGTTTTTTTTTCCTAGTCGGAGCTCATCCCAGTTGCCTTGAACACACTGAAGTCGAATATTTCCAATATCAAAGTTCAGTTGTTTTGAACTTGGTGTTAATTTGCTTGGGCGTGTTGTAGTGGAACACTTTTGCCAAGATGTTGACCAACTTTTGTCACGCCTTTCAACGTGTGTTGCATTTGAAGAATTATACCACTTCCGACTACAGGTCCACTGCATGACTGTAACTGACAACTAACCTGTCAGTCTTTGTCGTTGTTTTTTGTTTGAATTGTTTACGTGTTCGCTATGCGGGGGAAACTGTAAAACAAACGGAACTACGTGGCTAAGAACTGTTGTAACGGGGATTATTATCGTAGCAACACACTTTTGGGGTGAGGCAATCCCACACAGTGTTCGGGTGTAGTTCGTAACGGTTGAAGTGTGTATGTTAGGATGGTAATGTTATAATTCCTGCATGAGTAGCAGAAAGTTGAAATTGGGCATGCTATTTATCCAAAAGTGAAAATGCTGCCCCCTATACCTTAAGAAGTTAAGGATGAAGCGTGAATTCATGAAAGGAAGAAGACGTGTGAAGTTTGGGATATCCTCCCTTCTACAATAAGCAGCCAACAAGGTATTTTTCCTTTGTTTATGTGTTTAATCTGATATGGTTAGATCTCTGGCTAAACTGGTTTTATGTAGGTTTTTTGTTTTTTTACCTTTATTTAACTAGGCAAGTCAGTTAAGAACAAATTCTTATTTTAAATGACTGCCTAGGAACAGTGGGTTAACTTGCAAGCTTTCAGTTCCTAGTCCAACACTCCAACCACTAGGCTACCCTGCCGCCCCATGCACATCAGAGTTGTGTCAAGCTAATAAGTCACTCATAAAACAAGAAAATTGTAAGAGTGTGCTTAACTGTATTTTCATTTACTTTAGTTCTCACGAAGGTGATAATTATGACTAAAACTACAGAATAAAACCACCAGTTTTGCTCGTGGTTACTGGAGGGAGCTACAAACAACCATATTGGTTTTAATAACATCTATTTTGCTATCTTTTACTCAAGGTTTGCTGTGTTGTACAGTGATATTGTACTAACTTGATGACAATAGAAGGCAAACTAGCAGGCAAAAATATTGGCCAGCCACCAGCATCTCATGTTTCAGCGCGTGCTGATCTTATTGGCGACCAACAGGACAACGTGTAATTGAATTAAACAAGAGTATATATGGGATTTCATACAGAAGTTAGACCAAGACTACATCCAAGAAGCCTGTCTGTCAGCCCGGTCGGCAGTCACAAACCTTACCTGTCACCATGCCTTGGTCGTTGCTGGTGTAATGGCCGAATGCCTCCCAAAAGTCATTATCCTCAGAGCGATGAAGGGAATGCAGTGTCACCGAGAGAGCTGGAGGTAAATTCCTCACAACTACCTGGATCTTCTCATCCACGAGCCCCCGCATTGGCTGCACTGATAGAAGCGGGTAAGTCCCAACCATGGTGGACAAACACCTGTAGAAAAAGACAAGACAGAAACAACCGCATATTGGTAAAGATGGTGGGATTGACATTCCATTTGTTCTGGCTTTAACCTGTGAAAACTGTTTGGCGACAGAACGAATTGGCTAACGAGTCACATTCGCTTCAAACTTTGTGTCCAAATTTACTTACACTGAGTTATTCGATAATGACAACAGTCAGAGACATGCTGACATAGGTAACCGCTTTATATAGCTAGGTACGAGTAGACAACTTTGCTTGTGCAGGAAAGTTCAAAGTCCGTGCGGCACTGCTCACAAAGTTGAGGGTGACAAAAATACTAGAATCGAAGCAAATGGAAGTGATTATAATGTCATAACGAATCATGCAAAACATTTACAGTTGACAGGAATATGTTAGTTAATGTAGTGACAAATGATTACACATTTTTTTATCATAAAGTTAATTTACAAAAATTATGATTTATCAAGCTAGCTGACTAGCTAACATTAGCCAGTTAGCTTTATGGGTGTTGTGACATGAGTATGAAATTGTAATTCTGGTTGTTTCATGTTTTAGGGACACCTGAAACAACCAGCAAACCAGGCTATCGTCTTGTGAAACAGTGGATGCAAAGAATCTAGCTAGCTAAAGTATTTACTGCAAATTGAGTGTCCAGCGTAGCTAGCTATGTTCTTGCTTATTGTACAGTGGAGGATAAAAATACCTGTATGCCTATGGATGTGTAGCTAGCCATCTTGCCAATCTGTGTATGAACCCAAATGTTTGGTATACATATTAGTTCAGAACCTAGCTATGAACCTCAGCTCTCATAGCCAGTTGTATCAACTTCAAAACAGTCTGAATGACACTAATGAAGCCTATGGATTGAGTAGAATATAATAAAACGTTGTCTCAAGGATTCAGATTGTTTATGCATGTAGTTATTAACTTGCATGAGATCCCTACATTGTAGTCTGTACATTTAATATATTCACTAATCATGTACTCTACATTGGCAAATAAAGGTGCAGTTCAGGTATGAATGTCTTTGAGATTATTTTTCAGTCATATCCAATACCAGGGTTATCAAATTCCAGTCTTTGAATGATGCTGTGTCAGCATGTACAATTGAAGTCGGAAGTTTACATACACTTATGTTGGAGTCATTAACTTGTTTTTCAACCACTCCACCCATTTTGTTTAACAAACTATAGTTCAAGTCAGTTAGGACATCTACTTTGTGCATGACACAAGTAATTTTCCCAATAATTGTTTACAGACAGATTTTTTCACTTATAATTCACTGTATCACAATTCCAGTGGGTCAGAAGTTTACATACACTAAGTTGACTGTGCCTTTAAACAGCTTGGAACATTCCATGAAATTATGTCAAGGCTTTAGAAGCTTCTGATAGGCTAATTGACATCATTTGAGTCAATAGGAGGTGTACCTGTAGATGTATTTCAAGGCCTACCTTCAAACTCAGTGCCTCTTTGCTTGACATCATGGGATAATCAAAATAAATCAGCTAAGACCTCAGAAAAACAATTGTAGACCTCAATAAGTCTGGTTCATCCTTGGGAGCAATTTCCAAACCCTGAAGGTACCATGTTCATCTGTACAAACAATAGTACGCAAGTACGCCTTCTGTCTCCTAGATATGAGCGTACTTTGGTGGGAAAAGTGCAAATCAATCCCAGAACAGCAAAGGACCTTGAAGATGCTGGAGAAAACAGGTACAAACATATCTATATCCACAGTAAAATGAGTCCTATATCGACAGAACCTGAAAGGCTGCTCAGATAGAAAGAAGCCATTGCCCCAAAACTGCCATAAAAAAGCCAGATTACGGTTTGCAACTGCACATGGGGACAAAGATTGGACTTTTTGGAGAAATGTCCTCTGGTCTGATAATAGAACTGTTTGGCCATAATGACCATCATGTGAAGCACAGGGTTGGCAGCGTCATGTTGTGGGGGTGCTTTGCTGCAGGAGGGACTGGTGCACTTCACAAACTAGATAGCATCATGAGGATGGGAAATTATGTGGATATATTGAACCAACAGCTCAAGACATCAGTCAGGAAGTTAAAGCTTGGTCGCAAATGGATCTTCCAAATGGACAATGACCCCAAGCATACTTCCAAAGTTGTGGCAAATGGCTTAAGGACAACAGTCAAGGTATTGAAGTAGCCATCACAAAGCCCTGGCTTCAATCCCATAGAAAATCTGTGGGCAGAACTGAAAAAGCTTGTGCGAGCAAGGAGGCCAACAAACCTACAAGCCTCCTGCTCTGTCAGGAGGAATGGGCCAAAAATTCACCCAACTTATTGTGGGAAGCTTGTGGAAGGCTACCCGAAACATTTGACCCAAGTCAAACCATTTAAGAGCAATGCTACCAAATACTAATTGAGTGAATGTAAACTTCTGACCCCCTGGGAATGTGATGAAATAAATAAAAGCTGAAATAAATAACTACTATTATTCTGACATTTCACATTCTTATAATAAAGTGGTGATCCTAACTGACCTAAGACAGGGAATTTGTACTTGGATTAAATGTCAGGAATTGTGAAAAACTGAGTTTAAATGTTGTTACGAATCCCTTTTGGCCCGACAGTCTAGGGGGGGATGGTAATGAGACCCGTAACATAACTCATGCAAATTATAATTGTGACAAAGTAAAAATGTGAACGAAATAACCACGACAACTGAAATCTACCGTCAAACTCAAGGTTTATTAATAAACACACGGTAATGGGGGGAGCAGGAAAAGGGGCTGAGCTGGACCCAAGGAAAGAAATAAGTATTCAAAACACTTCTCGCTAACCCTAAATCAACCATATTAATTTCACATTAAAACAATCTATTAATTGCACATCATACCGATCCTTCAAATAAATACATCGGACAGGCAGAAGGGGCACAAGGGGCAATGGAGTGGTTTCCCTTACTTAGACTACCTTGCCAAATGAAAAAGTTTGCCTGCTTTTAAAAGCTATTTTTACTTTTTATTTGCTTGATCTCCAAGGGAAGGCTATTCCATAGACACATGCCTGGCAAGGAAGTACGTGCTGTGTTGGTTATAGACCATATCAATGTGGTTTTTCATGTGGGGCACGGTCATTTAAGATGTCAAACATATGATTAAGTTGCACCACTCTGGACTCCAAAGGCAACAAGCCCACCTCCCAGAACTCCTGTACCCCATGTGGGTCCTAGGGGGGACATTCAGCATACACCTGATTATTTTGCATGACCTGCGTTCTCTTTTTCAGCTTTTTTGATAGCCCACTATACAAAGCAGATTAGGCATGATCAAAATGACACTGAATCAAGGTTGAGACAAGCACAGCTCAAACAAATAATTTGTGATACTTTTGCTATGGTAAAAGTTGTTAATGAAAGACTAGCCATAGTGTCCAGAGCCGATAGGTAACTTATTAACCAGAGATGAGGTTATAGTGGTAAAAAATGTGTTAAAATAATTTGCAACCTTTGCCTGGTCATAACATAAAACATCATCAATATCTAGGCCAATACTACAGGATTTTACGTTATGGGTTTTCAAGCCAATGTCCTTTAAAGTTTTCGACAGTTTACGAGGCTGATGTAAGTTGTCATTAACGACGTCTATATAAAGTCTATATAATGCAATGATCTGATAAACACAGGATAGGTGTAGTATTTCATCAAATGAGAGACTTAATTTTAACCAGTAGTGAATGTGAAACGCTTTATTGAAAGAAGTTCATTATCCAAGTGTTATAAATATATGCATTATACATATTAGAATTGTAATATTGTAAATAGAAGTTTAATCTGTACTTCAATGCACATTTTTTGTGCATTATAAAAACAGAGGGAGAAAGAGGAGATGGCGAGAGAGGTGTGAAAGACAGAAAGGGAAAGAGGTAAGAACATAGGAGCAGGGAAGGCAGCATATGATTAATGAATCACAGTGCTATCCAAATATTCTCTCAGTTCATCACAATTACATAACCTTCGGGCGACTAGAGACAATTATCTTAAAAGCGGGTGAGGTGGCGATGATGGGACTGGGGGTGGGCATCCTCTCACATCGAAACATATCTGCAGATGAGACAGATGGACAGTGAGAGAGAGCATGTGCTTGTGTTTTTATTCTAACATTGTTAGTCATCATATTAATCAGGAGGTGAAATGCAAAACTGACCTTGGATCATAAACTCTGGGACTACTGCATCTCTGTCTGTTGACATGGCCAAGTGACCTCTAACCTCAGATCATCCTGTGCCCTCTATGTAGCCAGTTCAGATGTGGGAGGGGTTCACTGACACAGCTGATATAACTTAGAGGATTTTTTTATTTTACCTTTATTTAACTAGGCAAGTCAGTTAAGAACAAATTCTTATTTTCAATGACGGCCTAGGAACAGTGGGTTAACAGATTTGTACATTGTCAGCTTGGGGATTTGAACTTGCAACCTCTCCAACCACTAGGCTACCCTGCCGCCCCGGAAGAGGAGAGATGGATGAATTGAACGAGACTGTTCTTGAAAAATAAGGTAGTTAACGTGAGTGTTCAACAGAAATCTCTGTGTGGTCTTTCCTGGTGTCCACACCACACTAAAGGGCTGCAGAGTACTTTATGCTGAAAAACATGAACGGCCACACGAGGACAAACAATATAGAGTAGTTATAGAAATAATGAATTATCTTACTATTCTCCATGGTTGGCCCTCTTGCCTATTCTTTGAAGGTGGAAGGCGCCACAGTTATACACCTAAGCCTGCTTACAGCACAACACAATCTGTCAATCAGATTGATACATGAGTGTGTGGGTTATAGGGTGTATAATTGTTGGGTGATTTAAAATAGCCTGTTTTGTTTTTGTACAGACATCACACCCTTACCTAAACAGCATTCTCACTTGAGAAGTAGAAATCAAAGGGAGAGAAACTGGGAATTGAATTACTGCAGTTGACATAGCTAAGTAAATGGAAGAATAATATTTTTGCAGTGTGAATGGCTCTTAAAAGAGCCTTTGTTGTGCATAGTGTAGTCTATGGTGTTGCCAGGGAACAGCATCCTCTTCAAATAAGTAGGAGGTGAAGATCTCCCGCACACTGATTGCCTCTCTTGCTGCGTTGTTGGACCCCATCCTTGAAACATCCTGCAGAGCAGCAGACTTCTCCTCTGGCACACGGCGGCGAGCTGCAGATCCCCTCCTGGTCCTCGTGTCCATCCTCATGAAGTTATGCAGGACACAGGTAGCCTTCACACACCTGAATTCCTCCAGGAGGCAGTCCCAGATGGCCCTGGTCACCCAACCTTGCAGTACCCTACACGTTAACGGTAGGCAATCGTTTTAAGGAGTCTCCAGTTATAAGGTGTCTGTAGGAATATGGACAACAATGTAATTCTTAGACTTTTACATCACCAGGTCATTGTGGATTACTAAAGTCTAATATCCCTGATAACAAATCATTATTGATAAATGCATGGGCACACATATGTGCATGTGACAATAACAGGATCATATAAAGGACGATTCAGTGACGACCCTAGGTCCGGAGCCTCCAGCGACGGTCCCCAGTCCAGGGTCTCCAGCAACGGTCCCCAGCCCGGGGTCTCCAGCAACGGTCCCCAGCCAGGGGGCTCCAGCGATGATCCCCAGTCCGGGGCCTCCAGCGATGATCCATGCAGTGATGGTCCCCAGCCCGGAGTCTCCAGAGACGGTCCCCAGCCCGGGTGTCTCCAGCGACGATCCCCAGTCCGGGGCCTCCGGCGATGATCCACGCAGTGATTGTCCTCAGTCCTGGGTTTCCAGCGATGGTCCCCAGCCCGGGGTCTCCGGCGATGATCCGCAGTCCATAGCCTCCGGCGATGATCCACGGGCCGTTTCTACTAAGGCGGAGGGATCAGTGTATAGAAGGGGGACGGCGTCCAGATCCAGAGCCACCACCAAGGGTAAATGTCCACCCGGACCCTCCCATATAAGTTCAGGTTTGCAGTCAGGAGTCCGCACCATTGGGGGTGGGTACTGTCACGCCCTGACCTTAGTTATCTTTGTTTTCTTTGTTATTTTGGTTAGGTCAGGGTGTGACTAGGGTCGGCATGTTAGTTTCTGTATTGTCTAGGGTTTTTTGTATATCTAGGGTTTTTTGTAAGTCTAGGTATATGTAGGTCTATGGTGGCCTGATATGGTTCCTAATCATAGGTAGCTGTTTATTGTTGTCCCTGATTGGGGACCATATTTAGGTGGCCATTTTCCTAGGGTATTTGTGGGTTCTTGTCTATGTGTAGTTGCCTGTTAGCATGCATGTGTATAGCGGCACGTTTCTTTCGGTTATTTTGTTCGTTTGTTTCAGTGTTTCATTCTTTAATAAATTACGAATGTACGCTTACCACGCTGTGCCTTGGTCTCTTCCTTACGACGGATGTGACACTAATTAAACAGCATGAACATTACTCAGGTGTACCTCGTTCTGGGGACTGTAAAAGGCCACAAAAAAAAATGCCACAGATGTCTCAAGTTTTAATGGAGCGTGCAATTGGCATGATGACTGCAGAAATGTCCACCAGATCTGTTGCAAGAAAATGTAATGTTAATTTCACTACAATAAGCCGGCTCCAACATAATTTTACAGAATTCACATTCACATCCAGCTTTTTCACCTGTGGGATCATCTGAGACCAGCCACCCGGACAGCTGATGAAATTGTGGATTTGCTCAACCGAATAAACTGTCAGAAACCGTCTCAGGGAAGCTCATCTGCGAGCTCGTCGTCCTCTCCAGGGTCTTGACCTAACTGCAGTTTGGCATCGTCCCAACTTCAGTGGGCAAATGCTCACCTTCGATGGCCACGCTGGAGAAGTGTGCTCTTCACGGATTAATCCCGGTTTCAACTGTATCGGGCAGTGTTATAAGATTTTTATGAATAATGACTAAATGATGTATACATTCAGCTTAGAATTATAACTGTCCGGGGGTGTCCTCGGATGGGGCCACAGTGTCTCCTGACCCCTCCTGTCTCAGCCTCCAGTATTTATGCTGCAATCGTTTATGTGTCGGGGGGCTAGGGTCAGTTTGTTATATCTGGAGTACTTCTCCTGTCCTATTCGGTGTCCTGTGTGAATTTAAGTGTGCTCTCTCTAATTCTCTCTTTCTCTCTTTCTTTCTCTCTCTCGGAGGACCTGAGCCCTAGGACCATGCCTCAGGACTACCTGACATGATGACACCTTGCTGTCCCCAGTCCACCTGGCCGTGCTGCTGCTCCAGTTTCAACTGTTCTGCCTTATTATTATTTGACCATGCTGGTCATTTATGAACATTTGAACATCTTGGCCATGTTCTGTTATAATCTTCACCCGGCACAGCCAGAAGAGGACTGGCCACCCCACATAGCCTGGTTCCTCTAGGTTTCTTCCTAGGTTTTGGCCTTTCTAGGGAGTTTTTCCTAGCCACCGTGCTTCTACACCTGCATTGCTTGCTGTTTGGGGTTTTAGGCTGGGTTTCTGTACAGCACTTTGAGATATCAGCTGATGTACGAAGGGCTATGTAAAGACATTTGATTTGATTTGATTTTGATTTAACTAAACAGAATACTACTGTTACTGTAGGAATGTTGGAATCTTATTATAATCATAATACTGAATAAGGTGTGTAGTTTTAGTCAAGAATTAGAACATTGACTTTCTGTTCCTTGGTATAAACGAATGGAGCAATCGTCAGACCGGCTGGAATACTGTGTTCCTTACAGGACATTCTGTCCCTACCCAGACAAAGGTGAAAAGGCTAACAGACTGGGTAACAGGGGAGGGAGGTTTGCAACATAGAACGTCCACAGATAGACGCAAACTGAACTGGAGAGTTAACTGTACACCCACAGTGCACATGAGTGAGAGTGGGGGGGATTTCTGAGAGGCAGAGTATCTGTTAACCATAGAACAGGAGGATGATTTAAAAGAGATACCCGAATATTTGTGGTCTCAGGGTCCCTCTGATGTAGGCTTAATTAAAGGAGTAACTCCGGTGCAAGTAGTTCCAAAATCAAATTATATACCTTACCAAAAACAGTACCCATTAAAGCCAGAAGCAGTTAAAGGGTTAACACCCACTTTTGAACAGCTGAGAAAGGGGATGAAGCGTTCTGTAACTCTCCTCTTTTTCAGTAAAGAAGGCACTAGCACTGACTGGAGAATGGTAATGGACCTACAGGGGGTCAATAACAGTGTGATACCAAGAACATCTTGTGTACCAGACCCGCACACTCTGTTAAACCAACTGAAGTCTGAGAATGCTTACTTTACTGTGATAGACCTTGCTAATGCTTTCTTTAGTATTCCGATACACCCAGACAGTCAGGGGTGGTTCGGGTTCACCTTTTTAGGCCAAAAATGGACGTATAGCCATTTGGCTCAAGGTTATTTGGAAAGTCCTACAATCTATAGTCAGGCAATTACTAGGAATCTTGGAAAATTCGACCCTCCCCGGGGGAGCCAAATATTAATACATGTTGATGATATTCTGCTGTCAAATTCCTCACAGGAGGCCTGTAAAGCGGATACTCTTGCTCGGTTCCTCTTACTAGCAGACCAAGGTCACAAAGTTAATAAGAGGAAGTTACAGCTCTGGCAGGAACAAGTTATCTATTTAGGACACACCATAACCCAGGAAGGGAGAACACTTAATTCAACCAGAAAGACAGCCATTCTAGAAGCACCCAAACCACTTAACAAAAAGCAGAAGATGAGTTTCTTGGGAATGATTAAATATTGTAGGGCGTGGGTCCCACACTTTCCATTGCATACAGGGTTACTTAGTGATTTGATCTATGGTAAGGCTATGACAGCAAAATACAAAATTGTATGGACAAGAGAAGCGGAGAAACAGTTTGTGGCTATTAAACAGCTATTGATATCAGACACTGTTCTGGCATTCCCTAGGTATGACCGTGTATTCACACAGACTGTGGATTGCAGTGAGGGGTTCATGACATCAGTGTTGACTTACAGACACGGGGGGAAGAATAAGCCGGTGGCCTATTATTCCTCCCGTCTTGATCAGGTGGCGCAAGCAATGCCCCTGTGTTTGCTGCAGGACGGGCTGTGGAAGACTCAGCCTCTGTAGTACTTTACCATGATTTGACTTTGAGGGTACCACATGCCGTCTCAATCTTGTTATTAGAACATAAAATGGCGTACATGTCACCAGCTAGACACTTGTCTTGTATGAATATTCTGTTAAATATGCCAAATCTAACAATTGAGCGATGTACTACCTTGAACCCCTCCACCCTAATTCCGATAGCCACCGATGGGTGTACCCATGATTGTGTAGCGGAGATGGAGAAAGTAGTTCTCCACAGACCAGATCTAACTGATCTGCCTTTGCCAGATGCTGAAATAACTATGTTTGTTGATGGGTCTTCCAGAAAGAACCCAGATGGTTCAAATGCTACTGGTTATGCAGTAGTGACTCACACTGAGGTGCTTGAAGCTGAAGCTTTACCAAAGAATTACTCTGCTCAACAAGCTGAAATTGTTGCCCTTACCAGGGCTTGTGAATTGGGAAAGGGTAAATGCATTATGATACATACTGATAGTGCTTATGCTTTTAACACTGTCCATGTATTTGCAGCTCAGTGGAGAAACAGGGGCATGGTTACCACCATGGGTCTCTATGGAAGGTATTTGTGTAAATCACTGTGTAATTCATGGAATCAGGTGATAGCTCACACTGAGAGGGATGGCTATGTAAACCCACACACCTAATTTGGGAGCACATGGAGTCTAGTAAAGGTGGGAGTTTGACTGTGTTCCCGAGCAGGGGAAATATTGAATAAAGGTACGAATTACCATTAAAACGGTAAAGACCCAGGATCTCGGGTTATGGTATGTTGGTTTCGACCAGTTTTCAACTCATACTATGGTACCGTGCCAGACGAGATCAAAGCATGAAATCAGATCCTAGCTGGATTAGAGTCAAGCATTTTCTGGTGGTTCTCTCTCAATAAGAATGTGGACTGGATTAATTATATATATTATAATTAACAACGCTTCATCAATTATACCAGAGTTGCAATAAAAGGATTGGCCGAGCAGACCGAAGCAACCAGCCTGATTTCTTGGCAGAACAGAATCATATTAGATATGTTGTTGCCAGAAAAGGGAGAGGCTGCGTGATATTCGGTAAAATGTGCTGTACGTTCATCCCAAATAACACAGCTCCGGACAGATCAGTGACCAAGGCCCTGGCTGGTTTAACCACCCTAGCTCACGATTTGGCAGAAAACTCTGGGGTGGATACTTCTCTGACTAATTGGTTTGACAGTATGTTTGGAAAATGGAAAAATGTCATGATAACTGTGCTGTGGGCAACTTTCACCTGTGTGACTGTGTTAGTTTTGTGCAGCTGTTGTCTTATTCATTGCGTGAGAGGTCTCATTTCTAGGACTCTGGAGAAATCGATGACACAACAAATGGTGAGATACGGACCGATTCCAAGCTCTGACCAGTGGAATGATGAATACATGCCCCCAGACCTAGCGGATGGATCCGGTTCCTTCACATACGAGGAGCCTAAATTGGATGAGACCATTTTGATGTTTAGGGATTTTAGTCTGTTTCTTGTTTTGATGTTTACACTGTTTCTTTGATGAAGATTATAACAAATATCCTGATAAGAAGAGTTATGATTCTGATGTAGGCCTGGAACAGTCAATGTAATACATATGTTGGTCTTTGTTAGGATGTATTTGGATAACAAGAGATGGTTCTAATAAAAATAGATGTTTGCTTTTTAATATTTTAATAAAAATAGATGTGTTTAACATTCTTATAAAAATAGAGGTGTGATTGGATGTATAATATTTAGTCATACGGTGGATATGTTATGATATTTTTATGACTAATGACTAAATGTATACATTCAGTTTAGAATTATAACTTAACAGAATATTACTCTGTTACTGTAGGAATGTATGAATCTTATTATAATCATAATACTGAATATAAGGTGTGTAGTTTTAGTCAAGAATTAGAACAATGACTTTCTGTTCCTTGGTATAAACAAATGGAGCTATCGTCAGACCAGGCGGAATACTGTGTTCCTTACAGGACATTCTGTCCCTACCCAGGGAGGGGAGAGACCTTGGCCTTGTAGTATATTGTTTAACAGGTGGCATACAATGTGAGAAGGCTTGTGAACTATATTGCTATTGTATCTGAGAGGAGGAGAGACATTTATGACAAAATGTGAGGTATATAAACCAATGTACATGGTATTATGACCAGAGCTCTCAGGAAATAAACGCTACTGATTAATTTTGAGACTGATCTTTGTCTATTTTATGCAAATAATAACCTTACAAATTCTTAGAAACGGACAAAGTGTTTTGCTTTGTTACAATTTAATTGGTTAATGAACATATAGGAATTAGATTCCTCTAACAGGCAGATGGCGTGTATGGCGTCATGATGTCAACGTTGTGAAAAGAGGGCCTCATGGTGGCGATGTTTTGTTTAAAAACATATTTTTATTTCACCTTAATTTAACCAGGTAGGCTAGTTGAGAACAAGTTCTCATTTGCAACTGCGACCTGGCCAAGATAAAACGTAGCAATTCGACACATACAACACAGAGTTACACATGGAATAAACAAAACATACAGTCAATAATACAGTAGAACAAAAGAAAACAAAAAGTATATATACAGTGAGTGCAAATAATGTATGTTAAGGAAATAAATAGGCCATGGTGGTGAAGTAATTACAATATAGCAATTAAACACCGGAATGGTAGATTGGCAGAAGGTGTGTGCAGTTAGAGATACTGGGGTGCAAAGGAGCAAAATAAATAAATAAATACCAGTATGGGGATGAGGTAGGTAGATAGATGGGCTGTTTACAGATGGGCTATGTACAGGTGCAGTGATCTGTAAGCTGCTCTGACAGCTGGTGCTTAAAGCTAGTGAGGGAGATGTGAGTCACCAGCTTCAGAGATTTTTGCAATTCGTACCAGTAATGGGCAGCAGAGACCTGGAAGGAAAGACGACCAAAGGAGGAATTGGCTTTGGGAGTGACCAGTGAGATATACCTGCTGGAGCGCATGCTACGAGTGGGTGCTGCTATGGTGACCAGTGAGCTGAGATAAGGCGGGGCTTTACCTAGCAGAGACTTGTAGATGTAGCCAGTGGGTTTGGCGACGAGTATGAAGCGAGGGCCAACCAACGAGAGCGTACAAGTCGCAATGGTGGGTAGTGTATGGGGCTTTGGTGACAAAACGGATGGCACTGTGATAGACTGCATCCAGTTTGTTGAGTAGAGTGTTGGAGGCTATTTTATAGATGACATCACCGAAGCAGAGGATCGGTAGGATGGTCAGTTTTACAAGGGTGTTTGGCAGCATGAGTGAAGGATGCTTTGTTGAGATATAGGAAACCGATTCTAGATTTAATTTTGGATTGGAGATGCTTAATGTGAGTCTGGAAGGAGAGTTTACAGTCTAACCAGACACCCAGGTATTTGTAGTTGTCCACGTATTCTAAGTCAGAGCCGTCCAGAGTAGTGATGCTGGATGGGCGAGCAGGTGCGGGCAGTGATCGATTGAATAGCATGCATTTAGTTTTACTTGCGTTTAAGAGCATTGAAGCTCGTCTGGAGGTTAGTTAACACAGTGTCCAAGGAGGGGCCAGAAGTATACAGAATGGTGTCGTCTGCGTAGAGGTGGATCAGAGAATAACCAGCAGCAATAGCAACATCATTGATGTATACAGAAAAGAGAGTCGGCCCGAGAATTGAACCCTGTGGCACACCCATAGAGACTGTCAGAGGTCCGGACAACAGGCCCTCCAATTTGACACACTGAACTCTATCAGAGAAGTAGTTGGTAAACCAGCCGAGGAAATCATTTCAGAATCCAAGGCTGTCGAGTCTGCCAATAAGAATGTTGTGATTGACAGAGTCGAAAGCCTTGACCAGGTCGATGAATACGGCTGCACAGTAATGTCTCTTATCGATGGCGGTTATGATGTCGTTTAGAACCTTGAGTGTGGCTGAGGTGCACCCATGACCAGCTCTGAAACCAGATTGCATAGCGGAGAAGGTATGGTGGGATTCGAAATGGTCAGTTATCTGTTTGTTAACTTGGCTTTCGAAGACCTTAGAAAGACAGGGTAGGATAGATATAGGTTTGTAGCAGTTTGGGTCTAGAGTGTCAGTCACCCCCTTTGAAGAGGGGGATGACCGCGGCAGCTTTCCAATCTTTGGGAGTCTCAGACGATACGAAAGAGAGGTTGAACAGGCTAGTAATAGGGGTTGCAACAATTTCGGCAGATCATTTTAGAAAGAGATGGTCCAGATTGTCTAGCCCGGCTGATTTGTAGGGCTCCAGATTTTGCAGCTCTTTCAGAACATCAGCTATCTGGATTTGGGTAAAGGAGAAATGGTGGGGGCTTTGGCGGGTTGCTGTGGAGGGTGCCGGGCAGTTGACCGGGGTAGGGGTAGCCATGTGGAAAGCATGGCCAGCCGTAGAGAAATGCTTATTGAAATTCTCCATTATAGTGGATTTATCGGTGGTGACAGTGTTTCCTAGCCTCAGAGCAGTGGGCAGCTGGGAGGAGGTGCTCTTATTCTCCATGGACTTTACAGTGTCCCAGAACTTTTTTGAGTAAGTACTACAGGATGCAAATTTCTGTTTGAAAAAGCTTGCCTTAGCTTTTCTAACTGCCTGTGTATATTTGTTCCTAACTTCCCTGAAAAGTTGCATATCACGGGGGCTATTCAATGCTAATGCAGAACGTCACAGGATGTTTTTGTGCTGGTCAAGTGCAGACAGGTCTGGAGGGAACCAAGGACTATATCTATTCCTAGTTCTAAATTTTTTGAGGGGCATGCTTATTTAAGATGGTGAGGAAAGCACTTTTAAAGAATAGCCAGGCATCATCTACTGACGGGATGAGGTCAATGTCATTCCAGGATCGCCCGGCCAGTTCGATTAGAAAGGCCAGCTCGCCGAAGTGTTTCAGGGAGCGTTTGACAGTGATGAGGGGTGGTCGTTTGGTCACAGACCCATTATGGATGCAGGCAATGAGGCAGTGATCGTTGAGATCTTGATTGAAAACAGCAAAGGTGTATTTGGAGGGCGAATTAGTGAGGATGACATCTATGAGGATGCCCGTGTTTACTGATTTGGGGTTGTACCTGGTAGGTTCATTAATAATTTGTGTGAGATTGAGGGCATCAAGCTTAGTTTGTAGAATGGCCAAGGGTGTTAAGCATGTCCCAGTTTAGGTCACCAAGTAGCACGTGCTCAGAAGATAGATGGGGGGCAATCAATTCACATATGGTATCGAGGGCACAGCTGGGGGCAGAGGGAGGTCTATAGCAAGCGGCAACAGTGAGAGACTTGAATTTTTAGAAGTAGAAGCTCAAAATGTTTGGGTACAGACTTAGATAGTAATACAGAACTCTGCAGACTAATATTTGCAGTAGTTAGAACTGCCAAAGGGGGCGGTGTTGCTATCTTGGCGGGAAAACATTATAGTTAGCAATGGAGATTTCAGGGTTTTTGGTGGTTTTCCTAAGCCGTGATTCAGACACGGCTAAGACATCTGGGTTGGCAGAGTGTGCTAAAGCAGTGAGTAAAACAAACTTAGGGAGTAGGCTTCTAATGTTAACATGCATGAAACCAAGGCTTTTACGTTTACAGAAGTCAACAAATGAGAGCACCTGGGTGGTGGGAGTGGAGTTAGGCACTGCAGGACCTGGATTAACCTCCACATCACCAGAGGAACAGAGGAGAAGTAGGATAAGGGTACGGCTAAAGACTATACGAACTGGCCGTCTAGCACATTCAGAATAGAGAGTAAAAGGAGCAGGTTTCTGGGCACGATAGCATAGATTCAAGGCATAGTGTACAGACAAAGGTAAGGTAGGATGTGAGTACATTGGAGGTAAACCTAGGAATTGAGTAATAAAGTGAGAGATATTGTCTCTAGAGATATATAAACCAGGTGATGTCATCGCATATGTAGGAGGTGGAACAACATGCTTGGTTAAGGCATATTGAGCAGGGCTAGAGGCTCTACAGTGAAAGTAGACAGTAATCACTAACCAGGACAGTAATGGATGAGGCATATTGATATTAGAGAGAGGCATGCGTAGCCAAGTGAAAATATGGGTCCAGTGAGTGGTTGGGCTGGCTGGGGACACGGCGATTCAGACAGTTAGTAGGCCAACGCTAACAAGCTAACAGTTAGTAGGCCGGGGCTAAACAAGCTAGCAGCTAGTAGACCGGGGCAGCAAGCAAGAAGTTAGCATGGGCTAGCAGTTAGCAGACTGGGAAGATAAGCTAGCAGTTAGCAGACCGGGTTAGCAAGCAAGCAGATAGCAGGGGCTAGAAAGTTACCCCCAAAGGTTAAGTCTGTTTTTGCCTCTTCGTACGGTGACGTCGATGGACCAGTCGTGGAATTAGTAGGGTTCCAAGTAGCTCTAGGTAGCTAGCAGGCCTAGCTGGTTAGCATAATGGGCCTTCAGCAGGCGTCGCGCCTGATGTGCCTGTTGGAGTCCTCGGGCAGTCACGTTGTTCGAACTGGCGAGAGCTTTACGATCTGAAGGTTTGCTGATGACCGCTGGCAATGGTTTGCTGACTGATAGCTGATAGTTAGCTGGCTAGCTTCAGTTGAGGGATTCCAGATCCGAAGTAAATATAATTACATTAGGGGAAAAAAGCAGATCCACGCCACATTGGGTGATGCGGGTTGCAGGAGAGTATTTAGATGTTGAGGTTTAGCAAAATATTTTAAAGGAAATGCGACGAAAAATATGCAAAACGATATATACAAGGGACACGACAGGACAAAGAAGTCTGACTGCTACTTCATCTTGGATTTTGAGTATGCTTAGGTATGGGAAGGCATAAACTACGGACAACATGCACAATTGCATATCGTGACAAGAGCCTTTGTCGTGCCATTCATCTGCCGCCATCACCTCATGTTTCAGCATGATAATGCACGGCCCCATATCTCAAAGGATCTGCACACAATTCCTGCAAGCTGAAAATGTCACCGTTCTTCCATGGCTTACATACTCACCAGACATGTCACCCATTGAACATGTTTGGGATGCTCTGAATTGACGTGTACAACAGTGTGTTCCAGTTCTTGCTAATATCCAGTAACATTTGCCGTTGAGTACATAACCTTTTTTGCATGTCAATATGGTGTGGCATGCACAGGAACAATCTGAGTCTGATGTATGAAGCTGAAGGTACCGATGTCCAGTAAGCAGTCAGGTTTAGATGCCGAGGGATGAGAACGCTTTGGTTTGACAGTTCAGTTTGAGGCTGAAGTATGGAGCCGGATAGCTGACAAAAGGTTGAAGTACATATCGTTAGGATCGTAATAAAATCCATACGTACATTTTTGGGATCGTAAGAAAATCCATGCATGAAACATAAACTTGAAATTTAATGTGTGAACATACTAACACCATGTTACGATTACGGACTAACATTTTAGGCTTGAACAAATATTTTGTTGCAATTCTGACGTACAATATTACCTTTCAGAGCTGTGGCAGTTTCATCTCACCAACAAAAATTATTTACACCAAATGGCCTGTGAGGAGTGCTACACAAACAAACACGGAATTAGGGACAAATTAAAGAGGTATCCTGTACGTTTTCAAGTTAAAAGTCTCCATTCTCTATTACTCCTCAGTGGAGCTCAGGTCACATTTAGGTAGCTAATGTAACGTATTGTTTTGCCAGTGCAAGTCTAGATATCACAAGCTGTATCATGCCTACAACAGTGACATTTCAGTCTACAAAGAATAATAATAGATGTTTGGTGAATATATGAATTATGTTTGACCACTGGAGTCTTTTCCACTCAAAATATTGCCAAAGCATATTCTGAAGGAGGTGTTAATATGAATTTAAAATTGGACATGATTTATATTTTTTCAATTTAACTAGGCAAGTCAGTTAAGAACAAATTTTATTTACAATGACGGCCTACCAGAGAACAGTGGGTTAACTGCCTTGTTCAGGGGCAGAAATACATATTTTTACCTTGTCAGCTAGGGGATTTGGTCCACCCATGCAAACAATAATGTTTTCCATACATGTTGTTTCTCTCTGCTGTTGTTTTTGTGTCCAAGGATGTTTAGAGGCGGTTGGCGATGTGGGGGCGGTCTCTGGGGTATACATTATTTAAAAAGGGTTGGTGGCGACTGCGCACAGATACAGTTTCATTCCATGAAGTGCTCCACATCTTTGCCAAGCCAACACATCTGACGATCTGTGCGGAAACAGCGAGTTTATGTAGACGATAGACTCTAAGAAATGTCTAAAATTTAAAACAAACTCACAGGTTCTCAATGCAGCCAGGTGGCAGCGGGTGATCGGATGGGTTCGGGACAGCCATGCACTTCTCCGGAGCTCACTCAACCTCATGGATGACGATTTGAAGATAGGCTTCGACCCCACCGGCAAGCCGGTGATGATGGAAGACCCTGGGAACTCCAGCGACCCGTTTGGCCGGGACGAGGAGGTTGCCAAGATCGAGATCACGGTGCTTAGCGTGACATTCGTCGTGGCTGTGGTGGGTAACCTGAGCGTGCTGCTGGCCATGTACATGATCCGACGGAAGTCCTTGCACATACACCTGTTAATGAAACACCTGAGCCTCGCGGACTTGGTAGTGGCCTTTTTCCAGGTTGCCACAGCTCTGACTTCCTGTGGGCCTGACTTCCTGTGTCGCATCATCAAGTACATGCAGGTGCGAGGGATGTTCGTGTCCACCTACATGTTGGTAATGACGACGCTGGACCACTACATCGCCATATGTCACCCGATGCAGACCCTTCACTAGCCCACGCAGCGCTCCTACTTGATGATCGGGGCCACCTGGGTGTGTAGTCTTGCCCTGAGCATGTCCCAGTATTTTAACTTCTCCCTGAGCGAGGTCCGCCCGGGCTCGGCCGTGTATGACTGCTGGGTACACTTCATCCAGCCGTGGGGTGTGCTCGCCTACATCACCTGGAGCACCGTGGGCATCTTCCTCGTGGCCGTGGCTGTGCTCATGCTCTGCTACAGCTTCATCTGCCGATCAATCTGGCTGAACATAAAGTACTAGACCCAGAAGAGCACGATTGTGATGGCACTTGTGACCAAGAATAGGCTGATCGGGAAGAGTTCAGGCAGCATCGTCAGCACCATCTCGCGTACCGAGCTGCGCACACAGTGAAGATTACTAATCTGAGAACCCATGCCAAGTTTTTTCAGTCTCCTGAGGGGGAATAGGCTTTGCCGTGCCCTCTTCACGACTGTCTTGGTGTGTTTGGAACATGTTAGTTTGTTGGTGATGTTGACACCAAGGAACTTGAAGCTCTCAACCTGCTCTATTACAGCCCTGTCGGTGAGAATGGGGGGTGTGCTCAGTCCTCCATTTCCTGTAGTCCACAATCATCTTCTTTGACTTGATCGCGTTGAGGGAGAGGTTGTTATGATGGCAGCACACGGCCAGGTCTCTGACCTCCTCCCTATAGGCTGTCTCATCTTCGTTGGTGATCAGGCTGTTGTGTCGTCGGAAAACTTGATGGTGTTGGAGTCGTGCCTGGCCATGCAGTCATGAGTGAACAGGGAATACAGGAGGGAACTGGGCATGCACCCCTGAGGGGCCCCCATGTTGAGGATCAGTGTGGCAGATGTGTTGTTACCTACCCTTACCACCTGGCGGCGGCCTGTCAGGAAGTCCAGGATCCAGTTGCAGAGGGAGGTGTTTAGCCCCAGGGTCCTTATCTTAGTGATGAGCTTTGAGGGCACCATGGTGTTGAATGCTGAGCTGTAGTCAATGATTCGCATTCTCACATAGGTGTTCCTTTTGTCCAGGTTGGAAAGGGCAATGTAGAGTGCAATAGAGATTGTATCTGTGGATCTGTCGGGGCGTTATGCAAATTGGAGTGGGTCTAGGGTTTCTGGGATAATGATGTTGATGTGAGCTATGACCAGCCTTTCAAAGCACTTCATGGCTACAGATGTGAGTGCTACGGGTCAGTAGTCATTTCGGTAGGTTACCTTAGTGTTCGTGGGCACAGGGACTATGGTGGTCTGCTTGAAACATGTTGGTATTACAGACTCAGTAAGGGACAGGTTGAAAATATCAGTGAAGACAAATGGCTACCTAAACATGGTCCCCAATCAGAGACAATGATAAACAGCTGCCTCTGATTGAGAACCAATCTAGGCAACCATGTTTAGGTAGCCATTTTTCCTAGGGTATTTGTGGGTTCTTGTCTATGTGTAGTTGCCTGTTATAAACACAGACATATAAACACAAAACCCCTAGACAATACAAAAACTAAACAAACCACCCTCATCACACCCTGACCTAACCAAAATAATAAAGAAAACAAAGATAACTAAGGTCAGGGCGTGATACCCACCTAATTATTATTATCATTATCAGTAGCCTAGAGGTTAAGAGTGTTGGGCCAGTGACCGAACGATCACTGGTTCAAATCACAGAGCCGACTAGGTGAAAAATATGTTTTTGTGACCTTGAGCAAGGCACTTAGCCCTAATTGCTCCTATAAGTCGCTCTAGATAAGAGCGTCTGCTAAACGACTCAAATTCAAAAAAAAAAAATGATCAGGATGTGTGGACTGGAGGGTCCAAAAGGAGGAGGAGGGGGTCTGTTCTTTGGACTTGGGGAACTGCAGGGAGACTCGGGTGTCTCTCAGGGACTGATGTACACAAGCTGAGTGGGGTAAAGAAGAAGGGTAAACTGACTTACTATACCGCAATGTCACAACACTCCATTGATGATGATCATCATCACTTGCATATCAAATTCAGTCCAGCATCTACTTATAGGCCATTCCATATCCTTCCCCTGCCGACTCTGAACTTCAACATGACCCCCTTCACAATATATAGACAAACATGCACTGATACAAACTCTAGATCTATGAGACAAGCACCGGTTGACACCAACAGAGCTCTGTGTAATGCAACGCTGAGCAGAGCCAGAGATGCCCAGTCAGAAAGGGAAACGCTGGGGGGGGGGGGGGGGGGGGGGGGGGTCAAAGGTCAGCACACTGGTACTTAAAAATTACTGGACTCTCTCTGAGAGAAAGGTTGAGCCAGTTATGAGACCACATGTAGAGAGGGAGATGAAGTGAGAGAGAAGGGAGAGATTGATAGAGATAAGAAGAGAGAGACCGTTTAGTGTTCGGCACAGTGAAAGCATAGGCATAGAATAAAAACTCTGTGTTAAACCTTGATTGACCACTCAGATGACATCATTATTGTTTTGTATCTCTCGAGCTTGACTTTCACTAAATTTATTGAAATGGTACTCCTGTGTCCCACTTGGTTATTTTCTGTTGTAAAAGTTACTCAACAAACACATCACACACAGAGAGGAGAGAGAGAGAGCTGGCCCAGTCTCTGGGGTTGAGGGTGTGTAGCGGCCAGGTGGTCTTCTGGGATTGGACGCTACGTCCCAGTAGGAAGCCAAACAGGACAGGACAGGAAAAGGACATACATTGTTTTGGAGGCAGGAAGTACAGATGGCAGTGGAGATGGAATGACCCCAAAACGTTAATTGTAAAGACATTAGGGTGGAGTCACATCCTGCCTAAGACCAAAATGGCATATATCTAAACTATACATCGTACTCAGTCCGTCTTTTATAGGTCTGTCAAGCTCTCTCGCTCTCCCCATACCCCTCTATTTGTCTCTCTGACTTCCCTACACTCTTTCGCTAACTCTCCGTTTTACTCTCCTTCTCTCTACAGTTTGTAACCATTCCAATCTGTTTTTTTCCCTCCTCAGTTTCTCCTTCCCTCACTCATGGTTGTTTTGGATAAGGAGAACTGTAAACATGTCAGCACCTAGCATTGCATTGATTAGGAACAAGATATGGCCAAAACAAATACCTTTAAAAGAAACATAGCAAATCTATCACCACAAGGCCAATACTGACGGTCGTTTTAGCTAGACCGGTGGCCTGGAGGAGGGTGGGTACGGGCACTTACTAACCCTGTTAATATCACAGCAGACTCCTATAATAACGGGAGAGGCACACGGTGGATCCGTTGCACAGACATGCAAAACACACATGTGCACATGCGGCTTAGAGGGCTGTAGATGAGTAATATTACTGAGATGTTATTACGGGGTTGTTCTTGTTATTACAGGGTTATAGATTACATGTTAGTGATATGGGTTTAACGGTAGTCTTACAGGGTATATGAAGGAAGATTTTGTGAAATCTTAGATAGCAGAAAGGACTTATATGACATGTTTAGTAAAGTATTTTCTGCCTTAGAAGAAGATGGAGCTTTTGGCAGGAGAGCGCACAGTATAGCACAGTACTGGGTAAGAGTCTCACACATGGTAGACATATTGCAGAGTGTAATGGTGCGTGTGGTGCGTCTCTGGAAAAAGACTAGTACTTGAGGAGGAATGGCAAAGAAGAGGAGGGATAATCAGATCCAGTGCTGCCTTTGGCTGCCCAGTCCCACAGAATCACTTCACCCTCTCCTGAGAACAAACAGTACCCATCATATCACGTATAGTACATCCGATTATATAGAGTTGACATCAAACACATTCTCATCTTTAACAATAACTCAAGAAACCTATTCTGACAGATACCTCATAGAACAATGGGATTATAGAGTTGAGATCAAACACATCATCTTCCACAACCTATTCATCCTCTACCAAGGACATGCATATCACATCAGCTGCTATAAAACGTATTATCAACAACACCTGTACAACCTATTACAAGGGAGAGATGCCCACGTAATCTGACCAGACTAGTGAAAGATCAGACTGATTGCTTCCTGTGTGTGTGTAAATCACCATCAGATGAGGCTGCCAATGAGGTTACCTGCCTCTCACCTGTTCACTCATTAACTTCAACTCAGAGGGTCCTGGAAGGATACAGGCCATATCCAACCCATGTCCTAAGAATGAACTCAAGCAACCTGCCACCAACACCCCAAAGGGGTCACATAGGTATGAGTCGTGTCTCTGCAGACCGACCGGACCAAGGTCAACTGCCGCTATGTAACATGTACTAACAGGGTACAGGATTCGATAGGATGCGCATAACAGAACATCCTTAGTTAACAAGGCAACATTTATAGAGTAAGAAGGGAACCTTTCACCATGGGAGAGACAGTTGTCATCTCCATGGGCAGGTGAAGTCAGTGGGATAACTTTCAGTCAGATACTAGCATCCCTGCATCGGCTCCATATGAAGTGAGAACACCTACAGCAATGTTATTTACCAGCACATACTGTACTGCAGGGTCCCCCAACTGGTAGCCCTCAATGTAATTTATATTTAGATAATGATCCCTGTTGTACTGCGTCCTTCCCATTTGAAATATATTTAAACTACCTCCAGAAGGTTTTTGATGTGTCTGAATGAGCTGTTCAACAGCAATATAAGACTTCTCTGTACTTACATAAGAGAAAAGAAAGTGTCTGAACTGAAAACTATGAGGAGAGAGGAAGTTATAGGAAGTGAATCCCCGTGTTGGCAGACTTCTGTGCAGTCATTAAAAAACAAACAGATCCTACATCAACAGCAGCTGCATAAATCATCTGCAGAAACACAAGGAGAGGTGTTTTATCATAATGTACTATTAATCGAGGGGAAGCCCTTTGATGCTGGGGCTCATGACTACTGTATTGTGTGTTTCGTGTGAGGGGTGATTGTTCTTAGTCCTGCAATCTGTACAAAACATGTCAAAAATCCATAGGGGGGGGGGGTCACTGTGATGGAGAAACAATCATGGGGAATGATAATGCACATTTATACAGTTATGTGAAATCCAACAAGGTCACCTTAAATGTTTGGTCACAATTACACTTTATCGCACACTTTTAATTCCATGCATCTAGAAATAAAATGGTACTGATATCAATATAGGTATGCAGACACGTTCTCTAAACAATGACGTGTGTAACTGAAAGGAATGTACTGCATATTTATTAAACATTCATGTATCAAGAGCTGTGGTGTGCTGATGTCCTGCTGTAACCCCATGGTCCTAACAGCAACAGAGCAGTTTCTGGTGATTCAGAATGGACACAAAAGGTTCAATTGTAGAATTGTAGATTCCGTTCAAAAATATATATAAGTTATATGTTATAACTTAATTTCACAGAAAATGGAAGACAAAACATTCAGGCATTGTTAATTTTTCCTTTTTCGTCCCACCTCTCCCTGAATAACTTCAAACACATTTTTGACACAAAATAAGTTAAACATAGAAAACAAAATACAAGATAATGGGAGATTCATTTATATAGAAAGTTACCAACAGCATTTGAGAAACCTGCTCAGCTCTTTTGTATGCAAAAAAAAATCGTCGCTGACTAACGTGATGTTAGTAACGCATGAAATATGAAACGTAACTGTTATATTAAATCTGTAAAAGTACACACACTATGTTACGACTATGAATTAACATTTACACCTTCAATTCTTACTTTACGTCTCCCTTTACTCGGTTACAGATCTTTTTATACGTACAAACTTTTGTCAGGAATGTGGCATCTGTAAAGGACATGAACCGAACGTATCTATTCAAAGTTAGCTAATCAATCAAGCAACTTTAGCCCAAGACGTTAAGAGTTGCTTTGCAGCTTCTGATTTCATTTCCAAAATAAAAGTCTAGAGCTTGTTTTAGAACGGCATTCGATAACGACGTTATACCAGTAGATGGTGTAGTAGTGTAGCTTGGGCCTTCAGCAAATGACTTGTGTGATAGTATAAATACACAGAACAGCAGCCTTGTGTAAAATAACCGCCTGAGCTTATATTAGGCATTTTGACTGTTGTACTTGCGATTTCCATTCTGTATGTAGGCTTGTTATAGCCAATTGAGTTGCACAACTCCATCACACAGAGGCTCTATCCATAGCAATAAACGAGACAAAACCAAATATTGATTAAGGCTTGTATAAAAACAGTTGGCTGGTATGACCTCACTCGTCTGAGCGTTCGGCTGTGAATGCCCTCACCCACTAGTACAATGATGCTGACTGTGATTTGGGTTCTGACCCTCCACAGGATGTCCGGTAACAACAATGCTGATGCTTTTGGTCAGATAACATGATTCTTGATTGAGAGTGAATCTTGGTGGAATAGTACTTGTGTTAATCCGAATGAATTGTGTGTCTTCTTTCTTCAGACAACCATACACTCTGACCTGAGTGGGTGGGTGCAGTGTCCAGATGAGCCTTTCCAAGTGCTTTGATTGGTTGGGAATGGCAGGCTATGATGGGTGATGGATAACTAAGGTAGGCTTAACAGCCAAACTAACAGGACTCAAGGGAAATTCAAGATACTGTGAGGGAAGTTTAGGTTAGCGAGGAGGGGAGTAGGATGGCCTGTCCTGAGTGAAATAGCCAAGGGGACCCAAATGGTCAAGACTATCAAAAGCCTATTCTTATTGCCAGATCAGTTTTCCCTATCAGTCACTGCATGTGCGTCTTCCACTATTTTAGTTAACATTTATTTACAGGCTATATTTAGTGGCCTGGTAGCTAGGGTCTCTTTTTAAGGGGAAGTCTATAATAAAAACTGTTATAAAAGACAAATAGAGTTCTACAATTATTCAGCAAAACACCAGTACCCCAAATTACAGCCTAAATTGCAATGCCTATAAGATGAAGTCCTATTTTATTTGGATAGGCCTAAATGAAACATTTAATTATTCAAGTGATAGGCTAAATAACTGGATAATTTTGAATACACACATGAATTTCAATTTAAAAAATGATAAGACTGTTCCATTTTATTGCAACTCAGAAAAATGACAGAATGGATGACATATTGACTGACTGAACTGAATGAAGGATGAAGTAAATGTTCAAATATGTTGGAAATAATGAGTTGCACGCATCATGCATGCTCTGCACTTTATTTGGCTAGTACACAAATAGGCCTACATTGGGGTATAATGACTTTATGGCTGCATGACTCCAGAAGGGCATCTTCTGAGGCTGTGGGGTGCTTTTCCAAAGGTGCATGGTGCTGTGGTGCTGCATGGAGATCATAAGCTCTTCAACTAGGCAGCAGTGTCACGATGGAGGAAATAACCTATACTACCTAAGACCACTGCAACAGAGTTATTGTAAAGTGTGGGAATAAGTGTATGCCAGACTTAGCCTACGTTTAACCTCTAGCCTAGAAGGGGCGGCAGTAGCCTAGTAGGGGCGGCAGGTAGCCTAGTAGGGGCGGCAGGTAGCCTAGTAGGGGCGGCAGGTAGCCTAGTAGGGGCGGCAGGTAGCCTAGTAGGGGCGGCAGGTAGCCTAGAAGGGGCGGCAGTAGCCTAGTAGGGGCGGCAGGTAGCCAAGTAGGGGCGGCAGGTAGCCTAGAAGGGGCGGCAGTAGCCTAGTAGGGGCGGCAGGTAGCCAAGTAGGGGCGGCAGGTAGCCAAGTAGGGGCGGCAGGTAGCCAAGTAGGGGCGGCAGGTAGCCAAGTAGGGGCGGCAGGTAGCCAAGTAGGGGCGGCAGGTAGCCTAGGGGTTAGAGAGTTGGGCAAGTAACCTAAAGGTTGTTGGACCAAATCCCTAAACTGACAAGGTACAAATCTGTCTTTCTGCCCCTGAACAAGACAATTAATTATGTTCATGACCCGATTCATATAGGAGGCAGGTAGCCTAGTAGGGGTGGCAGGTAGCCTAGTAGGGGCGGCAGGTAGCCTAGAAGGGGCGGCAGGTAGCCTAGTAGGGGTGGCAGGTAGCCTAGTAGGGGCGGCAGGTAGCCTAGAAGGGGCGGCAGTAGCCTAGTAGGGGCGGCAGGTAGCCAAGTAGGGGCGGCAGGTAGCCTAGAAGGGACGGCAGTAGCCTAGTAGGGGCGGCAGGTAGCCTAGTAGGGGCGGCAGGTAGCCTAGTAGGGGCGGCAGGTAGCCTAGTAGGGGCGGCAGGTAGCCTAGAAGGGGCGGCAGTAGCCTAGTAGGGGCGGCAGGTAGCCAAGTAGGGGCGGCAGGTAGCCTAGAAGGGGCGGCAGTAGCCTAGTAGGGGCGGCAGGTAGCCAAGTAGGGGCGGCAGGTAGCCAAGTAGGGGCGGCAGGTAGCCTAGGGGTTAGAGAGTTGGGCAAGTAACCTAAAGGTTGTTGGACCAAATCCCTAAACTGACAAGGTACAAATCTGTCTTTCTGCCCCTGAACAAGACAATTAACCCACTGTTCCCTGGTAGGCAGTCATTGTAAATAAGAATTTGTTCTTAACTGATTTCCTAGTTAAATAAAAAATATATAAGTCATGTCCAATTTTAAATTCATATTAACCCCTCCTACAGAATATGTTTTGGGAAGATTTTGAGTGATTAAATACATTTCAACATATTTTATAAAACAATATTTTGAGTGGCAAAGACTCCAGTGGTCATACATAATTCATATATTCACATCTATTATTATTCTATGTGGACTGAAACGTCACTGTTGTAGGCATGATACAGTTTGTGATATCTAGACTTGCGCTGGCAAACAAATCCATGACATTAGCTACCTAAATGTGAAGTGAACTCAACTGAGGAGTAATAGAGAGTGGAGACTTTTAACTTGAAAACGTACAGGATACCTCTTTCCGTTTTCCCTAATTCCTTTTTTTGTGTATAGCACTCCTCACAGGCCATTTGGTGTAAATTATTTTTGTTGGTGAGATGAAACTGCCAAAACTCTGAAAGGTATTATTGTACGTCAGAATAACAACAAAAGATTTGTTCAAGCCTACAATGTTAGTCCATAATCCTAACATGGTGTTTGTATGTTTACAGATTAAATTTCACGTTTATGTTTCATGAATGGGTTTTCGTACGATCCTAACAATTTAAGTATGGATTGGATTTTATTACGATCCTAACGATACTTACGTTCAACCTTTTGTCAGTTATCCGGCTCCATACTTCAGCCTCAAACTGAACTGTCAAACCAAAGTGTTCTCATCCCTCGGCATATAAACCTGACTACTTACTGGACATCATACCCAGTGATGCTAATTTAGCAATTTTGTTGCTAGATTTAGCAACTTTTCAGACTACCCTGGCAACTTTTTTTCAAACAGCACCTAGCAACACATTTAGCTACTTTAAAAAATGTATTTGGAACTTTTAAATAGTGACTCAAACGCTAAAATGCATGCATTTTCCCTCTAAATGACAAAAACGATTTTGTTTCTGTCACACACTCAATCACAACACACGTGCCTGGCTGCAAAAGGGCGTTGTGAGTGACGTCAGCAGCAGGCGCTCAGCTCGTGCACAGGCGGCAGCAATTCCAAATCATTTATTTTATTTATTTATTTTACCTTTATTTAACCAGGTAGGCAAGTTGAGAACAAGTTCTCATTTACAATTGCGACCTGGCCAAGATAAAGCAAAGCAGTTCGACAGATACAACAACACAGAGTTACACATGGAGTAAAACAAACATACAGTCAATAATAAAGTATAAACAAGTCTATATACAATGTGAGCAAATGAGGTGAGAAGGGAGGTAAAGGCAAAAAAGGCCTTGGTGGCAAGGTAAATACAATATAGCAAGTAAAACACTGGAATGGTAGTTTTGCAATGGAAGAATGTGCAAAGTAGAAATAAAAATAATGGGGTGCAAAGGAGCAAAATAAATAAATAAATTAAATACAGTTGGGAAAGAGGTAGTTGATAGGGCTAAATTATAGGTGGGCTATGTACAGGTGCAGTAATCTGTGAGCTGCTCTGACAGTTGGTGCTTAAAGCTAGTGAGGGAGATAAGTGTTTCCAGTTTCAGAGATTTTTGTAGTTCGTTCCAGTCATTGGCAGCAGAGAACTGGAAAGAGAGACGGCCAAAGAAATAATTGGTTTTGGGGGTGACCAGAGAGATATACATGCTGGAGCGTGTGCTACAGGTGGGATATGCTATGGTGACCAGCGAGCTGAGATAAGGGGGGACTTTACCTAGCAGGGTCTTGTAGATGACATGGAGCCAGTGGGTTTGGCGACGAGTATGAAGCGAGGGCCAGCCAACGAGAGCGTACAGGTCGCAATGGTGGGTAGTATATGGGGCTTTGGTGACAAAACGGATTGCACTGTGATAGACTGCATCCAATTTGTTGAGTAGGGTATTGGAGGCTATTTTGTAAATTACATCGCCAAAGTCGAGGATTGGTAGGATGGTCAGTTTTACAAGGGTATGTTTGGCAGCATGAGTGAAGGATGCTTTGTTGCGAAATAGGAAGCCAATTCTAGATTTAACTTTGGATTGGAGATGTTTGATATGGGTCTGGAAGGAGAGTTTACAGTCTAACCAGACACCTAAGTATTTGTAGTTGTCCACGTATTCTAAGTCAGAGCCGTCCAGAGTAGTGATGTTGGACAGGCGGGTAGGTGCAGGTAGTGATCGGTTGAAGAGCATGCATTTAGTTTTACTTGTATTTAAGAGCAATTGGAGGCCACGGAAGGAGAGTTGTATGGCATTGAAGCTTGCCTGGAGGGTTGTTAACACAGTGTCCAAAGAAGGGCCGGAAGTATACAGAATGGTGTCGTCTGCGTAGAGGTGGATCAGAGACTCACCAGCAGCAAGAGCGACCTCATTGATGTATACAGAGAAGAGAGTCGGTCCAAGAATTGAACCCTGTGGCACCCCCATAGAGACTGCCAGAGGTCCGGACAACAGACCCTCAGATTTGACACACTGAACTCTATCAGAGAAGTAGTTGGTGAACCAGGCGAGGCAATCATTTGAGAAACCAAGGCTGTTGAGTCTGCCGATGAGGATGTGGTGATTGACAGAGTCGAAAGCCTTGGCCAGATCAATGAATACGGCTGCACAGTAATGTTTCTTATCGATGGCGGTTAAGATATCGTTTAGGACCTTGAGCGTGGCTGAGGTGCACCCATGACCAGCTCTGAAACCAGATTGCATAGCAGAGAAGGTATGGTGAGATTCAAAATGGTCGGTAATCTGTTTGTTGACTTGGCTTTCGAAGACCTTAGAAAGGCATGGTAGGATAGATATAGGTCTGTAGCAGTTTGGGTCAAGAGTGTCCCCCCCTTTGAAGAGGGGGATGACCGCAGCTGCTTTCCAATCTTTGGGAATCTCAGACGACACGAAAGAGAGGTTGAACAGGCTAGTAATAGGGGTGGCAACAATTTCGGCAGATAATTTTAGAAAGAAAGGGTCCAGATTGTCTAGCCCGGCTGATTTGTGGGGGTCCAGATTTTGCAGCTCTTTCAGAACATCAGCTGAATGGATTTGGGAGAAGGAGAAATGGGGAAGGCTTGGGCGAGTTGCTGTTGGGGGTGCAGTGCTGTTGACAGGGGTAGGAGTAGCCAGGTGGAAAGCATGGCCAGCAGTAGAAAAATGCTTATTGAAATTTTCAATTATGGTGGATTTATCAGTGGTGACAGTGTTTCCTATCTTCAGTGCAGTGGGCAGCTGGGAGGAGGTGTTCTTATTCTCCATGGACTTTACAGTGTCCCAGAACTTTTTTGAGTTAGTGTTGCAAGAAGCAAATTTCTGCTTGAAAAAGCTAGCTTTGGCTTTTCTAACTGCCTGTGTATAATGGTTTCTAGCTTCCCTGAACAGCTGCATATCACGGGGGCTATTCGATGCTAATGCAGAACGCCATAGGACATTTTTGTGTTGATGAAGGGCAGTCAGGTCTGGGGAGAACCAAGGGCTATATCTGTTCCTGGTTCTAAATTTCTTGAATGGGGCATGTTTATTTAAGATGGTTAGGAAGGCATTTTTAAAAAAATATCCAGGCATCCTCTACTGACGGGATGAGGTCAATATCCTTCCAGGATACCCCGGCCAGGTCGATTAGAAAGGCCTGCTCGCTGAAGTGTTTCAGGGAGCGTTTTACAGTGATGAGAGGAGGTCGTTTGACCGCTGACCCATTACGGATGCAGGCAATGAGGCAGTGATCGCTGAGATCTTGGTTGAAGACAGCAGAGGTGTATTTAGAGGGGAAGTTGGTTAGGATGATATCTATGAGGGTGCCCGTGTTTAAGGCTTTGGGGAGGTACCTGGTAGGTTCATTGATAATTTGTGTGAGATTGAGGGCATCAAGTTTAGATTGTAGGATGGCTGGGGTGTTAAGCATGTTCCAGTTTAGGTCGCCTAGCAGCACGAGCTCTGAAGATAGATGGGGGGCAATCAGTTCACATATGGTGTCCAGAGCACAGCTGGGGGCAGAGGGTGGTCTATAGCAGGCGGCAACGGTGAGAGACTTGTTTTTAGAGAGGTGGATTTTTAAAAGTAGAAGTTCAAATTGTTTGGGTACAGACCTGGATAATAGGACAGAACTCTGCAGGCTATCTTTGCAGTAGATTGCAACACCGCCCCCTTTGGCAGTTCTATCTTGTCTGAAAATGTTGTAGTTTGGAATTAAAATGTCTGAATTTTTGGTGGTCTTCCTAAGCCAGGATTCAGACACAGCTAGAACATCCGGGTTGGCAGAGTGTGCTAAAGCAGTGAATAGAACAAACTTAGGGAGGAGGCTTCTAATGTTAACATGCATGAAACCAAGGCTATTACGGTTACAGAAGTCGTCAAAAGAGAGTGCCTGGGGAATAGGAGTGGAGCTAGGCACTGCAGGGCCTGGATTCACCTCTACATCGCCAGAGGAACATAGGAGGAGTAGAATAAGGGTGCGACTAAAAGCAATAAGAATTGGTCGTCTAGAACGTCTGGAACAGAGAGTAAAAGGAGGTTTCTGGGGGCGATAAAATAGCATCAAGGTATAATGTACAGACAAAGGTAAGGTAGGATGTGAATACAGTGGAGGTAAACCTAGGTATTGAGTGATGAAGAGAGAGATATTGTCTCTAGAAACATCATTGAAACCAGGAGATGTCATTGCATGTGTGGGTGGTGGAACTAATAGGTTGGATAAGGTATAGTGAGCAGGACTAGAGGCTCTACAGTGAAATAAGCCAATAAACACTAACCAGAACAGCAATGGACAAGACATATTGACATTAAGGAGAGGCATGCTTAGTCGAGTGATCAAAAGGGTCCAGTGAGTGGAGAGGTTGGTTTAGGGTCACGGCGATTTAGACAGCTAGCCAGGCCAACCGGTAGCAAGCTAGCATAGGATGGAGTCTGTTGTTAGCCACCTCTTGCGTTCGGTCAGTAGATTAGTAGGGTTCCGTGTGGTAGAGGGGATTAATCCAAATCACACAACAACAACAAAAATAAGAACAATGGATATAGTTATAGAGGCCCGAGAAGAAAACATAATAATAAAAATAAATAAATTGTCCGATTGTCTATTCAGATAGCAGCCGGTAAGACAGCTAACGGTTAGCGGGCCGCAGATGGGCGTTCAGGTAACGTCGCGACAGAGGAGCCAGCCGGATCTCATTCAGGTAGATAACGTCGGCAGTCCGGTTGTGAAGGCCCGGTGGGGCTCCGCGTAGGCAGTGAAACGGGTCCGGATAGGTGACTGCAGCCCAGGAGTGAATGATGGAACTCAGGAGTGATTGACGGAGCTGGCTAGCACCGGAACAATCGATGTTTGCTCCGGAATCGACGAAAGCCGACTGTCACACGGATAGCAGCTAGCTAGCTGTGAGATCCGGGTATGAATGTCCAGAGAGCAGTTGAAATCCAGGGACATGGAGAGAAAAATTGGTCCGGTATGTTCCGTTCCGAGCCGCGCTGCGCCGTACAAAACTGGCGATAGAATTTCGATAGATTTTCGAGCTAAAGGACAGCCGATGACCACAAACCGTGGTTAGCTTCTGATTAGCTTCTGGATTAGCTTCTGGGCTAGCTCCTGGCTAGCTTCTGGCTAGTTTCTGGCCAGCCTCCTGGAGTTTCTGGCTAGCTTCCTGAAGGATTGCAGATCTGAGGTAAATAATACTTTTTTATAAATATAAATTGGTGAGGCTGGTTGCAGGAGAGTGTTTAGAAGATGAGTTGATGGAAAATAAAAATAAAATGTATGTGAAAAAAGTTGTAAATATATATATATACAGGACACGACAAGACGAGGACAAAAGACGTCTGAACTGCTATGCGATCTTGGAGAAAAAAAAAAAAAAAAAAAGAAAAAAAATTGCAAATCATGGTTGGCTGACTGCGAGTTCGACGATCTTGATCTTGAACAGAACTTACAACATCAATCAACAAGTTTCAATCAAAATTGTACAGCCAGAAGTACAGAAAAGAGTGGGAGTCTGTAACTGAACAAATGTCAAATCATATTTTTTTGCAGAGATGGCCAGTCAATTTGAGGGACGTTATTGTGTATTGTACGTAATGACGCAGTTTTACGTTATCACGAAATGACATCACAACGTCATTTAGCAACAAATCAACCTGCCTCTAGCAATTTACCCTGAAAATTAGTTGGCAACGCTGATCGTACCTTCAGCTTCATACATCTGACTCGGATTGTTCTTGTGCTTGCCACACCATATTGACATGCAAAAAAAGTTATGTAATCAACGGCAAATGTTAACTTTTGTAATTTGGTTTATGACAGTCGATTACCAATCAGTTACAGCATTTTTTGACAGCATTTCATTCTGAAGACAGTATGGTTTGAAGTGACTGAAATGCATCAGAAATGTATTGGAAAGTTAAGATGATCATCAGGCAATAATGTCCTATGGTCTTCTGAGTAGAAAAGAACATCATCATTGATGTTCTGTCTTCCCCAGTCTAATTTTGTGCCTGGTCTTGTACACTCGTTTCTAACGGCTTGTGTTTATAGTAGAGGGAAACAGTATGTACATAATATGTGTGTTCCTGAGGGTCTTCAATTTCAGTGATGGGGCATAATATTTTGTAGGTTTAACTATTCAAAAGATAGAGCCACATGCCTGGTCTTATATACTAGATGTAACATAATTAAACGAAATCCGGGAGATGAAATTATTATATGTTACAGTTGTTATGGTTACATAAGACAGATGGTTACTTTTCGGGGTGGATGGGTGGGCCTATAACACCAACATCTAACAACCGATAAGTGAACGTCAAGCAACCGAAAATGTTCGCAAATTCGAATGTCATCACAGAAAACGTTAGTATTTTACCTACTTAGCAACTTTTCCACTAGTTTTTAGCTTACTTAGCATGTTAGCTAACCCTTCCCCTAGCCTAGCTAACGTTAGCCATCTATCTAAACATATCATATGTCCTGCAAATTCGTAACATATTCTACATCTTTTACATCTGGTGATTTGCATAAAGTTGGGGAAAGTTGATATTTTTCACCGCCTCCACCACCCAAAGGTCCCCTACCCTCTCTGCTTTCCTTCCATTGAAATGAATGGGAAGAGGTGTTTCACCGCTCGGCCTCGTATGTTAGTGTATCATGAGGATAGACTTTTGAGGTTAATTATACTTTTATATTACGTGAGGAACTTTTATTTTGAAAATGTCAGAAATTCAGAGATCCGGAAGTACCGTTTTAGTGTTGCTGACTGACACTTATTAAGCAGACCCTCTTACCAAACAGTGCGTAAACCCAACGTAGCCTACGTTGTTATTAACCGGTGAAGTAAGTAACAGTCCTTTGAGAAAAATCTTGCCGCCTTTGTGAAGATGAATCATGCATAGGCCTACAGTTCATCGCTATGGGTTTCTAGTTGCTGTAACTTTGTGAGCAGTGCCGCACGGACTTTGTACTTTCCTGCACGAGTAAACTTGTCTACTCGCACCAGAATTATGTAACTACACAGAGCGGTTTTCTATGTCAGCATGTCTTTGACTTGTCATTGTCGAATAACTTAGTCTAGGTAAATGTGGACACAAAGTTTGAAGCGAATGTGACTCGTAGCCAATTTTGTTTTCATAATGATCGGTCATGAATAGCCAACTGACATTTACTCCTGAGGTGCTGACCTGTTGCACCCTCGACAACTACTGTGATTCTTATTATTTTACCATGCTGGTCATTTATGAACATCTTGGCCATGTTCTGTTATAATCTCCACCCGGCACAGCCAGAAGAGGACTGGCCACCCCTCACTTCCTCTCTAGGTTTCTCCCTAGGTTTTGGTCTTTCTAGGAAGTTTTTCCTAGCCACCGTGCTTCTACACCTGCATTGCTTGCTGTTTGGGGTTTTAGGCTGGGTTTCTGTACAGCACTTTGAGATATCAGCTGATGTACGAAGGGCTATATAAATAAATTTGATTTGATTTTCACAGGTTAAAGCCAAGACAAATGGGATGTCAATCCCACCATCTTTACCAATGTTCGTTTGGTTTCTGTCTTTTTTTCTACAGGTGTTTGTCCACCATGGTTGGGACTTTCCCGCTTCTGTCAGTGCAGCCAACGCGGGGGCTCGTGGATGAGAAGATCCAGGTAGTTGTGAGGAATTTACCGCCAGCGCTCTCAGTGACACTACATTCCCTTCATCGCTCTGAGGATAAGGACCTTTGGGAGGCGTTCGGCCATTACACCAGCGACGGCCAAGGCATGGTGACAGGTAGGTTTGTGACCGCCGACCGTGCTTACAGACCGTGTTCTTGGATGTAGCCTTGGCCTAACTTCTGTATGAAATCCCATACTCTTGTTTAATTCAATTACACGTTGTCCTGGTGGTTGCCAATAAGATCCGCATGCGCTGTAACATGAGATGCTGGCCAATGTTTTTGCCTGCTAGTTTGCCCTCTATTGCTATCAAGTTAGTACAACATCACAGCAAACCTTGAGTAAAGGATACCAAAATAGATGCTATTAAAACCAATATGGTTGTTGTGAAGGTCATGCAGTGGACCTGTAGTCCCAAGTAGGATCAGTGTTAAAATGCAACACACTTTGAAAGGCGTGACCAATGAACACGCCCAAGCACATTAATGCCAAGTTCAATACAACTGGAATTCCAAGTCGGGAACTCAGCCTCTTTCTAGAGCTCTCACTTTCCTACCTGAAGATCACTGACCTCATTATTTGACCTCAGAGTTCCCAGTTGTTTTGAAAGCCACATTCAGTGTGCTTGAGACTTTTTAAAGAAATTAACCATTGTTCTTTACTGACTTGCCTAGTAAAATAATTTCTTATTTACAATGACGGCCTACAAAACCCGGATGACGGGATGGGGATGACGCCCTATAGGATCCCAATCACAGCCGGTTGTGATGCAGCCAGGAATCGAACCAGGGTGTCTGTAGTGACGCCTCTAGCACTGAGATGCAGTGCCTTAGACAGCTGCGCCATTCGGGAGCCCCAGTCTACAGACAACTGACTAGCGGTCGACCAATTTAATCGGCATGGCCGATTTTCAAGTTTTCATAACAATCAGTAATCAGCCTTTTTGGACGCCGATTACATTGCAATCCACGAGGAGACTGTGTGTTAGACTGACCACCAATCCACGAGGAGACTGTGTGTTAGACTGACCACCTGTTACGTGAGTGCAGCATCAAAGGGACCTTGTGGCTGCAAGGAGCCAAGGTAAGTTGCTAGCTAGCATCTTATATAAAAAGAAACAATCTTCACAATCACTAGTTAACTACATGATTGATGATATTACTAGGTTACCTAGCTTGCCCTGCGTTGCATATAATCAATGCGGTGCCTGTTAATTTATCATCTAATCACAGCCTACTTCAACTTCGCCAAACAGGTGATGATTTAACAATCGTTGCACAAATGTACCTAACCATAAACATCAATGCCTTTCTTAAAATCAATACTCAGAAGTATATATTTTTAAACATGCATATTTTGTTAAAAGAAGTTCATGTTAGCAGGAAATATTAACTAGGGAAATTGTGTCACTTCTCTTGCCTTCAGTGCAAGCAGTTAGGGTATATGCAGCAGTTTGGGCTGCTTGGCTCGTTGCGAACTGTGTGAAGACCATTTCTTCCTAACAAAGACCGTAATTAATTTGCCAGAATTTTACATAATTATGACACAACATAGATTGTGCAACTAAACAGGGATATTTAGATTTAGGGTTGCCACCCGTTCAATAAATTATGGAACGGTTCCGTATTTCACTGAAAGAAAAAACGCTTTGTTTTCGAAATGATAGTTTCCCGATTTGACCTATTAATGACCTAAGGCTTGTATTTCTGTCTGTTTCTTATATTATAACTAAGTCTATGATTTGAAAGAGCAGTCTGACTGAGCGGTGGTAAGCATTCATTCAAACAGCACTTTACTCCGTTTGCCAGCAGCTCTTAGCAATGCTTGAAGCACAGCACTGTTTGACTTCAAGCCTATCAACTCCCGAGATTAGGCTGGCAATACTATAGTGCCTATAAGGACATCCAATAGGCAAAGGCATATGAAATACAAATGGTATTTGTACCAAATAGTCGATGAGTTATAATTCCTAGAATATTGAAGACTCATGTTAAAAGGAACCACCAGCTTTCATATGTTCTCATGTTCTGAGCAAGGAACTTAAACGTTAGCTTTTTCACATGGCACATATTGCACTTTTTCTTCTCCAACACTGTTTCTGCATTATTTAAACCAATTGAACATGTTTTATTTATTTCTGAGAATAAATTGATTGATTTATGTGTTAAGTTAAAATAAGTGTTCATTCAGTATTGTTATAATGGTCATTAATTACAAACATATAAAATCGGCAGATTAATCGGTATCTGCTTTTTTTTGGTCCTCCAATAATCGGTATCGGTGCTGAAAAATCATAATCAGTCAACCTCTACAACTGACATCTCTGAAAAAAATGAGCTACGAGTAGAAAAAAATAGTTTTGAATGGTCATCCTTCTCTGAAGTCCAAGTCAGGAACTCCAGCCTCTTTCTCTTTTCTGTTGTTTATGTAGTTGCTAAGGATGCCAGTCTTGGAGGAACATATGAAGGAGCAGAGCCCATGGGTCTACTGTGGAGCATGCAGCCTGTTGCAGGCAGTCGGACAGGCCTCAGGTAATACACCAAAGCAATTCAATATTTGCGGTCAATTTTACACAGGATAAACACATCATTTAGGGTGACCGGGCCCAGCTGGACAAGTCAAATAAACTCTCTGTCTCTCAGGTTGAGAAAGATGGATGTCCTCACTCCTAATGTGGTACACATCTCTGTGTACAGTGGGCACATGACTGAGGGCTTCAGCAAGCAGTCTCCTCTAGCGACCGTTGTCACAGAACGATGGTACATGGCACCGGGTGTGTGCAGAATTGACATCAGGGAACATGGAGTCCGAGGGACCCTCTTTTTACCCCCAGGTCCTGGACCCTTCCCTGGGGTGTTGGATATGTGGGGAGGGGGTGGGGGGCTGGTGGAGTACCGCTCCTGCCTCCTGGCGTCACACGGTTTTGTTTCCATGGCGCTAGAGTACCTTTCCTATGACAAGAACGGAACCTCAGACATCGAATCAAAAACCTACTTTGAGGTGAGTCTCATACTGTGTGTGCCTACATGCTTGTGCTTGTCTTAATGTTCAGAAACAGCCCTGAGAGGGCAGAGTCCACTCCTGTGACTCATTATCCAGACTCACTGTTATATTACATCACCTCACGTTATATTACATTGCATCCCTATCACTTGAGCTCCATCTCTCTGTTATGTAGAAAGCGTTCAGGATTGTGCAGGAGCACCCTCTGGTGATGAAGGACAGAGTTGCTCTGTTTGGTCTCTCCTTAGGCGCGTCAGTCGCCCTCAACTTGGCAGCCTACTCCAAAGACATCAGCGTGAGCCTCTCCCTCCTACTCTCCTCGTTTTCCTCCAGATTGGAGCTTTGTATTTAGAGTGAATTCAGATTCAGTCATCTTTATTGTCCCAACACTGACCATGTGTATATGCTTATGAGTTTGTTTAGTGTGTAAACAATAAATACTGTGTGTATTCCAGCCCAAATGCTGTGTGTGTATCAGTGGGAGTCACGTCAACCCTGTCAACAAGCCTATCGGCGAAGTGTTTAGAAAGATGAACAAGTGAGTGGTGTGTGGCTGAAAAATAAACCTAAATCTGTTCAAAGTGAAGGTGTAGGTACCGTGAAGTGAAGGTACCGTGATTATCGTGAAGTGAAGGTACCGTGATTATTGTGAAGTGAAGGTACCGTGATTATCGTGAAGTGAAGGTACCGTGATTATGAAGCTTGTGACATACAGCCCAAATGAAGAAATAGACTAAAAACACAATTATTTATTGCCAGGGATGGGTATAAGACCCGATTTGATGAAGAGGGCCGTGTGGTCTGGAGAGACATCATTCTGCCTATCCCAACCGACCTTGGAGAGAAAGTGGATGTAAGTCAACACACACAAACACCCACACTGTGGGTTTGTTTACTTATTGCCGTGTCTTCTGACAGATGGGGAGGATAAAGTGTCCATTGATGTTGGTCGTCGGGGAGGATGATCAGAACTGGGCCACAGTGGAGTCTGCCAAGGACGTGAGTACACACACAAACATGATTACAAGCTTCCTATGAAATCAATAATTGTGATTGATGCTGAATGTGACCTCTGACCTGTGTGGGAGAAAAACTCATGACTATATTTCCAATATTAGCAGCATCTAGGCTTTCCACTTTGAAGAGCTGAGACAGAATGGCTATATAAGGAATGGAACATATAGGACCAGGGTCCCGCTACCAATATAACCTATCAGATGTGGGTGTTAACAAGCAAGTTCTGAGATGAAAAGAAAATAATGGAGAAAGGTCAAGGGAAGCTATTTTCATATAGAGGGAGGGGACTCTATACGTTATGCAAAGACAGAATCCTATAAAGGCAGGACTCTGTAATATCAGAAGTTAGTCTCTTTACATGGAGGGGCTCGGCTCTGTTACGTTTGTGATAGGGTCCTTCCATGGAAGGGCTCAGCTTTGCTACTTTGTATTAAAGTCTATATTTAATTCACAAGTTCTTGTAAGAGTGTTATATTTCTGAGACAATTTTCCACGACACCTGCAGATGACCCAGATGATGTGTGCAGCGGGCAACGAGCACCTACTGACCATTCTACAATACCCTGATGCTGGACACCTCATTGAGCCGCCCTACACACCCCACTTCAGAGCCAGCAACTTCATAGTGCTGCAAACACGACAGAAAGGTACTGTACACACAACTCACACCTATAGTATACACACCTGAACTAAGATATATATATATATATATAACATAACCAATTGTTCACTCCTAATGTAACTAATGATTGTTTGTGTGTTGCAGTGATCATGTTATGGGGAGGGTACACCAAGCCGCATGCTGATGCTCAGGAAGACTGTTGGGAGAAGATCCTTAGCTTCCTACGGCAACACCTCTACCCCAGCCCTGACTCTGTCCCTAAGGCCAATCTGTGATGTCACTGACCTAGTATCAAGGACCTAGTATGATTGACTAAGCTATAACTTTTATTTTTAAATACAATAACACTTTATATTTTAAGTCTAATTATTTTAGTGGGTGAGAGGGTTCTTCTAAGCTAATAATTATACGTAACATAATTATTTTTGCGAGACAGGATTCTCGATACCACTCTAACGACCAAGTGAAGAATCTTATAGTGTGTGACCCCTGTCTTGCCATGTCATTTAGTGAGCGCACCACTGCGTTGTCAAGACTTAAAACGTCAGGAAAGACAGTCGTTTAATGTGACAGGCTCAGCGATAGGATTTGGAAATTTGTGTGGTGTACACTTGGTTTTAGCTATTCTTTTTTTAAATTACTTAAAATATTGAATTTGGTCTTTACTACTATAGCCCATAGAAACGCATTGAATAACACATTCATAAATGGCAAAAAAGACAGTCCAAAAATGTATCATAAGGAATAAGATTTTTTTTTTTTGTGAGAAGACCAATTTTTGAGATGTCTCGGTTTGACAAACACCACTGTAGCTCAGTCACCTTCCACCTCAGATGTGGAATGTCGACATAGGCGGATGTGGCGGATTGAGACACAGCCCAAGAAAAAAATCTGATATTAATCTTAAACTGACAGTATTTTGGGTACATCAATATACTCTTAAGGATTAATATTTATGAAATGACTGAGAGTCATCAGACCAGTGGACACAGCTGTACAACATAAATTGAGGGCTGATGAGGAGTGTCCACAGTAGTGGGTCAGAGTCTCTCATTCACTGAACTGCATGAGTTTCAACCTGCCAATAGTGTTAACACCTGTGCCTGAAACCTAACTGCCATAGCACACAGATGATTGATTCTATTTTTTGATTCATGAGGAAATAATAGGAAATGTATTGTCCATGATGTTTATAATAAATCAGAGGAAGAATATGAACAATATCTGTAATTGAGCACATGAGAGCGCTATTTGGTCATTCTTTTGCAGTTCTTCAATATAGTACATGAGGGTGATGAATGCACGTAGCATGTGTAGTGGTGGGCAATGGATGAGTCCTGGGCCTGTATTCCAACATCTGAGTAGGACTGTTGCTCTTGGACAAGGACTTCCCTGTCCATGTAATCTTATTCATTATGATCAGAAAGCAAGAACTGATTCATTTTCACAAGATGGAGGGAGAAGGAGGAATGGAAGGAGAGAGGGATAGTGTGGAGGGATGGAAGGAGAGAGGGATAGTGTGGAGGGATGGAAGGAGAGAGGGATAGTGTGGAGGGATGGAAGGAGGAATGGAATGAGAGAGGGATAGTGTGGAGGGAGAAGGAGGGGTGGAAGGCGAGAGGGATAGTGTGGAGAAAGGAGGGATAGTGTGGAGGGAGAAGGAGGGATGGAAGGAGAGAGGGATGGAAGGAGAGAGGGATAGTGTGGAGGGAGAAGGAGGGATGGAATGAGAGAGGGATAGTGTGGAGGGAGAAGGAGGGATGGATAGTGTGGAGGGATGGAAGGAGAGAGGGATAGTGTGGAGGGAGAAGGAGGAATGGAATGAGAGAGGGATAGTGTGGAGGGAGAAGGAGGGATGGAAGGAGAGAGGGATAGTGTGGAGGGAGAAAGAGGGATGGAAGGAGAGAGGGATAGTGTGGAGGGAGAAGGAGGGATGGAAGGAGAGAGGGATAGTGTGGAGGGAGAAGGAGGGATGCAAGGAGAGAGGGATAGTGTGGAGGGTCTGTTTATCATCTGGATTGTTTTGCTCTTTACTGCTCAACCCTTTGACCCTTCCATTTCTACCTCTGATTCAGAGTCGAAGGGTTAGACACAAAAGGGGAATTGGAAATAGGGAAGTTCAATGCTGACATAAGACCAGAGGATTGCCTGTATTCCCTTCACTGTACATCAATTGGAAATTGTAATCTGACCGATTGTGGTATTTGTTACAGAGGGTTACTATAGTGTGTGGTTATGGTATGTGTGTAAGCCGAAGGCCAGGCCATAAAGAGGATTTGGCTTTGACAGAGAGCAAGGCCGATGTGTTTGCACAGATTTAGTGCTTAACAGCTCACCTGACTAACAGCTACCAGCTCCTCCATGAGCTAATGCAGTCTCGCTCTAAATTCAAAAGCCATGCAATAAAACACACACGAGAGCGCAGGTGCACACACAAACACACACAGACATTGTTCCAGAATGATGATAAACTTAATAGGGGCCATACTTGCGAACATTGCAAACAGTTCAAATTTAAAGTCTCAAAATGCGTATTAGCCTATTTAAGTATTTGATTTACTTGCATGTGATAGAACGCTACATTGTAGCTGGTCCCATCAGATAACCTGGCACACGTTAGCCCTATGCTAACCTCCACCAGATGAGTGATTATTTCCTGAAACAATGTTCCCATCAGGCTGTCAAAGATTTTAGACTTCATATCCACCGACCAATGGCTTTTCTTAAAATAAGTCAACCATGGTCACTAGTGGGATATTTTAAAAGGTTCAATGCAGCTGTTTATATCTCTATCAAAAAATGTCTGCTGATTGTTTTCAACTAAAATGTATGGACGCCAAGGGAAACTAGTCTTCCCCAAATATTTGACTAATACATTTTTTTTACATGATCTTTTGTCTCTGAATTTTCATCGTTTTTCATAATTTCACAAGTGGCTGAAGCTCACCGGAGTAGTAAATGGCTGGGCTCTGATTCCTGACTCATCAGAGCGAGGGAAACTGCGCCCCTCTGTCTGAGAATGTGTAGCCCATGTATCAACATTTTTTGGGGGGGACCTTTATTGAAACTAGGTAAGTCCCGTTAAGAACAAATTCTTATTTACACGGCCTACCCTGGCAAAATGACAGCCAAACCCTAATCCGGACGACGCTGGGCCAATTGTGCGCCGCCCTTTCGGACTCCCAATCACGGACGGTTGTGATACAGCCTGGAATTAAACCAGGGTTTGAAGTGATGCCTTTAGCACTGAGCTGCAGTGCCTTAGACCGCTGCGCCACTCGGGAGCCTGAGCATATGATTGATTGATTGGTGCCAGCAAGCATTTGGCCGCCCTTGATAAAGTAATTAACCAATCGGTGTTGAGCTGAGCTCAACTATGGGTTGTCCTGGTGCAGAAAAACACCCTTATGGGAGGCCAGTTTGGATTTGATGTCACACTATTCAAATTCATTTCTAAGCTAAATGTCATTTTCAGAAAAACTTTGTCTGTTTCTGGTCTGCTTGTGGTGTTGTCATGCAGTAGCTAGCTTGCTAAATTAGCCCTTTCCTAAGCCATGGATGGAGACGGGGATTTGGACTAATTATTTGTACAGGCCAATGATTTTGATGGCGAATCTGATCTAACCATAAATTAATGTTGTGCCACTGGCCTGAAATGATTGAAGTTTATTATGTAGGCTCACGCTAACTTCGCTGGTTCATTGTTGTCCAGGTGAGGAAGTTAGGCTAGCAAGCATTATTGCTAGGTAGCCTATGACAACAAAAACTAAAAGTGTACTACTGTATGACAGAGCCAGAGAACGTTTTGCCAACGTGAAAGAGAGGATGGCATTGGCATTTAACTAGTCTATAAGTATGATGAGTGAAAAAAAAAATTGTACTTGCGGGCGCACGCACACACTGAAATCCGTACCGTGGACAGCCAGGTGATATTTAGCAACATTGGACTAAATCGTTTTTGGAGTCTTTAACGTTTTCAGTGTATTAAAACTAAGCATAAATAACCTTGTTGATCTGATTATGTTTAAGTTGATATGGCGTTGGAATAGTGGAAGAAGTGCTCCTGTTGACTGTGCTCTTGTATATCGAGGTGGCGTACTAATAAATGGGTTATAGTGAAAACAACACTATCACAACAGGTTATAATATGGATTTTTACTGGCTTGGCTTGGCTTCCTCAGTGATTTTTACCCATGCACCGCTACTGATTAAAATGGTAAATACAAATAATAGCTTCTGGCCTCCCGAGTGGCACAGCGGTCTAAGGCACTGCATCGCAGTGCTTCAGGCATCACTACAGACCCGGGTATGATCCCGGGCTGTGTCACAGCCGACCGTGACCCACGAGGTGGTGCACAATTGGTTAGGGGAGGGTTTGACCGACCGGGATTTCCTTGTAAGCGATCAGTGTGTCAAGAAGCAGTGTGGCTTGGCAGGGTTGTGTTTCGGAGGACGCATGGCTCTCGATCTTCGCCTCCGGAGTCCATAGGGGAGTTGCAGAGATGGGATTGGACTGTAAACTACCAATTGGATAAAATTGCTTCTTTGCAAATGACAATTTCTAGGACTGTCTGGGATTGCTAGGACTGTCTGGGAGGGGAAAACTGAAAATTAGCTGTTATTGACAAGAGGTTTGGAGCTCCTTATTATTGGAGTATTAACTCTAACTAATTTACTGCATGGAAGGCCAAAAATCCATCCCGCCACAACGTGCACAAAAAAAGTCTAAAACACTCGTGGTGTTGTGAAAAAGCTGTATTTACCTTTACTGCTATTACTAATTGGTGGCGTGATCCACTAAGGCGGTAAGCCCAAAGACTCACACCTGTGAGTTTGAATCCCCCTTGGGGCATTATTATATGAGGAACAAAAACACTCCACTGCTGGTCCTTGAGTCAAATAATGCATAGGTGACAAAGTAGATTATAAAAATACATATAAAACATAATTAAAAGGGTAGGCCTACCAGTGATTTCAATATCTGATCACTTTTTGTAATTATTATTTCGCAGTGTAAATTGACTGGATATGTTCACTGCAGTATTAATTCATTAGCTCAATGTTAGGTTTATGGGCCAATATGCATAAGCTTCTAATTTAGGCTACACATCTCGAGCCTTTAAGGTCTTCATTTTAGCATATGTTTTCCCTGTCAAAATGAAGGGTAAATTTAAAAAATACATTTGTTTTGTTGCGCAATTACGTACCTGGCCTCTCCGCTGCCTCGGATATTAATGTTGAATCTTGTGGAGTCCCAGAAAAAGCCAGACTACAATAGCTCGTTGGAAATGTATTAGGGGTTCACAGCAAAGCAGTGAAATCTATTATTAGTCTTAGATTCTTTTTTAAATCCCTTGACATGGTCAAATAACTCAAACATAGATTGGCACACAGAAAATAAAGGCCATGGAGGGAGTATTGGAACATAACTAATTAAATTACAGTTAACAAAGAATTACACTTAATCCAGTATAAACTAATGTACAGAATGTATTTTAAGAGCTAATTCACAAATTCTACAGAATAACGGCAGAGTCATGTCCTAAGTGTAAAACTAAGTGACTCAATGATCCATGCCTTCTGGTGCTATAAAGTCCAAAAGTTATGGGCTGAGTTAGAAAGTTGGCTGTCAGAAGTTTTATAATATAAATGTATTTTTTACTCCATCTATCTGCATATTTCAAGACCTGACATATGACGGTTATGGTGAGATACCAAAAGGTTTGGACTGTATTTTTCTTGTCAATCATTTTGGAAAAAATGTATATTAAATGGCCCTCCATCGTTAAGACAGTGGATTAATGCATTATCTAAACTATGTATGTTTTTCTATTGTCAGAAGAAAATAAATCGTATAAAAAAATAAAAACAACTATTGGCAACTTGGTCCAAAAGAATGCCACTGATTGGCCTGTAGGTGGCACTGTTATAACAAGTGTCACTTAAACCCAAATATCCACTGCCCCGTTTGACCTAGAGACTTGAATGTAGGTGAATGCTATATGTAGATTAGATGTCTTTCCTCATGCTAAACAAATTTGCCTCAAGGACCCATAAGGTCCGTCAGAATAGATTTTCCTCCATCTTGGAAAACCTGTAGGCCCATGGTACATCTCATAACTTAGTTTGAGAAAAGTTAAGGGATTGGTTAAGAGATGACTGAGTTATTGATAAATATTAACTTAAATCGTTTGTAAATCCACTTTACTATGGCCTATCAACTTGAAACAGGATGTTTTTACAACTGCGACCTGGCCAAGATAAAGCATAGCAGTGTGAACAAACAGCAACATAGAGTTACACATGGAGTAAACAATAAACAAGTCAATAACACAATTTAAAAAAAAAGTCTATATACATTGTGTGCAAAAGGCATGAGGAGGTAGGCGAATAATTACAATTTAGCAGATTAACACTGGAGTGATAAATTATCAGATGGTCATGTGCAGGTAGAGATACTGGTGTGCAAAAGAGCAGAAAAGTAAATAAATAAAAACAGTATGGGGATGAGGTAGGTAAATTGGGTGGGCTATGTACAGCTGCAGCGATCGGTTGGTTAGCTGCTCAGATAGCAGATGTTTAAAGTTGGTGAGGGAGATAAAAGTCTCCAACTTCAACGATTTTTGCAATTTGTTCCATTTCATTTGTGACGACTGAATGCTTGAATGAGAAAGTCATCAGACCAGTGGACACAGCTGTACAACATAACTTGAGGGCTGATGAGGAGTGTCCACCGTAGTGGGTCAGAGTCTCTCATTCACTGAACTGCATGAGTTTCAACCTGCCAATAGTGTTAACACCTGTGCCTGAAACCTAACTGCCATAGTACACAGATGATTGATTCTATTTTTTGATTCATGAGGAAATGTATTGTCTATGATGATTATAATAAATCGGAGGAGAATGAACAATATGTTGTCATTGAGAGCATGAGAGAGCTATTTGGCATGTCTCTTGCAGTTCTTCAATATTCCACAAGAGGGTGATGTATGCACATAGCACGTATAGTTGTGGTCAATTGCTGAGTCTTGGGGCTGTATTCCAAATGTCTCTAGAGTAGGAGTGTTGATCTTGTATAAGGATCCCCCTGTCCATTTAATCTTATTATGATCTAAAAGCCAGAACTGATCCTAGATCAGCACTCCTGCTCTGAGATGTTTCATACATAGGTTGCAGTCTAAACCAGGGTTTCCAAAACTCGTGCCCTGGGTGCATGTTTTGGTTTTTGAACTACAACTACACAGCTGATTCAAATAACCAACTCACCAAGCTTAGATTATTTGAATCAGCTGTGTAGTGCTAGGTTAAAAACCAAAATGTGCACCCAGTTGGGACCTCGGACTGAGTTTGGGAAATCCTGGTCTAAATTTTTCAAGTAAACCCCATTGAACTTGATGAATAGGGTGTCTTATAAAACTAATAAACACGTCTTGATTTTACCATTCAAAATTCAGACAAAATCCAGGCAAATTACTTCAGCGCTGAGGAGGGAATCATCTTTAACTTTCAGTGTTCGGGGAGATGCTGTGTCTATTTTCCTGAGGGGTAACTATGGGCACCTGTCTCGTTGCCATTTGCCATAACTGTGTCCAACTCAAGGACAAGCATGTCCAGGGTTTAGCCCAATAGGGGATTGAATCTGACAGAATAGGATTTTTCAGCTATCACCCATCTGTGCCCAACTACTAAATAAGCCCCCCACTACAAAATACAGAAAATGGCCCCTGTGTGTGTCCCTCTGCCCGACAGAGACGGATGTGGAGTTCTGCGTTTGACATGGTAAAGTACCCAACTCTCCTTCTGGGGTCAGTCAGAAGAACCGTGAAGTTGATCGTGTGAAACATGGCAGGTAATGTATGTGCAGCAGTGCATTCCAGAGCTACACCTATGTCTGTCTGACCTGCAGACCGACTGATATGCTCTTATGTTCTCAGTAGCATAAACAAGCATACTGACCATAACTTTTGATTTGACAACACACCTAGAGCAGTCTGTTGACTTATCTCGAGATTAAAAGTAAAGTAATTTACTTGTATTGTTTAATCAAAGACAGTCCTGGCTGAATGTGGTGCGCTTATCTTCGTTAGCACGCTGCGCTGCATACCCAGGCTGGAGGGTTGGGACTCGGGAACGCGTGGGGTGTGTAGTTGGGGGCTCGCCAGGACCTCCTAGAACAGAGTTACACAGACACACTCATGCACGCAACTGCTTCAGGACTTGCCAAAAACCACCCGACGGATAAATATCAATGTTTAACACTCGAAAATGTTGATATTGCTCATCGCATCACTTTTGAGTAAGTATTGTTTTTACGTGGAAGTGTTTCGTCTTTTTCTACTGCGCAGGTAGCTAGCTAAAGTATTCTCAATGCATTTGAGGCGTAGCCAAAAGCCAAGTATTGTGGAGGAAAAGTAAAATGTGAAGAGATCCAAAAGAGGATTTTATTTTCTGTTGCCGTCAAAGTTTAATTGCCATGTTACTTTTCACTCTCACTTATTCAGGACCATGGATACCCTTTAATGAGGAACTGTACGCCATTATTTAAACATGTATTCAACAGTTTATACATGTCAGATGTCTCAGTCCACTATGCTTGTTTAAATATGTTTTGGGCACATTATTTTCAACTAGCTATCGTTTACAGAGGCTGTTTAGTGCAGTCAATAACTGTTTCCCACAGTCGCTGTTGTTCCCGAACATAACAGCCTGTTTTCATAAACAGTCCCGCCACAGGGATCGATTGGAAAGATAGTCCATGTGATTTCAATGAAATTAACTGGAAGCCTATCATGTGACCGTTATGTTTTTATACCCAGTGATGCATTAGACTAAAGGGAGCCTGTGGTAGCAACTGAGAGACGCCTCTTAAATCGAAAATACAAATATTTGTACAGATTTTTAACTGTGGAATAGTTTAGTTATATAGCATAATAGTTGCATGGAGAGTTATACTCCAGACATGTTTTGCTCGCCCGTACAGCATCATCAGCTACACTCAATGCTGTTTCTGTCTGGCAGCCCTCTGGTGGCGGTCCTTTGCGCAGCTGCCGGAGTTTGGGGATGTGTGCACTGAGGGGAGCTGCTACCCCGCCACCGGGGACCTTCTGATCGGCCGTGCGCACCAGCTCACAGCCTCCTCCACCTGCGGCATTGAGAAGCCTGAACGCTTTTGCATTGTTGGTCACCTGGAGGTAAGACACCTCACACCTGGGTCACAGATAGGTGTACTACACCTAGACAGGGTGGGCATAAGCAGTTGCTTAGGCTCCCCAGGCGCCATAAGCAGTTGCTTATTTATGATCTCAGTCTGGTTCTCAACTGTTGAGTTTGAATAGTAGAATACACAAGGTGCAATTTTGAAATTGGGTTGTGACTCAGCAGTTTTAACTGACATTCACTCAATTAGCCCCTTTCAGAATTTTTTTTTAGATTGTTAAATTAGTCTAGCCAGCTAATTTAACTTGAGTTTAATTTGAGTTTATTTTATTTTTTACAGGGACAGTGCGTGCACATGAATCAACATTTCAGTAAAAGTGGCATTTTTTTGCCAGCGGGCTAATTTTCAATAGCAGTCCCTGGGCAGGTTATTAAAAACAATGTCTATATTGTAAATCATTGAGCAGTGAGCACATGCAGAGCAACATAGGACAAGCAAGACATAGCATACAGACAGAGCAACATAGGACAAGCAAGACGTAGCATACAGACAGAGCAACATAGGACAAGCAAGACGTAGCATACAGACAGAGCAACACACAACTTGTAGTAGGGGAGAGCTGGGATGAAAGTAACACACCCATTTTCTCAGATAAAACAGAAGCTAGAATGAAGTAGTGAAGTCACCACGTTCCTAATGAGGACGAGCTCCCTGCAAAAACAACTGGCAAGTCCAACGATGTTTCCCATTGTTATCAACAAAAAAAAGTGTTTTAGTGCAATGTAAGTAAAAACACAGACTTGGAAGTTTATTGGGGGGGGTTGTATAGTTGTTTAAGGTTCCACATGTCATTTTCTTAACCCATCTAGTGACTAAATCCCAGCAGACTGTAGGTTTCAAGTATCATGCTAGATAGCCTTGGGTGTTAGCCTGGGTGCAGTTATAGCAGAGACGGGTGTGACGAAAGTAACACAGTGTTAGCTGATGACCTGGAATGAAATAAAACGTTTAAGCACACGCCATTGTCTCCTCTAGTTCATATTGCTTTTATCATATTTGCAAAATATCAACACGTGACTGAAGGTTTGAAAATGATATATGACATTATTGGCATTAGCCTTAATCAATTGAATTGTAGGATCAGCTTCTCAGGTAAGCTTTTATCGACAGGTTAATGGATAAAAATATATATCTTTATGATTCTGGGGGTCAATTACCTTGTGTCAAGCCATGGAAATGTGATTAGCATGATGAGTTTGCAGTTTGTGAAGAGAATAAAAACATTTATTCTATCAAGACATGAGTGCGCATGACAAGGACAGCTGGAGCACACCTGATTGGTAGGGCTACGCATGAATAGTCATTGAAAATGGTGAAAAACATCTCCTACTACATCCCCATTAAAGTGAGATGAGAAAGTTATGGTTAACGTACAATGCATTCAGAAAGTATTCAGACCCCTTAATCGTTTCCACATTTTGTTACGTTACAGCCTTATTCTAAAATGGATTTAAAATGTTTTTCCTCATCGGTCTACACACAATACCCCATTATGACAATGCGAAAATAGGTTTTTAGAAATATTGCACAAAAAAAACAGAAACAGACCCTTTGTTATGAGACTTGAAATTGAGCTCCGGTGCATCCTGTTTCCATTGATCATCCTTGAGATGTTTCTACAATTTCATTGCAGTCCACCCGTGGTAAATTCAATTGATTGGACATGATTTGGAAAGGCACACATCTGTCTATATAAGGTCCCACAGTTGAAAATGCATGTCAGAACAAAAACCAAGCCATAAGGTTGAAGGAATTTCATTTTGAGGAGCCACAGATCTGGGTAAGTTTACCAAAACATTTCTACAGCATTGAAGGTCCCCAAGAACAGAGAGGCCTCATCATTCTTAAATGGAAGAAGTTTGGAACCACCAAGACTCTTCCTAGAGCTGGCCATCCCGGCCAAACTGAGCAATCGGGGGAGAAGGGCCTTGGTCACTCTGACAGAGCTCCAGAGTTCCTCTGTAGAGATGGGAGAACCTTCCAGAAGGACAACCATCTCTCTGCAGCACTCCACCAATCAGGCCTTTATGGTAGAGTGACCAGAAGGCAGTCACTCCAGATTGGAGTTTGCCAAAAGGAATCTAAAGGACTCTCAAACCATGTGAAACGAGATTCTCTGGTCTGATGAAACCAAGATTGAACTCTTTGGCCTGAATGCCAAGCGTCATGTCTGGAAGAAACCTGGCACCATCCTTATATTGAAGCATAGTGGTGGCAGCATCATGATGTGGGGATGTTTTTCAGTGGCAGTGACAAGGAGACTAGTCAGGATCTAGGGAAAGATGAATGGAGCAAAGAACAGAGAGATCCTTGATGAGAACCTGCTCCAGAGCGCTCAGGACCTCAGACTTGGGCGAAGGTTCACCTTCCAACAGAACAACGACCCTAAACACACAGCCAAGACAATGCAGGAGTGGCTTCGGGACAAGTCTCTTAATGTCCGTGAGTGGCCCAGTCAGAGCCCTGACTTGAACCTGATCTAACATCTCTTGAGAGACCTGAAAATAGCTGCGCAGCGACACTCGCCGTCCAACCTGACAGAGCTTAAGAGGATCTGCAGAGAAGAATTGGAGAAACTCCCAAAATACAGGTGTGTCAAGCTTGTAGCGTCATACCCAACAAGACTCAAGTAAAGGGTCTGAATACTTATGTAAATGTGATATTTCTGATTTTATTTGTAATACATTTGCAAACATTTCTAAAAACCTGTTTTTAGCTTGACATTATGGGATATTGTGTGTAGATTGATGACAGAAAAAAAAACATTTTAATCCATTTTAGAATAAGGCTGTAACGTAACAATGTGGAAATAGTCAAGGGGTCTGAATACTTTTAGAATGCACTATAGCTATTTTGTGATCCATTTTAGTCTATTATTGTAAGGCAAAATAATGTTGTTGCATTGCGATGTTGACGCATGGTTCATTTTTAATACATTTCGAACCTATAGCATTAATTATTCAAATTGACACAAACATGAAATTATGGCTGATGGTACATTTGTTGAAAGTAACGAGCATTACAAACCAGTAGCATGGAGATGAGACCGATATTGTGCACTTCTCGCCCGCTTTTACTTCTGTTCCAAGGCTGTGTTACTCCTGCCCCACTGGCAGGTACAAAAGTAACATTGTAGCTCTATTCTCGGTCTATTTCATTTCAGGTCATTTAACCTAGAAATCATGGAAAAGGGTAGCTACCTTGAAGAATCTCAAATCTCAAATATATTTTGATTTGTTTAATCCTTTTTTTTTGTTTCTGTATGATTCCATATGTGTTATTCCATAGTTTGTCTTCACTCTTATTGTACAATGTAGAAAATAGTAAAAATAAAGAAATCCTTGAATGTGTAGGTGTGTCAAAACTTCTGACTGGTACTGTACATGATAAACACTTAATTGTGTTGCAAAAAAATAGTGTAATGGTGTAGTACAGTGTAATGTTTGGGCAATTTGAGTGTACGAGAGAGACTCTATGGAATTGTGCTGCGTAGGAGTCTTGGCATTTCCCTCCACAATAAGCATTGTGTGCCACACAGTCACCGCCCTGTGTGCTTATAATGGGGAGAGAGCGTGATCGGGAGTATTCCGTTATTTCAGAATGTGAAGGCGGTGGTTATGGGCTGTGGAACGATAAATGAAACATTGGAACATTCTAGGATGAGTCATCGTAACGAGGTTGAGAACGGGGGATGAGGAGAAGAGCCCCCCCTGAGGGTCTAGTGCCAAAAAATCTGGGAGCAGTCTTTGCCTACAGGGGAGTGGGAGCTGGACCAGCAGTTGGTCACATTTCAACACAGTAAAAACTTGAGTGTGCAGATAGATTAGACAGCAACCGCTTGAATAAAATTAGAATGTTGTGAAATTCACACTGTGAGGTTGTGAAATCTTCACTCACACAGATGTTGGGAAGATACAGTGCAGAGAGTAGGATATGTGTGTGTGTGTGTGTGGAAGACATAATTCAGAATCCGTGTGTGTAGGCCAAACCATCTGGAGAGCAGACAAACCTGCTGCTAAGAGGGGTAGTGAACCTAGAGTGTAGAATAAACTATCTACACTACAGGATGTACACATACGCACAGACAATGGTGATGACAGACTGAGTGGTAACATATGTACTCTTGCTCTATAATCAGAGGTAAATGATCATGTTCTTCACAGTACTGAGACATTTTCTCTCTCTCCTCCCTCTCTCTGTAGGAGGAGAAGAAGTGTTTTGTGTGTGACTCCAGGGAGATGTATGATGAGAGGCTGAACCACACGACCAGCCACAGCATCGAAAACTTGGTCACCACCTTTGCCCCCAACCGCCTCAAGACCTGGTGGCAGTCTGAGAATGGTGAGAGTGTGTGTGGGTGGGTGTCTGTGTGTGTGTGTGCATGTTTTTGGTTTTACTAGTAAATTAGGGAACATTCAGACAAGTGGGGACATTTCGCCGGTCCCCACAAGGGTTAGGTTTAGGGTTACAATTAGGGTTAGGGTATGGACATCACATATTGAACATGGAACGAGGGCGGAACGAGGGAGAGCTCGGTTTGTTGCTTTGAAAGTCTCTGAAAAAGTGTTCTATTGAACAAGTTTGGTTACTAGCTACCTTTTTGAATTTAGATCCCGTGACGAGGTTAGCCTCAGTTTCTGGGACCACTATATCTTTCCAGAGATCCTGCCAACCTAAAGTTTGAAGAGCTGCTTGGCATAGCAAGGTTTCCTTGACAGCTTGAACACAGTCCGCGATGCGGTTAGCCCTTGTGGCTGGGACTGCGGATTGTGGCCGTCTAAATCCCTGGTGGTTGTTTCTGTTTAAATCTGCCCTGCGATCAGCCCTGTCTGGAACTGCGTGGAGTACCAGCGTTGTCCTACATTGCTACCATGGCATCCAAAGCCAAAGGTGGAAAGTATGGAGAGGACGGTGTTTCTCTATCACAGGTGATGGATCTTTTAAATGAACAAAAATGATTTTTACAAGCAGTTGTTAGAACAACAGGAAAATAGCTTTAAGAGCTTAGTCCAGATACTAATGGAGAGGTCCAGAAATGTAAGAACAGTTTGCAGTTCTCCAAGGGAGAGGTGTATGTCCTGAAAGAGACATGCAGCAAGATGACGACAAAGTCCTCTCGAGATGACATTAGCATGAATCCTTATTAACAATGACTGGGAAAATGGACTATTTAGGGGGACAATCCAGGAGGAATACCATTGTTGTGGATGGCATACCAGAGTCTTCACATGAGAACTGGGCCGAGTCTGAAAAGTATGAAAAATGATCACTGAAAAGCTGCGGATGGATCATGTGGAGATTGAGGTGGAGCGAGCCCACAGGTCTGGAAAGCATGTAACCCGGCCCAGGTGACAGACCCAGACCGATAGTGGTCGAGTTCCTGAGGTTCAAGGACAAGATGGCTGTTCTGGAGAGAGCCAAGAACATTGAGGAATCTTCCTCAAAGAGGACTTCTCTGAAGCTGTGCGCCAGAGGTGGGGAAAATAACTTATCCCAGCTATGATATCTGCCAGAGAACATGGGAACATTGCTTACATCCGCTACAACAGGTTCATTGTCCACCCTCCCCTGCAAAAGCTTGGGAGAAATGACAGAGCCAAGAACTTTGAGGAATCTTCCTCAAAGAGGACTTCTCTGAAGCTGTGCGCCAGAGTCGGAAAAATAACTTATCCCAGTTATGAAAGCTGCCAGAGAGCATGGGAACATTGCTTACATCTCCTACAACAGGCTCATTGTCCAACCTCCCTCCCAAAAGACTGGGAGGAACGAGAGAGCCAAGTCTCAGGGCCGGTAGCTTCAGCCCAACATCACACACACACGCATGTAAATATATATAGTTTTACTCCGATAAGCTACCAAGGAGATGCCTTAGAATAGCCCATATTAATATACGCTGAGTTTACAAAACAATAGTAACACCTTCCTAATATTGAGTTGCACAACGTTTTGCCCTCAGAACAGCTTTAATTCATGACGCTACACTGTGTTGAAAGCGTTCCACAGGGATGCTGGCCCGTGTTGACTCCAATGCTTCCCACAGTTGTGTCAAGTTGTCTGGATGTCCTTTGGGTGGGGGACCATTCTTAACACACACGGGAAACTGTTGAGTGTGAAAAACCCAGCAGCATTTCAGTTCTTGACACATTCAAACCGATGTGCTCGCACCTACTACCATACCCCATTCAAAGGCACTTAAATATTTTGTCTTGCCAATTCACCCTCTGAATGGCACACATACACAATCCATGTCTCAATTGTCTCAAGGCTTTAAAATCATTCTTTAATCTGTCTCCTCCCCTTCATCTACACTGATTTGAAGTGGATTTAACAATTGACATCAATAAGGGATCATAGCCTTCACCTGGATTCACTCAGTCAGTCTGTCTTGTAAGGTGCAGGCGTTCCTAATGTTTTGTACACTCAGTAACTTGCTAACATCGGATAACATTCATATACTGGCCATCTCTGAAACTCACTTAGCTAATTCCTTAGATGATACAGCTGTAGCAATATAGGCATATACTGTAACTACGGAAAAGACGTGAATGCCTATGGGGGAGGTGTTGCTGTGTTCAGAGACCTATTCCATTAAAGCTTAGATCTCATGTCAAAAGTTTTTGAAGTGTTGTGGTTGCATGTTCACCTGCTTCATCTAAAGTCTATTCTTTTGCGGTGCTGCTATAGGCAAATACAGTCAGTATTTGGATAATAGGTGTACCTTTTTGTATTCAACATATTGGGTACACAAATGTACCATTTATACTAGATTAGTGGAAATCACTGATGATGTTAGGATCCAGAATGTCCTCCACAGGAACCCAACACCGCTCCTCTGGGCCATACCCCTCCCAGTCCACCAGATACTGGAGCCGACCCCCACGATGTTGGGAGTCCAGTAGAGAGCTGACGGAATAAACCGGACCCCATCTCGATGTCCGGAGGAGTGGAGGGTTGTCGTGGGGGATAGCATCAGCTAGGGGACCAGGAACCACCGGCCTGAGAATGGAGACATGAAAAGGTGAAATACGGTAGTGACTGGGAAGCTGTAACCTATTCATCACTTCGTTGACCCTCCGGAGAACCTTGAACGGCCCCACGAACCAGGGTCTCAGCGTGAGCATCGCTCCACACTTCTTCTGCGTGCCTGAACCACTCATCAACCGCATGAGCTTCTGTCTGGCCCGGGGTCCACGGAGCCAGGGCCGGCTGAAAACACAGAACACACTGGAAGGAAGTCCATCCAGTGGATGAGTGATGTAGCGAGTTCTGGGCGTACTCCACCTATGGAAGGAATCGAGCCCACTCTCCCTGCCGGTCCTGACGGTGACTCCTCGGGAACCTCCCCAGCTCCTGGTTCATCTCCACCTGCCTGTTGGACTGACGCCTATACCCGGAAGTGAGGCTGACCGTGACTCTCCATACCCGTGATGTGAATTGGGGGCCACGGTTGGAGACAATGTCCGCCAGAAGGCCATAATGCCGGAAGACCTGCTGGAATAGTGCTTCAGTGACCTGGAGAGCAGTGGGAGACCAGAAAGAGGGATTAAATTACAGGATTTAGAAAATCTATCCACAACCACCAAAATGGTGGTGAAACCGTCAGAGGGGATATCAGTAACAAAGTAAATTGATAGATGGGACCAGGGACGTTGAGGCACAGGAAGGGGAAGGAGTTTCCCTGCTGGAGCATTCCAGGTGGATTTAGTTTGAGCTCATACAGAACAGGAGTTGACGTCAGCAGCCTGCTCTTTGGGCTCCCATGCCTCAGCCGGCTCTACAGGTTCCCAGCTGGCTCTACAGGTTCCTGTGCCTCAGCTGGCTCTACAGGTTCCCGCACCTCAGCAGAAGCGACCGGCCCTCTGGTCGGCGACCTGCGGCTGGAGCCGTGCGTCAGGGAGGGGGTACTGTCACTTCTACTCCTGCTCCTCCTCTCTGGTGCTCGTTGTCGCCAGTTGTCTCATTACGCACACCTGCCACCATCATTACGCGCACCTGCGCCTCATTACACTCACCTGGACTCCATCACCTTCCTGATTACCTTCCATATCTGTCACTCCACACCTTTAGTTCTTTGTCCAGGTGTTATTGACTCTGTTTCACGTCTGTACGATTTTCGTGTTTCTTGTTTTGTACTGTTCTATTTATTAGTACATTTGCACTCCCTGTACTTGCTTCCCGACTCCCAGCGTACACGTTACATCAACCAAATTGTTACAGACCTATATCCATCCTGCCCTGCCTATCTAAGGTCTTCGAAAGCCAAGTCAACAAACAGGTCACTGACCATCTCGAATCCCACTGTACCTTCTCCGCTGTGCAATCTGGTTTCCGAGCCGGTCACGGGTGCACATCAGCCACGCTCAAGGTACTAAACGATATCATAACCGCCATCGATAAAAGACAGTACTGTGCAGCTGTCTTCATCGATGCAGTTTATCACAGTGCCATCCGTTTTGTCACTTAAGCACCTTATACCACCCACCACTGCGACTTGTATGCTCTAGTCGGCTGGCCCTCGCTACATATTCGTCGCCAGACCCACTGGCTCCAGGTCATCTACAAGTCCATGCTAGGTAAAGCTCTGCCTTCTCAGTTCACTGGTCACGATGGCAACATCCACCCGTAACACGCGCTCCAGCAGGTGTATCTCACTGATCACCCCTAAAGCCAACACCTCATTTGGCCGCCTTTCGTTCCAGTTCTCTGCTGCCTGTGACTGGAACGAATTGCACAAATCGCTGAAGTTGGAGACTTGATTGGTTAACATCTGCTATCTGAGCAGCTAACCAGTCGCTGCAGCTGTACATAGTCTATCTGTAAATAGCCCACCCATTTTTACCTACCTCATCCCCATACTGTTTTTATTTATTTACTTTTCTGCTCTTTTACACACCAATATCTCTACCTGTACATGACCATCTGATCATTTATCACTCCAGTGTTAATCTGCAAAATTGTAATTATTCGCCTACCTCCTCATGCCTTTTGCACACAATGTATATAGACTATCCTTTTTTTCTACTGTGTTATTGACTTGTTAATTGTTTACTCCATGTGTTTACTCCATTTACCTCTGTGTTGTCTGTTCCCACTGCTATGCTTTATCTTGGCCAGGTTGCAGTTGCAAATGAGAACTTGTTCTCAACTAGCCTACCTGGTTAAATTAAGGTGAAATCAAAAAATAAAATAGAGTGCATACCAATAGTGTTGGATCTGTGACATCCAAAGCAATAACAGTTTCCATTGGCTGTTGTGGCAATAACAAGGAAAACCAAAGTGCCAAAGGTTGGGCCTAAAATAATTGATAAAATATCATAAATGGTTGACATACTGTAAATTAAGCAATGTTGTGACTAAACTTAACAAAGATAAATTACATAAAACACAATGGAAGAAGACTGTAGTACCGTCCGTAAATGTAATCATGGGCAGAAAACTCAATACATCGTTGATGGGTCATTTATAACTAAACCTTTTGATATTAGCAATCATTTCAGTAACTATTTCACTAGTAAAGTGGAAAAACTCAGAAGTGAAATGACAACATTGAACAGTGATCCATCATTTTTTAAATGAAAAATCTAATGATGAAAGAGAAGGATTGCTTTGTGAATTTGGTCAAATTAGTGTGGAAGAGGTGGAAAAATGATTGTTATCCATCAATGATAAGCCACCAGGTATAGACAACCTTGATGGGAAACTATTGAGAGTGGTAGCAGACTATGGGTGCGTTTGTAAATTCACTCTGGCGCTCTACTCCGATTTCGGAGCAGAGCGCAGAATAACTGATACATTTACGAACGCTCAACACCCGTTGAATATGGCCGGTTTCAGTAAATGTCTGCAAAAAAATCTGATTTAAATTGTTGCCAGTAGCACAGTTAGTCAGCTCTGGATAACATGAAAACAGCCTAACCAGCTCTGCTAGAGCGAGTAAAATGGTCAGAGTGAGGTGTTCGCTCATTTGTGTCGAAGTAGCTAGCCAACGTTAGCTTAGGTGCTTGACGGCCGTTGCTTGACGCTCAGATCAACCCTACTCCTCGTCCAGTGTGCACTCTGAACGCTCCGAGAGCGAAACGCTCTGAATTTATGAACGGACAATCTGACAACACTCTGAATTTACGAATGCCCAGAGCGCACTCTGAGCGGGCTTTGGCACTCCAGATTGAATTTACTAACACACCCTATATTGCCACCCCTATTTGCTATATCTTTAACCAAAGACTAAAGGGAGAGTGTGTCCCCACAGGCATGGAAGGAAGCTAAAGTAATTCCACTGCCTAAAAATAGTAAAGCACCTTTGCTGGCTCTAACAGCCACCCAATCAGTTTGCTGCCTGTTTTTAGTAAACTGATGGAGAGGATTGTGTTTGACCCCAAATACAATGCTGTTAACTATTGACTTTCAGCATGCATATAGAGAAGGGCACTCAACTTGTACTGCACTGACTCAGATGACAGATGATTGGTTAAAATAAATTGATAATAAGATGATAGTTGGAACTGTATTGTTAGATTTCAGTGCAGCCTTTGATGTTATTAATCATAAAGTAACTTGCTATGGCTTTACATCACCTACTTTCACATGGTTGGAGAGTTATTTATCCAATAGAACCCAGAGTGTGTTCTTCGATATAATCTTCTCTAAGATCAAATATGTACAGTGCAGTGTCCCTCAGGGAAGTTGCCTTGGGCCATTACTCTTCTCTAGAAGCTAGAATGACTAAGTATGCGGATGATTCCACGTTTTACATGACAGCACCCAAAGCCAGTGAGCTCACTGAAATTCTAAATAAGGAGTTAGTCAGTGTCAGAATGGGTGATTTTAATAATAAACGGGTCTTAAATACATCTAAAACTATCAGAGATCAAGATAAAACCCAGATGCAGACTGTCGAAGTCACACTTTATTGTATTGTAGCAACAGGGGCAGGCAAAGACAGGTCAAGACAGGCAGGGGTCAAACATCCAGGGTAAGGAAAAGGACAGCAAGCGGACTCTGGGTCAGGGACATGCAGGGTGCAGTAATCCAGAGGTGGAGCAAAGGTACAGGACAGCAGGCAGGCTCAGGGTCAGGTAGAGAAGTCAGGCGGGCAGGTACAGGGTCAGGACAGGCAAAGGTAAAAACCGGGAGGACTAGCAAAGAGAGGATGGGATGCGATAGGCGCTGACAGGAAAAATGCTGGAAAACTTGAACGAACAAGACGAACTGGCAACAAACAGACAGAGAACACGGGATAATTAGGAAGATGGGCGACACCAGGAGGGGGTGGAGACAAGCACAAGGACAGGTGAAACAGATCAGGGCGTGACGACAACTAAAAGCATTGCATTTGGTTCAAAACATTCTCTAAGACCTACACCTTAACTGGAGTTGTACATAAAGCGTGTGACTATTGAGCAAGTTGAGAAAGCTAACCTCCTACGTATAACATCGGGTGGTCATTTATCATGGTCAAGTCAAATTGACAAAGTTGTTGTGAAGATGGGTAGAGTTGTTAAAAGATGCTCTGCGTTTTTTGACATAAATCAACTGTAGTAGTTATTCAGGCTCTGGTCTTGTCCCATCTTGATTACTGTCCGGTAATATGGTCAAGTGCAGCAAAGAAAGACCTAACAAAGCTGTGGCTGGCTCAAAACAATGCAGCAAGCCTGGCCCTTAACTGCGCGTACAGAACTAGCGTCAACAACATGCATGGCAGTCTTTCCTGGTTCAGTGTTGGTGAGAGATTCTCTGCTTCTCCTAGTTTTTATAAGAAATATTACTGTGACACAAATTCCAGATTGTCTCCATAATCAAATAACATTCGGCTCAGACACCCATACATTCTTTAATGTTTTATTTAACCTTTATTTAACCGGGTAGGTTAGTTGAGAACAAGTTCTCATTTACAACTGCGACCTGGCCAAGATAAAGCAAAGCAGTGCGACACAAACAACAGAGTTACACATGGAATAAACAAACATACGGTCAATAATACAATAGAAAAAGTCTATATACAGCGTGTGCAAATGAGGTAGGATAAGGGAGGTAAGGCAATAAATAGGCCATAGTGGCGAAATAATTACAATATGGCAATTAAACACTGGAGTGATAGATGTGCAGAAGATGAATGTGCAAGTAGAGATACTGGGGTGCAAAGGAGCAAAATAAAGATACAAATAACAGTATGGGGATGCGGTAGTTGGATGGGCTATTTACAGATAGGCTATGTACAGGTGCATACCCCACAAGACATGCCACCAGGGGGCTCTTCACAGGTCCCAAGTCCAAAACAAATTGACGGCAACACAGTTTTATTCTGAGCCATGATCGCATGGAACTCCCTTCCGTCTCCAATTACTAAAGCAAACAGCAAAATTATCTTTAAAAAAATGGATTAAACAACAACTCATGGAACCGAGGGCACAAACATACACACATGGACACACACTAACCCACACATCCCTTTTTTAAGTTGTATTGTTTCTATAATGTATTTGTTGTATTGTTTGTATATCATTGTATTTAAAATGTGTGTTAGTGTCCTTGTGTATCAGTGTTTTGTTATTTGTAATGTTCTGTGATTTTTTTTGTAGAACCCAGGAAGAGTAGCTGCTGCTTCTGCAAAAGCTCATGGGAATCCAAATAAACAAATATGTTTAGGGAAAATAGGATTTTGAACGGGAATCAATTGCTTGGTCCCCACAAGGATAGTAAAAGAAATGCGCGTGTGTGTGTCAAGTTGAAGTCTAGCTGTGAGAGAATGGTCAGTGTGTGAGAGTGTGCTAAATGTCTTCTCATGGGAACAGGGGGCGGTACGGTGAATAGAGCAACACAGCTCAGCCAATCAGAGCAGGCTTCAGGGCAGAGGATATACAGATATGCTCAAGTGAACAGGTTTTAGAAACAGCTGTATATCAACACTGCTGACACGACATGGCCGCATTGTTCCCTGTAATACACACATGCACACACACTCCCTCGCACACATACTTGCAACTGGGCAACATAATGAGAGACTGAGGTATTCTTGTCTGAGAGCATGGGAACTGGACTGGCTTTCCCTCCCCCGCGTGCATGCGCGCACACACACACACACACACACACACACACACACACACACACACACACACACACAGTCGTAACACTAGCACACACTCACATATCCCATGCATGCACGAACACACACACACACACACACACAGTGGGTTTGTTTATTCATTGCTGAGTCTTCTGACAGATGTGGAGGATAAAGTGTCCATTGTTGAGTCATGGAAGGAGCAGGAAGGACGAAACACGGAAAAGCAGGGGTTGGGATTTCCTTATCCTTATCCCGCTGCACATGTTACCACGGCAACGGATCAATTCGTCACATGGGTGTGATAGAAAGACCAATCGACATGGTCAAATGTCATGTGTGTGTGTGTGTGTGTGTGTGTGTGTTAGCAGAGATTTTGGCAGACTCACTAATGTGTTTTTATGGGTCTGTAACACCTGACATAAAGCAGGATATGTCTGTCATTGGATGTCTTTCTCAGTGTGTGTGTGTTGTGTGTTTGTTTCCCTGTGCTGCAGGGGTGGAGAATGTGACCATTCAACTGAACCTGGAAGCTGAGTTCCACTTCACACATCTCATCATGACCTTTAAGGTGGCCACACACAAACACACACACACTCACTGTGTTCGAGGTATGTGGAAGATTTCCCTAGCCTCTTGAGATGGATGGTAGAGAGGGCTGCTGTAAAACACTATACTCTGTACTGCTGGCATCAGTGTATTGAGCCTATTCAGCTTCCTTTAGAACCTCCATGTGTCTCTGATCTGGTCTGGACACTTTCATTCTTGTTCTCATTCGCTCTTTTTCTTTCTGTGTTCTAATATTAGGACACAGAGTTTTCCCTGTTCGGGTCACGTGGTCAAGAATCTATTTATTTTATATTTGTTGTATTTCTGTGTTTACGAATTAGAATGATCTCTTTGATTGGTAGACGTTCCGTCCGGCTACCATGGTGATCGAGCGTTCCATGGATTTTGGGAAGAAGTGGCAGGTGTACCGTTACTATAGCTACGACTGTGAGTCCGCCTTCCCTGGGATATCCGTGGGACCCATGGTCAAAGTGGACAGCATCATCTGTGACTCCCGCTATTCTGACATAGAGCCATCCGCAGAGGGAGAGGTGTGCATCTGTCTGGCCTTTGAGCTTTTGCAAGAGAGGGGGTAGAAGATGTGGCTCCCTAATGCTTCAGAGTTAGTCTCTCATTGAATTACAACCGAGGAAACGTACATTTTTACAATCTCTGTCCCTCTCTACCCCTCTCTATCAGGTGATATTCAGGGTGCTGGACCCAGCGTTTGAGATTGAAGACCCTTACAGTCCCAGGATACAGAGTAAGTAACTACAGTACAACACCAGGCCAGAGGTGGTATATCTCAATTGCTACATACGATCCAGTTAGTACTGCAACAAATCATTTTCTAAGTGTAAAAACCAAAGTCTGAGTAGTGGCGGTAGTCAAGGCAACACAGCAGAGCAGGGGTTAGAGGTCAGGTTATCCTGGCACCTCTTATGGAATTTCACATGTAGAAGCTACACACACACACACACACACACACACACTTTAGTGCCTCATTCATACCCAAACTCACACACACTTACACAGAGAGCCCCTCATGTTAAGTATGTGGTGAATGTGTGTGTAGGGCGCCTTCAGAAGGAGGATCCCACATCTTTAGGGTCAGAGGTCGTAGAGATGAGCTTGGAGAAGATCCAGAACCTAATATATAAAGACACAGTAACCTATAGAAACATTCCCATAACTGCTGTTTTAGATGGGCCGTTACATTAGGACTGGTAATAAGTCTGCCTTTATTCTGATTGTGTGTGTGTAGACATGCTGAAGATCACTAACCTGCGTGTCCAGTTTAGTAAGCTCCACACACTGGGTGACAACCTGCTGGACTCCAGAGACGAGGTCACAGAGAAATACTATTATGCCCTCTTCGACATGGTCGTCCGCGGCAACTGCTTCTGCTACGGACATGCCTCCAAGTGTGCCCCTGTCGATGGGATACATGTAGGCACAGAGGGCATGGTGAGTGAAACAGGCACACACACACACACACAAACACACACACACACACACGATACAACACACACACGTTCTCCTAATAGGTTGTGTGACCATTAAGAGGGAGATGACTCTTACTTTTCTCTAGTCTTCGGTGCCTGCGCCTCTTAATACGAGTGTTTCTCTCTCTCTCTGTGTGCGTGCGTGTGTGTATCCAGGTCCATGGTCACTGCATGTGTAACCACAACACAGAGGGTCTGAACTGTGAGCACTGTAAGGACTTCTACAACGACCTGCCCTGGAGGCCTGCAGAGGGACACAACACCAATGCCTGCAAGAGTGAGACACTTACACACACACACACTGATCACACTGTGCCAGATATATACAGTCTGGATCATTCCGTTCCAGATATATCAAACTATTCAACAGGAATCTCCCTCATTCCATCCTGTTGATAGTGTCTTTTTAAGTGCAAAATATGTTGAAACAAAAAATTCTCTCTATATCTCTATCTCTCTCTCTCTCCCTCTCTGTCTCTCTCTCCTTCTCCCAGTGTGTGAGTGTAACCACCACTCCAGGTCATGTCACTTTGACATGGCTGTGTATCTGTCTACGGGGAACGTGAGTGGAGGAGTGTGTGATGAGTGTCAACACAAGACCACGGGGCGTCAGTGTGAGCAGTGCAGACCCTTCTACTACCAGCACCCCGAAAGACACCTGAGAGACCCCAACATCTGTGAACGTACGTCACCGTCTGTCTGTGACCTATGACAAGGGCCAGGAGTTTGCTGGCCTCACCTTTGACCACTGACCTGTCAAGTTTCAACTCTCAACTCTCCCTTTGATCTCTGTCTCTGAACTTAAAAGTCTGAATGTATTGTCGGAGTCTCTGTCCTCTTTTCTCGCTCTCCTTCGTCTCTCCATCTCCCAATACTCTCCCCAAACTCTTTCGGCCTCCTTCAACTCCTTCATCACTCTCCCTCCCACCCTCCCTGTCCCCTCGCATTCCTTCCTGTCTCTTTCCTCTCACTCACCTCCCTCCCTCTCCCTCTGTCTGTAGCGTGTAGCTGTGACCCGGCGGGCTCCCTGCAGGGTGGTGTGTGTGACGGCAGGACAGATGTGTCCGCTGGTCTGATAGCAGGACAGTGTCGCTGTAAGACCAGTGTGGAGGGAGAGCGCTGCGACCACTGTAGACAGGGACACTACGGCCTGGGGCAGGGCCCAAACGGCTGCCTGCGTGAGTCTCACACACACACACACACACACACACACACACCTATCTTTTTGTCTCTCATTGTTTATTTGACGTGTGTCTTTGGCAGAGTGTACATGTAACCCTCTGGGCACGCTACCTGGAGGAAGCCCATGTGACATGGACACAGGAAACTGCTTCTGCAAACGCCTTGTCACTGGCAGGAACTGTGACCAGTGTCTGGTGAGGGACTTACCAACCCCGTCACTGTTTGTCTGCAGTGTGTGTGTGTGTGTGTGTGTGTGTGTGTGTGTGTTTATATCTCTATTCATTTGTTCCTGCAGCCGCGTCACTGGGGGCTGAGCAATGACATGGACGGCTGCAGACCATGTGACTGCGACCAGGGCGGAGCCGTCAACAATGAGTACGTTTTAACCAATCGCGTCATGTCTCTACTCGTATGATCCAATCACAGCACAACTACTCTTCCTAATTCCACTCCGCCCGAAGTGCATTGTTGCAGAAATGTATCTGTTGGTATTGGATATTTACTAACAATCGGTTTCTCATTCTGTTGCTCTCCCTATTTATCTCTCTCCCTATTGTCCCCTCTCTCTCTTCCTCCCCCTCTCTCTCCCTCCATCTCTAGTTGTTCTCCGATATCAGGCCAGTGTCAGTGTCGAGAACACATGTATGGGAGGCGTTGTGACCAGCTGGAGTCAGGATACTACTTCATCGCCCTGGACCACTACACCTACGAGGCCGAGGACGCCAAGCACGGCCCTGTGAGTGTCTGTGTGTGTGTTGACCTCTCGCTTTCGATCTCTCTGTCTCTGTCTTTTTTAAATCGGTCGTATCTCTCTCTCTCTCAGGGTGTGACGGTGGTTCCCAGGCCCTATCCTCTGAACCGTAGTCCTACCTGGACAGGGGCAGGGTTTGTCAACGTACCTGAGGGAGCCCACCTGGAGTTCCACATCAACAACCTACCTGACTCCATGGACTACGACGTGCTGATCCGCTATGAACCACAAGTACACATGCACACACACACACACACACATATATACGAACATGCAAACACGCATAAGAACACGCGAACACACACATGCTTACACGCAGTTTTCTCTACTGTCTGCAATGTGTGATATTGCGTGTGTGTTGCTGTAGTTGCCTGAGCAGTGGGAGCAGGTGGAGATCAGAGTGATACGTCCGTACTCAATGAGAGTGGGGCAGCCAGTCAGTCCTTGTGAAAACACGCTACCAGGAGGAGATCAGCAGTCGGTGTCTCTTCCTCCAGGATCCAGGTAGGCACCCAAGTGGCACACATCTCCTCCCTAGTCCCTACAATACACCCTTACTTCCACCTTCATACACATCTTTACACACACACACACACACACACACCACCTCTATTGTCGTTCCAACCGTACACCTTCCTCTCCTCTGTGTGTGTGTGTGTGTGTGTGTGTTTCAGACATGTGGTGCTCCTGAGGCCTGTGTGTCTGGACAAGGGACGGAACTACACCCTGCGTCTCAGTCTGCCTCTCTACTCCTCTCTCAGTGACGTCCAAAGCCCCTACACACTCATCGACTCCGTAAGTAGCAGTCGCAAACCACGCTCCATACAGTCTGATAAACTGTAGTTTCCGCTAACACACAGACACACATGAGTCAGTGTGGAAAACATCCCTGTGGTAGTCATGTAGTCGATGTAGTGTGGAACAACAGACTTGCCGTATCTCTACGACAAGCCCTCTGTGTTTATCCATCTCTTACTTACTCTCCTCCTCCCCTTCTCCCTCCCTCCCTCCTCCCCTCTCTCTCCCTCTAGTTGGTGTTGATTCCGCGGGTGCGTGAGCTGGAGTTGTTTGAGGGTTCCGAGGGCGAGGAGGCGTGGGATACGTTCCAGAGGTACCGCTGTCTGGAGAGCAGCCAGAGCGTCATCAAGAGCCCCATGACGGACATCTGTAACGACTACATCTTCAGTGTGTCTGCCCTGCTACACCAGGGGGCTATGGGTAGGACACGGGGCTTTGTGTGTGTAGGGGGGGGGGGGGGGGGGGGGGTAGTCTGTATGTTTGTGTATGAGAGTGCATGTTTTCAGTGAGTCTGTTTATCATTAGTGAACAATAATTTTCTTCCTGAAGCATTCCTAATATTCATACAGCAACAACAACTCGCATTGCTGCGTTCCACTCACTCACTCACTCATACTCTCTCTTACTCTCTCTTACTCTCTAGCGTGCCAGTGTGACTCCCAGGGCTCGCTCAGTGCGGTGTGCGACCCCAGAGGTGGGCAGTGCCGGTGTCGGCCCAACATGGCGGGCAGGAACTGTGACCGCTGTGCCCCCGCCACCTTCCAGTTCAGCCCTTCAGGATGCCGACGTGAGTGACAGACAAGCATGGGGTCAGAGGTTAATGGTCAGGGGGAGACTGGGGTTGAGATTCCAACTTGTGTGGTATTTTATATCCTTTTCCCCCCTCTTCTTCCTCTTTCCTCCACCCCTCCTTCCCCTCTCCCTGTTATTCCCTCCCTCCCTCCCTCTCACTCCTCTCTCTCCCCAGCCTGTGAGTGTAACCCTGTGGGTTCTGTGAACGCTTTCTGCCACGAGGCCACAGGTCAGTGTGAGTGTGTGGCAGGGGCATCAGGGCGTCAGTGTGCCCACTGCCTGCCAGGCTACTGGGGCTTCCCTCAATGCCGGCCCTGCCAGTGCAACGGCAACAGCGACTACTGCCACCCTCAGACTGGGGAGTGCCAGGGCTGCCGTGCCTCCACCACCGGGCACATGTGTGAAAGGTACTGTGTGAAATTATACCATATAAAAATAATAGCTAGCTAATATACCGCACACCAAACCACAGTGTAGAGCACAACTGCATATTTCACTGTCATGCTTTCAGTACCAACTGTGTTTGTGTGTATGTGAGTGTTTTCCGTGCCTCTTATCATGTCTTACCCCGTACCTACAGGTGTCTGGATGGTTACCATGGCGACCCCGTGTTGGGTTTGGGGGGTCACTGCCGCCCCTGCATGTGTCCAGATGGGCCGGGGAGCGGACGCCAGTATGCAGACGGCTGCTACCAGACCGCCAACAACTACCAGCTGGTCTGTGTCTGCAGCCCTGGATACAGAGGTTAGATAGATAGACACACACACCACACCACATCATACACACACCACATCAGACACACACTGTTCTCCAGGTCCTAGTTCACATTTTCTCTGAAATTACAGAGCTAGCTGAATCCCCTCTGGTCTTGGTCATAATGGGCAGGTAGTAACTACAGGGACAGTGAGTGTGTGACAAACCCCACAGATACTTCTCTCACTGGAACAGGAAGCTAGTCCACTGCCTGTAACTGTTTACGACTGTTTACGACTGTTTTCAGTGTACAATTTTGCCATGACTGCGCTATACTAAATACTGCAGCCTATGGACAGTTCTGCTTCCTTGCAGATCTATAAGTGTGTGTGTGTGTGTGTGTAAACAGTTGGGAATTGACCTTTCCTTCCCTTCCATAGGAGCCAGGTGTGACAAGTGTGCCCCAGGACACTATGGTAACCCCCAGGTGCCCAGCGGGCGCTGTCTGCCCTGCCAGTGTAGCGACAACATTGACCAGCTGGACCCGGGATCCTGCGACGCTCGCACAGGCGTCTGCCTCAAATGCCTGCACCATACCGAGGGCTATGGCTGCCGGCGCTGCAAGCTGGGTTACTACGGCAACGCCGTCACCCAGAGTTGCAGGAGTGAGTACAATTAGACCGTGTGTGTGTGTATGTATGTACAGTGCCTTGCAAAAGTATTCGGCCCCCTTGAACTTTGCGACCTTTTGCCACATTTCAGGCTTCAAACATAAAGACATAAAACTGTATTTTTTGTGAAGAATCAACAACAAGTGGAAAACAATCATGATGTGGAACGACATTTATTGGATATTTCAAACTTTTTTAACAAATCAAAAACTGAAAAATTGGGCGTGCAAAATTATTCAGCCCCCTTAAGTTAATACTTTGTAGCGTCACCTTTTGCTGCGATTACAGCTGTAAGTCGCTTGGGGTATGTCTCTATCAGTTTTGCACATCGAGAGACTGACATTTTTTCCCATTCCTCCTTGCAAAACAGCTCGAGCTCAGTGAGGTTGGATGGAGAGCATTTGTGAACAGCAGTTTTCAGTTCTTTCCACAGATTCTCGATTGGATTCAGGTCTGGACTTTGACTTAACCATATCCAGGTGTTAGAATGGCCATTTTTGAACCATTCCATTGTAGATTTCGCTTTATGTTTTGGATCATTGTCTTGTTGGAAGACAAATCTCCGTCCCAGTCTCAGGTCTTTTGCAGACTCCATCAGGTTTTCTTCCAGAATGGTCCTGTATTTGGCTCCATCCATCTTCCCATCAATTTTAACCATCTTCCCTGTCCCTGCTGAAGAAAAGCAGGCCCAAACCATGATGCTGCCACCACCATGTTTGACAGTGGGGATGGTGTGTTCAGCTGTGTTGCTTTTACGCCAAACATAACGTTTTGCATTGTTGCCAAAAAGTTCAATTTTGGTTTCATCTGACCAGAGCACCTTCTTCCACATGTTTGGTGTGTCTCCCAGGTGGCTTGTGGCAAACTTTAAACGACACTTTTTATGGATATCTTTAAGAAATGGCTTTCTTCTTGCCACTCTTCCATCATGGGCCTCTTGGCTGCATCTCTGATCAGTCTTCTCCTTGTATGAGCTGAAAGTTTAGAGGGACGGCCAGGTCTTGGTAGATTTGCAGTGGTCTGATACTCCTTCCATTTCAATATTATCGCTTGCACAGTGCTCCTTGGGATGTTTAAAGCTTGGGAAATCTTTTTGTATCCAAATCCGGCTTTAAACTTCTTCACAACAGTATCTCGGACCTGCCTGGTGTGTTCCTTGTTCTTCATGATGCTCTCTGCGCTTTTAATGGACCTCTGAGACTATCACAGTGCAGGTGCATTTATACGGAGACTTGATTACACACAGGTGGATTGTATTTATCATCATTAGTCATTTAGGTCAACATTGGATCATTCAGAGATCCTCACTGAACTTCTGGAGAGAGTTTGCTGCACTGAAAGTAAAGGGGCTAAATAATTTTGCACGCCCAATTTTTCAGTTTTTGATTTGTTAAAAAAGTTAGAAATATCCAATAAATGTCGTTCCACTTCATGATTGTGTCCCACTTGTTGTTGATTCTTCACAAAAAAATACAGTTTTATATCTTTATGTTTGAAGCCTGAAATGTGGCAAAAGGTCGCAAAGTTCAAGGGGGCCGAATACTTTCGCAAGGCACTGTATGTATGTATGTATGAATGTGTATGTGTATATGAATGTGTATGTGTATATATGTGTGTGTGTGTGTGTGTGTGTGTGTGTGTGACTGTCTTTCTCTCTCTGTAGGGTGTATGTGTTATTCAGTGGGCACGACGTCGGAGGCGTGTCCATCCCCGGGGGAGTGTCACTGTGACCTGCAGACTGGCCAGTGTCCGTGCCGGCCTAACGTGATTGGCCAGAACTGTGACCGCTGTGCCCCTGATACGTTCAACATAGGAAGCGGACAAGGCTGCCAGACCTGTGACTGTGACCCAACCCACTCCTTTGGGACGTCGTGCAACGAGGTGAGGGCCACAACTGACCACTCCTTTACCCCATCCTTCCAAAACAACACCCACACCCCGTGTAGTCACCCATAGCAAATTGGACAGTGTTACCTAGTGTTGATTTTTAGTGTAACATTTCTAGTGTTGATTCAGGTGTTAAATTAACTCTAAGGGTTCAATTAACACTCATTGGTGTAAAAGAACCCCAGCGTTGGATTTAATAACCAGAGATGAACTAAAACTACTCCCGTCATTATCATATTGCCCAGTATGCTCTATTGCAGGTAGATTCTTCTGGAATTGGTTATTTCAATATCTACAGTACATTCGGAAACTATTCAGATCCCTTGACTTTTTCAACATTTTGTTACGTTACGGCCTTATTCTAAAATAGATTACATTCCCCCCCCTCATCAATCTGCACACCATACCCCATAATGACAAAACAAAACAGGTTTTTAGACATTTTTGCACATTTATATAAAACAAAAAAAGTGGAAATATCACATTTAAATAGAACTTTGTTTCAAGTCTTCTTGGGTTAAACGCTACAAGCTTTGAACACCTGTATTTGGGGAGTTTCTCCCATTCTTCTCTGCAGATCCTCTCAAGCTCTGTCAGGTTGGATGGGGAGCACCGCTGCACAGCTATTTTCAGGTCTGTCCAGAGATGTTAGATCGGGTCCAAGTCCGGGCTCTGGCTCGGCCACTCAAGGACATTCAGAGACTTGTCCCGAAGCCACTCCTGCATTGTCTTGGCTGTGTGTTTACGGTTGTTGTTCTGTTGGAAGATTAACCTTTGCCCAAGTCTGAGGTCCTGAGCGCTCTGTAGCAGGTTCTAATCAAGGATCTCTCTGTACCTTGCTCCATTCATCTTTTCCTCAATCCTGACTAGTCTCCCAGTCACTGCCGCTGAAAAACATCCCCACAGCATGATGCTGCCACCACCATGTTTCAACATAGGGATGGTGCCAGGTTTCCTCCAGGTTTCCTCCAGAACTCTTTGGCATTCAGGCCAAAGAGTTCAATCTTGGTTATATCAGACCAGAGAATCTTGTTTCTCATGGTTTGAGTGTCCTTTAGGTGCCTTTTGGCAAACTCCAAGCAGGCTGTCATGTGCCTTTTACTAAGGAGTGGCTTCCGTCTGGCCACTCTACCATAAAACCCTGATTGGTGAAGTGCTGCAAGAAGGACTCCCATCTGGAAGGACTACCATCTGGAAGGACTCTCATCTCCACAGAGGAACTCTGGAGCTCTGTCAGAGTGACCATCAGGTTCTTGGTCACCTCCCTGACCAAGGCCCTTCTCCCCCGATTGCTCATTTTGGCCAGGCGGCCAGCTCTAGGAATTTTGGCGGTTCCAAACGTCTTCCATTTAAGAATTATGGAGGCCGCTGTGTTCTTGGGGACGTTCAACACTGTAGTTTTTTTGGGGGACCCATCCCCAGATCTGTGCTTCGACACAATCCTGTCTCGGAGCTCTACGGAGAATTCCTTCGACGTCATGGCATGGTTTTTGCTCTGACATGAACTGTCAACAGTGGGACCTCAAATAAACAGGTGTGTACCTTTTTTTTTTTTTACATTTTATTTTTGTATAAAAAAATAAATAGTTGGTAGATCAGCTTTAATATGCAGATAGATTGTAGCTTCAATGTAATTGTCTGCATCACTTCCAATCCCTCATATTGTTTTACACTACCGGTCAAAAACACCTCATTCAAGGGTTTTTCTTTATTTTTACAATTTTCTACATTGTAGAATAATAGTGAAGACATCAAAACTATGAAATAACACATATGGAATCATGTAGTAACCAAAAAAGTGTTTAACAAATCAAAATATATTTTATATTTGAGATACTTCAAATAGCCACCCTTTGCCTTTATGACAACTTTTCACACTCTTGGCATTCTCTTAACCAGCTTCGCCTGAAATATTTTTTCCAACAGCCTTGAAGGAGTTTGCACATAGGCTAAGCACTTGTTGGCTGCTTTTCCTTCACTCTGCGGTCCGACTCATCCCAAACCATCTCAATTTGGTTGAGGTTGGGGGATTCTGGAGGCCAGGTCATCTGATGCAGCACTCCATCACTGTCCTTCTTGGTAAAATAGCCCTTACACAGCCTAGAGGTGTGTTGGGTTATTGTCCCATTGAAAAACAAATGATAGTCCCACAAAGCCCAAACCAGATGGGATGGCGTATCGCTGCAGAATGCTGGTTAAGTGTGCCTTGAATTTTTAGTTGTTGTTGTACTTTTAACACTTTTTTCTCCCCAATTTCGTGGTATCCAATTGGTAGTTATAGTCTTGTCTCATTGCTGCAACTTCCATACGGACTCAGGAGAGGCGAAGGTCGAAGAGCAAGACATTCCTAAGTGACCCCAAACGGTAGTGTATATACCGGTAGTGTGTATATATATACAGTTGAAGTCGGAAGTTTACATACACTTAGGTTGGAGTCATTAAAACTTGTTTTTCAACCACTCCACACATTTTTTGTTAACAAACTGTAGTTTTGGCAAGTCGGTTAGGACATCTACTTTGTGCATGACACAAGTCATTTTTCCAACAATTGTTTACAGACAGACTATTTCACTTATAATTCACTGTATCACGATTCCAGTGGGTCATACATTTACATTCACTAAGTTTACTGTGCCTTTAAACAGCTTGTAAAATTCCAGAAAATGATGTCATGGCTTTAGAAGCTTCTGATTGGCTTTGCTTTGACATCATGGGAAAATCAAAAGAAATCAGCCAAGACCTCAGAAAAAGTCTGGTTCATCCTTGGGAGCAATTTCAAAACGCCTGAAAGTACCACGTTCATCTGTACAAACAATAGTACGCAAGTGTAAACACCATGGGACCACGCAGCCGGAAGAAGACTCATTCTTTCGGGGGTGGCAGCATCATGTTGTGGGGGTGCTTTGCTGCAGGAGGGACTGGTGCACTTCACAAAACAGATGGCATCATGAGGATGGAAAATTATGTGGATATATTGAAGCAACATCTCAAGACATCAGTCAGGAAGTTTGTTCGCAAATGGGTCTTCCAAGTGGACAACGACCCCAAGCATACTTCCAAAGTTGTGGCAAAATGGCTTAAGCACAACAAAGTCAATGTATTGGAGTGGCCATCACAAAGCCCTGACCTCAATGCTATCAAAAATGTGTGGGCAGAACGGAAAAAGTGTGTGTGAGCAAGGAGGCCTACAAACCTGACTCAGTTACACCAGCTCTGTCAGGAGGAATGGGCCAAAATTCACCCAACTTATTGTGGGAAGCTTGTGGAAGGCTAGCCAAAACGTTTGACCCAAGTTAAACAATTTAAAGGCAATGCTACCAAATACTAATTGAGTGTATGTAAACTTCTGACCCATTGGGAATGTGATGAAAGAAATAAAAGCTGAAATAAATCTGTTTCTCTACTATTATTCTGACATTTCACATTCTTAAAATAAAGTGTTGATCCTAACTGGCCTAAGACAGGGCATTTTTACTGGGATTAAATGTCATGGATTGTGAAAAACTGAGTTTAAATGTATTTGGCTAAGGTGTATGTAAACATCCGACTTCAACTGTATATCTTAAAAATATATATCTTTCCTTTACCCTCCAACCCTTTATTTACAACTCATACATACTATATACATTTTATGGACACAGTCTATTTTACAATAGTTCTATTTTGTTTGTTTCTACTCTGGGATTGCTGGCCTTCTAGGCAGAGTTGCAAAGAAAGAGCCATATCTCAGACGTTCCAATAAAAAGATTCAGATGGGCAAAAGAACACAGACACTGGACAGCGGAACTCTGCCTAGAAGGCCAGCATCCCGGAGTCGCCTCTTCGCGGTAGACGTTGAGACTGGTGTTTTGCGGGTACTATTTAATGAAGCTGCCAGTTGAGGACTTGTGAGGCGTCTGTTTCTCAAACTAGACACACTAATGTACTTGTCCTCTTGCTCAGTTGTGCACCGGGGCCTCCCACTCCTCTTTCTATTCTGGTTAGAGCCAGTTTGCGCCGTTCTGTGAAGGGAGTGGTACACAGCGTTGCACAAGATCTTACATTTCTTGGCAATTTCCCGCATGGAATAACCTTCATTTCTCAGAACAAGAATAGATGGACGAGTTTCAGAAGAAATGTTTTTGTTTCTGGCCATTTTGAGCCTGTAACCGAACCCACATGCTGATGCTCCAGATACTCAACTACTCTAAAGAAGGCCAGTTTTATTGCTTCTTTAATCAGAACAACAGTTGTCAGCTGTGCTAACATAATTGCAGAAGGGTTTTCTAATGATCAATTAGCCTTTTAAAATGCTAAACTTGGATTAACACAACGTGCCATTGGAACACAGGAGTGATGGTTGCTGATAATGGGTCTCTGTACGCCTATGTAGATATTCCATAAAAAATCTGCCGTTTCCAGCTACAATAGTCCTTTACAACATTAACAATGTCTACACTGTATTTCTGATCAATTTTATGTTATTTTAATGGACAAAAATGTGATTTTCTTTCAAAAACAAGGACATTTCTAAGTGACCCCAGACTTTTGAATGGTAGTGTGTGTGTGTGTGTGTGTATATAATCTTTACCCTCTTCCCCTCCCCCAATTGGAGCAAACTAGTGAATAACAACACTTACGCCTGTATTTCCAGCTTATACATACTATATTTTATGGACACAATCTATTTTACAATAGTTATATTTAGTTTGTTTTTACTCCTGTCCTTCCTCTACCCTCAATCTCTCCCATCTATTTCTGATGTCCATCCGGTTTGATTTCTATTTGCCATATCTTTCAAACTGTGCTCTTTCACTAAAGTTCTGAACCTATATACGTTTTACGGGCACAGTATGTTTTACATTAGTTATCTTGTTGTTGTTCGTTTTTATCAGTACCAACCTTCAGCTCCATTCAACTCCTCCCATCTATCACTTAACACCAGAATCTGCAGAGCTGGGAAGGTTGTATCCACCATATAAATAACATTTGAATTTGCCATCATTTCAAAAAAACATTTTTTTTTCACTTTGTCATTATGGGGTATTGTGTGTAGATTGATGAGGATTTTATTTAATACATTTTAGAAAAAGGCTGTAACGTAACAAATTGTGGAAAGAGTCAAGGGGTCTGAATACTTTCCGAATGCACTGTATGTGTTTGCATGTGAATTGAGTAATTCATATTATGCTACACAAATATAAATAGCATACATTTTTCTAACCTTATCCAATCTGTTACTTGGATATACTGCACCCATTACTGAAAAGGTTGTTCAAGTTTAGATGCTTTAGCTCAGGGATCATCAACTACATTTAGCTGAGGGATGATTTTGTCTTGAGAGAATGGTCAGGGAGCCGGAACATAATTACAAATCATTTGTAGACTGCAAATTGATAGCAAGAAGCCCAAACGGATATATTTTACTAAAACATAATCATTTCAAACCTTGTTTACTTTTGTATACGGTCACGAATATCTCCCTATTATGCATAAAAATACATGTGGGATTATTTAAGATACTATTTCTTGAAGTAGTATTGAAGTAGTATTTGATGTAGGGTTTCAGATGTTTTCAGAAGATGGCCAGGCCCTACTGTCCTAGTTTCAGGAGGAAGCTGGTTCCACCATTGGGGTGCCAGGACAAAGAAGAGCTTTGACTGGGCTGAGTGGGTGCTGCCACTCCCTTAGCTGCCCTCCCTGAGTGGGAGCTGGCCTCCCTGAGTGGGAGCTGGCCTCCCTGAGTGGGAACTGCCCTCCCTTAGCTGCCCTCCCTGAGTGGGCCAAGAGACTAGAGGTGGCAGAACTGAGTACTCGGGTTTGGGTGTAGGGTTCGAGCATAGCCTGAAGGTAGGGAGGGGCAGTTCCTCTTGCTGCTTCGTAGGCACGTGCCATGGTCTTGTAGTGGATGCGAGATTCAACTGGAAGCCAGTGGAGTTTACGGCGGAGCAGGGTGATATGGGAGAACTTGGGGAAGGTTTTCAAACAGACAGACTGTCGCGTTCTGTATAATTTGCAGAGGTTTGATAGCACACGTAACTAGGGCTTGGGCTCAGTTTTTTTCTGATTAGAAAGCACACCATTTTCCTGGTTTGGAAACACTGTCAGCAGGAGTAGTGTGTTTACTGGCTGAGTTCCATAGAGGAAGGAAGGCTTAGAATACACTTTGGGGTTACTAAACAAGCATTCCACTCAGAGACAGAGAGAGAAACTCCATCAACCATTTATGGGCTAAGAACAGGAGAGAGCTAGACCCAATAGTAATTCATTATTATTTTGTAATACAGACATGTTTTTTTTGTGCTGCAAACACCCTGGACCGTATTCACAAATAGTTTCAGAATAGGAGTGCTGATGTAGGATCGGATTTCCCTTTTAGATTATACTGAAAAAGATTATATGGACAGAAGGATCTGATCCTAGGTCAGCACTCCTACTCTAAGACTCTGTATACAATACAGGCCACTGTCCATTGTACAGTGTGTAGCAAGGAAACCTAGAGATGGTACACTGAGTTTACAAAACATTATGCTCTTTCCATGACATATGCTGACCAGGTGAATCCAGGTGAAAGCTGGGATCCCTTATTGATGTCACTTGTTAAAGTCACTTCAGTCAGTGTAGATGAAAGGGAGGAGACAGGTTAAATAAGGAGTTTAAAGCCTTGAGACAATTTAATCATGGATTGTGTATGTGTGCCATTCAGAGGGTGAATGGGCGAGACAAAAGATTTCAGTGCCTTTGAACAGGGTGTGGTAGTATGTGCCAGGCGCACCTGTTTGTTCAAAGAACTGCAACGCTGCTGGCTTTTTCACACTCAACAGTTTCCTGTGTGTATCAAGAATGGTCCACCAACCAAAGGACATCCAGCCAACTTGACACAACTGTGGGAAGCAGTGGAGTCCAGGGAAGCATGGGCCAGCATCTCTGTGGAACGCTTTCAACACCTTGTAGAGTCCATGCCCGACGAATTGAAGCTGGGGGGGGGGGGGAACTCAATATTAGGTGTTCTTAATGTTTTGTACACTCAGTGTATATTGCATGTTCATAATGCTGATGTGTTGTGTGTTTTCTAGCTGTCGGGGCAGTGCTCATGCAGGCCAGGTTTCGGGGGAAGAAAATGCAACGAATGCCGAGATAAGTTCTGGGGAGATCCTGAGGTCAAATGTCAAGGTAAGTTTCTCTGGCTGGGATTATGAGTGTCAGTGGAAAGTACAAAGTATGTGTGTGGATTCGTTCCCATGACTGCCTTAAACTTGTGTGCATCATGAAGCTGAAACATGTGCAACAGGGTATCTAAGTGCTTCATTGTGGGAAGTGGGTCTCCTTCTGAATTTACTGGGGTCTGGAGAAACACTCTTAGAGAGGGGTTCTGCGTGTTTGGAATCTGTCTCTTAGAGTTTGAGTAAACAGTCTCTCATTGACTCGTTCTCATGACCGGTGGTTCCCCTGAGTGACTGGGCTGGAAGCCGAGTTTTATGTTTTTTTGTTGTAGCGTTGCAGTTTTCTCTGTGTGTGTGTGTGTGTGTGTGTGTGTTATCAGACTCCAGCAGAGTGGATGTCTCTGGAGATACTGAATTGGCTTTCATGCATCCGTGTTGTTTTAACATTGTGTGTAATTCATGTTGTGATTGAAAAATTACATATTTACCTGATTTGTTTGATATTAACAGTTAGCATGCTTAATGGATAGGAGGATATTTCTGTCCTGTTAGTGTCTGTGTTTTCATGGGTTCCACTCTCGTTCCCTGCAGCTAATGTGGGTGTATGGTCACTGGAGATGGCTTGAGCTGACAAATGGGTTAAAGACTGCATTACATAGACAATAATGTGTTTTACCTTGCATCTGGGAAACTAAGTCAGGGTGGGGTTAAGACAACAACCCATGTGCAGATAACGACAGGATGAAGCCAGAGTGGCTTATGAGGCCCCAATCTGCATGAGGGGGGTTTAACCAACCGTGACTGAGCATTGTTAGTCAGCCATACAGTTGAAGTCTGAATCTTACATACACTTAGGTTGGAGTCATTAAAACTTGTTTTTCAACCACTCTAAAAAAATTGTGTTTAACAAACTATAGTTTTGGCAAGTCGGTTAGGACATCTACTTTGTGCATGACACAAGTCATTTTTCCAACAACTGTTTACAGACAGATTATTTCACTTATACTTCACTGTATCACAATTCCAGTGGGTCAGAAGTTTACATACACTAAGGTGACTGTGGGATGAAGGAATTTGGAATGAAGGTACCATGTTCATCTGTACAAACAATAGTACGCAAGTATAAAAACCATGGGACCACGCAGCTGTCATACTGCTCAGGAAGGAGACGCGTTCTGTCTCCTAGAGATGAATGTACTTTGGTGCGAAAAGTGCAAATAAATCCCAGAACAACAGCAAAGGACCTTGTGAAGATGCTGGAGGAAACGGGCACAAAAGTATCTATATCCACAGCAAAACGAGTCTTATATCGACATAACCTGAAAGGCCGCTCAGCAAGGAAGAAGCCACTGCTCCAAAACTGCCATAAAAAGCCAGACTACGGTTTGCAACTGCACATGGGGACAAATATCGTACTTTTTGGAGAAATGTCCTATGGTCTGATGAAACAAAAACAGAACTGTTTGGCCATAATGACCATCGTCATGTTTTGAAGAAAAAGGGGGAGGCTTGCAAGCTGAAGATCCCCATCCCAACCGCGAAGCACGGGGGTGGCAGCATCATGTTGTGGAATTGCTTTGCTGCAGGAGGGACTGGTGCACTTCACAAAATAGATGGCATCATGATGAGGAAAATTATGGGATATATTGAAGCAACATCTCAAGACATCAGTCAGGAAGTTCAAGCTTGGTCACAAATGTGTCTTCCAAATGGACAATAACCCCAAGCATACTTCTGTAATGCTCCGGGTGTCGTGGGTGTGGAGTCAAATGCAGGAGACAGAGAGTTCAATGCTGCGCGTCTTTTAATCGCACCAACGCACCACAGGGTGCTCACAAAAAAGTTACGTTCCCAAAACACAGGGAATCAAAATGTACAATGGGAAACAATCCCGACTGGGCACTAACACGTGCCTATACCACAGAGCCGAAGGTTACATAGAAATAATCCCGCACAACAACCAGGCGGGCCGGCTGTCTAATAAAGACAAACTAATTAAACATCCACAGGTGCTACCACTCAACATACAAGGAGGGGGAGGAAAAACAATCAGTGGCAGCTAATAGGCCGGTGACGACGACCGCCGAGCGCCACCTGCCCGGGAAAGGGAAACACCCTCGGTCGGACTCGTGACAGTACCCCCCCCCTGACGCGCGGCTCCCGCAGCGCGCCGACACCGGCCTCGAGGTCGCCCCGGAGGACGAGGCTCAGGGCGATCCGGATGGAGGCGATGGAAATCCCTCAACATGGAGGGATCCAAGATGTCCCCCACCGGTACCCAGCACCTCTCCTCCGGACCGTACCCCTCCCAGTCCACGAGGTACTGCAGGCCCCTTGCGTCTTGAGGGGTCCCCGGCGTCTTGAGTCCAGAATGGCCCGGATCGTGTACGCCGGGGACCCCTCGATGTCCAGCGGGGGGGAGGGACCTCCGGTACCTCACTGTCCTGCAGGGGACCAGCTACCACCGGCCTGAGGAGAGACACATGAAACGAGGGGTTAATACGATAATAGGAAGGGAGTTGTAATCGATAACACACCTCGTTTATCCTCCTCAGGACTTTAAAGGGCCCTACACACTGCGGACCCAGCTTCCGGCAGGGCAAGCGGAGAGGTAGGTTTCGGGTCGAGAGCCAGACCCTGTCCCCCGGTACAAACACGGGGGCCTCACTGTGGTGGCGGTCAGCACTCCTCTTCTGCCGTCCACTCGCTTGTCGTAGAGATTCCTGGACGGCCCTCCAGGTCTCCTTGGAGCGCTGTACCCATTCCTCCACCACAGGAGCCTCGGTCTGGCTCGGATGCCATGGTGCCAGGACCGGCTGGTACCCCAACACACACTGAAAAGGGGACACGTTAGTAGAGGAGTGGCGTAGTGAGTTCTGAGCCATTTCAGCCCAGGGAATGTATCGTGCCCACTCCCCTGGCCGATCCTGGCAATACGACCGCAGAAACCTACCCACCTCCTGGTTCACTCTCTCCACCTGCTCTCGGGGTGATAACCGGAGGTCAGGCTGACAGAGACCCCCAAGCGTTCCATGAACGCTCTCCATACCCGGGACGTGAATTGGGGGCCCCGATCAGAAACGATGTCCTCCGGCACCCCGTAGTGCCGGAAGACATGGGTGAATAACGCCTCCGCAGTCTGTAGGGCTGTAGGGATACCGGGCAACGGGAGGAGACGGCAGGACTTAGAGAACCGATCCACAATCACCAGAACCGTGGTGTTCCCCTGAGACGGCGGGAGATCGGTTAGGAAATCTATGGACAGATGTGACCATGGCCGCTGTGGAACAGGGAGGGGTTGTAGCTTCCCTCTAGGAAGGTGCCTAGGAGCCTTACTCTGAGCGCACACTGAACAGGAGGAGACATAACCCTTAACGTCCTTAGCCAACGTAGGCCACCAATACCTCCCCTGAAGGCTCCCCACTGTCCTCGTCACCCCAGGGTGACCCAAGGAGGGTAGGACGTGAGCCCACCGAATCAGTTTGTCCCGAACACCAAGCGGCACGTACCTTCGCCCCGCTGGACACTGAGGAGGCGCGGGTTCAGCCCGTAACGCCCGCTCGATGTCCGAGTCCACCTCCCATACCACTGGGGCTACCAGCTTCGAGGCGGGAAGGATGGGAGTAGGTTCGGTGGACCCATCCTCCGTGTCATAAAGGCGGGACAGTGCGTCAGCCTTCACGTTCTGGGAGCCCGGTCTATAAGACAAAGTAAATCGGAACCGGGTGAAGAACATGGCCCACCTTGCCTGACGTGGGTTAAGTCTCCTAGCTGCCCGAATATACTCCAGATTCTGGTGGTCGGTCCAGATGAGAAAGGGGTGTTTAGCCCCCTCAAGCCAGTGTCTCCACACCTTCAGAGCTCTCCATCACTTGATCCATCGCGGATCCGATCCGATGAAGGACGGTGGTGTGGTGGAGAACCCGTTCCTCCATCGATGGGAGAGGGTTGGCTGCTGCTCCTGCTGACTCCATTCAATTTGAGGTGTGCGGGATTCTGTAAAGCTCCGGGTGTCGTGGGTGTGGAGTCAAATGCAGGAGACAGAGAGTTCAATGCTGCGCGTCTTTTAATCGCAACAACGCACCACAGGGTGCTCACAAAAAAGTTACGTTCCCAAAACACAGGGAATCAAAATGTACAATGGGAAACAATCCCGACCGGGCACTAACACGTGCCTATACCACAGAGCCGAAGGTTACATAGAAATAATCCCGCACAACAACCAGGCGGGCCGGCTGTCTAATAAAGACAAACTAATTAAACATCCACAGGTGCTACCACTCAACATACAAGGAGGGGGAGGAAAAACAATCAGTGGCAGCTAATAGGCCGGTGACGACGACCGCCGAGCGCCACCTGCCCGGGAAAGGGAAACACCCTCGGTCGGACTTGTGACAACTTCCAAAGTTGTGGCAAAATGGCTTAAGCATAATAAAGTCAAGGTGTTGGATCACAAAGCCCTGACCTCAATCCTATAAAACATTTGTGGGCAGAACCGAAAAAGCGTGTGTGAGCAAGGAGGCCTACAAACCTGACTCAGTTACACCAGCTCTGTCAGGAGGAATGGGCCAAAATTCACCCAACTTATTGTGGGAAGCTTGTGGAAGGCTACCAGAAACGTTTGACCCAAGTTGAACAATTTAAAGGCTATGCTACCAAATACTTATTGAGTGTATGTAAACATCTGACCCACTGGGAATGTGATGAAAGAAATAAAAGCTGAAATAAATAATTCTCTCTCCTATTATTCTTACATTTCACATTCTTAGAATAAAGTGGTGAACCTAACTGACCTAAAACCGGGGATTTTCACTAGGATTAAATGTCAGGAATTGTGAAAAACTTAGTTTAAATATATTTGGTTAAGGGGTATGTAAACTTCCGACTTCAGCTGTATATAGTACTCTGCATTTATGTAAAGGTTAGGTTACTCGGTCCAACACTCAAGGGTGGGGGTTCAACCAGCCTCATTATTGCAACAATTAATCAATATTAAATAAAGAGGATTGTTCGAAGAAATTACCAAATCTCTCTCAGTATTGAATTTCCAAGACATTGTGTCATTCTCTGTTTTGTTTGTTTGTGTGTATCAAATCAAAATTTATTTGTCACATACACATGGTTAGCAGATGTTAATGCGAGTGTAGCGAAATGCTTGTCGGTGTATGTGTGCATTCGTGCGTATGTCTGTCCTTGTGTCAGTGTGTGCATGTGTGTCACCAGTGTGGTGTTAGTTGGCTCTAAATTACTCCTCTCTGTCGACACCTACATGGTCTGTCTGCTGAACAACTGACTGACAAACAGACCAGTTTCCATCAATCACTGCATCTGGAGAAATGTATATCTCAGAGAAGTTGACACACCCTCAGAGAGACAGTGAGAGAGAGGAGGGAGGGAGGGAGATTTTGAGAGTGAATTTCTGGGAATAACTCCTTGGTTCGTGTGAGAATCAGAGCCAGATGTTCCAGAAATCAGAGGAATCTTGTCTTAATCGTGATCTTATTCCTGTGGTTTAGGAATTCCTGCAGTATTCCCAAACTGCCTGTAAAGTTAGTCGGACCTCTTGTCGCTGTCCTCGCCCTCTCAGCGCACTGTGTGTATACTGCACGCATGTGTGTGAATGTGTATGAGTGTGTGTGTTTGAAAGAGAGAGATAAAGAGAAATGTTTGATTGACACCATGCCTAGGTTAAGAGGATCATGTCATGGTTTGATTTAAGAGGTCAAGAGGTAAAGTGACAGGCTTGAAGACGGCGCCTGCGTGTGTGAATTAAGATGCCACGGTCATTGCAACAGTCGCAACCCTACCACGCACGTGGCTGTGATTATCGTGTTACCTGTTCGGAACAGCCTCAATGGACATACAAGGTGTTGAAAGTGTTTCACAGAGATGCTGGCCCATATTGACTCCAATGCTTCCCACAGTGTCAAGTTGGCTCGATGTTCTTTGGTTGGTGGACCGTTCTTGATACACACGGGATACTTTTGAGTGTGAGAAACCCAGCAGCGTTGCAGTTCTTGGTACAAACCGGTGCGCCCGGCACATACTACCACACCCTGTTCAAAGGCACATAAATATTTTGTCTTGCCCATTAACCCTCTGAATGGCACACATGCACAATCCAAGGTTTAAAAATCCTTCTTTAACCTGTCTCCTCCCCTTCATCTACACTGATTTGAAGTGGATTGAACAAGTGACATCAATAAGTGATAATAGTCAGTCTATATCTTGGAAGGAGCAGGTGTTCTTAGTAGTTTGTACACCAAATGTTGAGCAAACTCACAATCCTATTGCAGCTGGTTGCTTTATAATTGTATGTTGAATCATTCTTTTTTTTGGTGCATCGATCACCTCTTCAAAAGCTCAGGCAACAGTAATGGCTGCTAACCGCTTATATGCACCCTTTCCTGTTCTCCATTCCTCACATTCTTTCACTGACTTACTCCATCACTCTATTTCTCTCCTTCTCCTCCCACTTTAGAGGTTAGAGGGCTTGTCTCTGCTGTGCTTCAGACTGGGGGGTCAAAAGGGGGATAGAGTTTAGAGGTCAAGGCTACCTGTGCGTTCATTTACTCTCGGCGCAGGACTGTTGAGCCATTAATAATATCGTTTTTCAGTACCTCTGTTTTCCTAGGGTGGCTTTTAAAGGGCACAGACCTGTTCTCATATTAGTATGAGTTAATTTCCTTGTACCCTCATTTCCTTTCCATCATCACCACTGTTTTCACCTCAAGTCAAGTATAGGTATGTGTTTAACCCTTTTCTCTCTTCTCCTGTTCCTCTTTCTTTCTCTCTCTCTCCCTCACCCTCCAGCGTGTGACTGTGACCTGCGTGGCATCGCCAGCGAGCAGTGCCACCGTTCGTCCGGCCAGTGTGTGTGTGTGGAGGGTGTTTCTGGACCCCGGTGTAACCAGTGTGCCAGAGGGTACCATGGGGAGTTCCCCGCCTGCCAACGATGCCACCAGTGCTTCGGCGAGTGGGACAGCGTGGTAGGGGAACTGACCAACCAGGCGCAGCGTTTGAAGGATCATGTGACAGAGCTCCAGACCAATGGAGTGACGGCGCCGTACACAGACACCGTTAGCAGTCTGGAGATTAGTGCTAATGCTATCAGTGGGATAGTAGAGAACAACCCTGCTATACAGAAGATGGAAGATGTACAACAGATGATGCAGCAGGTCACGTATGTACACACAAACACGTGCACTTGCATACACACATTAACACATTGAAACACACAGCACCAAGGGTTCTGTTTGTATCCTTGATGTTATGATCAGTCTATGTCAACTCTATTGAAAATATTATTTTGTGTGTGTGTGTGTGTGTGCGCGCGCGTCTGCAACAGTGAGATGGTGGCAGACCTGAACGAGAGGCTGACCGTCTCAGAGGATTCCCTGTCCCGTCTCGTTGTAAATGCCAACTACACCGAGGCCAGTCTGGACACACTGAGAGAGCAGGCCCAAGAGCTAGAGAGAACAGTCAAAGACATTGGAGACCAGATAAAGACTGTGAAGAACTCTAACATAGAGGGTGAGAGAGGAGAGAGAGAAAGGGGGCAGAGGGTGAGAGAGGGGGTATAGTATGCATGACATCATTACTAGTTCTGACACACCCCTGTTTATGTGTGTTTTATTTGTGTATGGCAGGAGCGATGGACACCATCACCGATGCCCACTTGGAGTCTAAGAGGGCGGAGATCCGTGTCAATCAGACCACCAGTTACCCCGACAACACTTTGGAACAGTCGGCTACACTACGGCGCGAAGCGGAGGCCAGACTGAGCCAGAACCAGGCGGAGTTTGACCTGAGACAACAGAAACACACAGAGAGACTGGAGAGGCTTACCATGGAGCTCGAAACTCTTGACCTATCAGAGCTCAGCAAGCAGGTAAGTCTGACCTAAATAAAGGTTAAATAAAAAAAATCAGTAGTCAATTATGATCGCACTTCTTCACCACAACGCTTTTTGAATGGGTCCCTTGTTTTCTAGTGCTCTAACCCGATTGGTGTGTTTTCTCTCTGTGCAGACATGTGGAGCGGCTGGTGGGGAGGAGGGGTGCGCTGCGTCACCCTGTGGAGGGGTGGGGTGTGTGTCGGAGGACGGCACCCATCGCTGTGGTGGAGACGGGTGTGACGGTCTGGTCACACAGACACAAAGCACTCTGAAAACAGCCAAGGACTTTGACCAGGAAATCCTGTCCACCATGCAGGAAGTGGATAAGCTCTCTAGAATGGTGGGAACTGTAGTTTTTTTTACACTCTGGGCCGAATCCTAACTTGAGATTCATGAATATAACTTTGTGTAGTACAGCTGTTGTTTAGTTATGATTCAGCCCTAAATGAATATAATCAGGTCATCTTACATTATCATCATAGTAACTAAAGAAAATAGAATATCTGCTTGCTCCGGCACAAGCGTTAAGGAGTGTTTACCTTACCGTGTTTGAGTTAACGTGTCCTGTGGCGCCCTCTAGGTGTGGGAGGTGAAGGTGCATGCGGACGAGGCCAAGCTGAGTGCTCGGGAGGTGCTGCTGAAGTCCAACCAGAGCCGAGATGGAGTGGAGCACACCAACGAGCAGCTCCGCAGCCTCATCAAGGAGATACGAGACCTACTCACTAGTGAGTATACACACATTTTTCCAAAGACCAGGCCTCAATCTTTCAATGTACTGTACAGACTAACTAAATGATCCCTGATTCATAGACAATCAGGGCTCCAGTTCTTCTTTCCCCATGTGAGTGATTGGTTATGATTGTGATTCGAAATGATTGTGACCTGTGTATGGCTCTCTGACTCTTAATTGGCTCTGTTTCCATGGTGACAGACGACCGTGCCAACGTGGAGGTTATCGAAGCGGTGTCGAACGAGGTGTTGGCCCTGAAGATGCCCACGTCGCCCGGGCAGCTGGAGGCCCTGACCAAGGAGATCAGAGACAGGGTGGGAACCCTCACCAGCGTGGAGGACATCCTCAGTCAGAGTGCCAACGACATACACACTACAGAGAGGCTGCTGGAGCAGGCTCGCACTGCCAGGTAAGATGCACGCATGCATGAATTCATGCATACACACACACACACAAACACAGGCTAACACACTCTCTCTCTCTCTCTCTCTCTCTCTCTCTCTCTCTCTCTCTCTCTCTCTCTCTCTCTCTCTCTCTCTCTCTCTCTCTCTCTCTCTCTCTCTCTCTCTCTCTCTCTCTCTCTCTCTCTCTCTCTCTCTCTCTCTCTCTCACACTTGAACCACACTGATAAGACACACACTCGCACACACTCACATACAATCTCCTCTCTGTCTCTCAGTCAGGAGGCGTCTGAGGTGAACGAGACAACTGCCCTGGTGAAGGAGGCTCTGGATACAACTGAGCGTGCTCAGAATGCTGCCATCGACGCCGTCAAGCAGGCCTACAACAACACCAGGGGTACACTTGACCTCATCACGTCTGTAAGTCACCTGTGACCAGGGCTTCAATTGTGTCTAAAATTTGGGAGATTTGTATAAATACACATTCCATGCAAGGTCTCTAAAGGTGTGTATTGTGTGTGTGTTGGTTCTTCTATCCTTGATGGGACCTAAAATTCCCCAAAAGTCCTTCACAAGGATAGTAAAACAAAGAAGAACAATACGCGTGTTTGTGTTTGCGTCTGTGCATGAATACATGCTAATATGGGTTTGTGTGTTTATAGGTGGAGTCGGAGACTGCGGAGTCAGAGCTGCTTCTGAGTAATGCCACACTGCGTCTGCTGCAGCTGGAGAGAGACGTGACTCTGCTGAGAGAGAGCAGCCTGGACACCAGCCACCGCACACAGAACACTGAGAGACTGTCTGAGACCGCCAAGCAGGACGCAGAGCGGGCCCTGCAGGTACACACACATAGATAGACGCACGCGCGCACACACAGCCCAGTATTTTACCTGCCAATTATATTGTTGCCCATTCTCAGTGTGTGTTCTGCTTTGTGTGGGTGTGTGTTTGTTGTGTGTAGGAGTTTGACTCGGAGGTGAAGGGTCAGTACAGTGTTGTGGAGGGCTTGGTGGTGACGAAGGCCGTGGGCGTGTCTGATGCCAAGAAGAGGGCGGAGCTACTCCAGCAGGAGGCCAAGGAGCTGCTCACCCAGACCAGCGGAAAACTACAGAGACTCAGAGGTAACGCACATGCACACATGCGCGCACACACACACACACACACACACACACACACACACAAACCAATGTGCTTACACACACCACACAAGCATGCACGCACAAGAGCACGTTCACGCATGCATGCGTACGGACACACACACACACACACACACACACACACACACATACACAATCTCTAATGACATCCCTGTGTGTTTGCAGAGTTGGAGAGGTCGTATGCAGCCAACCAGCGTACTCTAGAGGCCAAGGCAGGTCAGCTGGCCGGGCTGGAGAAAACAGCACGCCAGCTGCTCGATGACATCAGCCAGAAAGTCATGATCTACAGCACCTGTTCTTAGGGTAACCATGCCAACAGCATCCCTGGCAATGCCTACCCTGATGTCATACCAGAGATTATGACGATGCCTTCTTAAGTGCCAAAGAGAAATGACAACCACTCAAGGAGACTCCAAAGACCAAAAGTAGTTTACCACTAAGAACCAAGTATTTCATAAAAAAAAAAAAAAACTGTTTCTGTATGAAATGGTTTCTAAGCCATATAAGCTATCACAAGTAATACATGTTTTAATCATTAGACTGCACATAGATTTCATGATTTCAGATTCTATGGAAATATTTGTATAATCTTGTCTGTAACGATACTAAAGTGTGTCTGGACCAATGCAAAAGAGAGCCTATTCAATTGTATGATACGATTTGTACCCATCAACATACTGCTGTAATTGAACTTCTAATATAAAGGAACAACTGCATCTTAAATAGTTTCCACTCCCTATTTATTTTGTTGTTCCAATTTTGCAAAACAAATGCCTCAACATTGCCTAGTTCATCTCTACCTGAAATGAGAAGCTTTTGGAATGTACAGTATTTGGTGTTTGCTATCCAATAGTGGCAGTTTGAAAAAACTTTACCCTCTCTTTACTGCATTATCATCACCACTAGGGAGTAGCAGCACAGACACAATTTCAGCTTAGTTTTGCCTTATAGAACCCAACTCAGTTGCAGGTTAATGTACTTCTATCACTTTTAACTGTAACAAAATGCTGTTCACTCTGCCAACTGAAACCTTCACTGTCATTGTAGGCTTAACTAGACTATCATTTTCCTAAATTTTAAAATATATTCTAAAACAGGCTGCTTTTCTTTCTACTGCCTTGTCTTACACCTCTCGCTCTCTCAATATTGATGCAAGGTGATTTGGAGATCAGTGATTATGAACAGCTCTTTCCTCAGGCTGATCCGGTTGAACACAAAGAGCATCTCTCTCATCCTCCCATGAATCCCTCCTTCCTCTCCGGAGGGTTTCCTCCATTTCCTCCTCCCTCTGAAATGAGCGCTTTCCCTTTAGTGCTGCAAATCAGTCAGGCGTCACTGTGCTTCCCCATATATTGACCCCACCCAGGCATATCTGTGAGATAAATAGCTTTAGAAAGGGGTCCAGACGGTCCCTTCCCCTGTGTACAGTATGTATGGTACAGTGGACTGTGTGATGTGAATGCTTGTGCTGTGAGGTCATCCGTGACCTTACGTGACATCATTGAATTCTGTGTAGGTCCCCAGTGACAAACCAGTTTTTTATGTTTATCTAACCCAGCCACCTGAGGTCTCCAGCAGACCCTATACAATTATAGAATTTAATACATCACAAAAGTCATTCTGCAGTGCAATGCCTCGTTCTAGACTAAAAACAAATTATCAGCTTGCATGGATGACACTCTGCAAACCTTATACCATACCCAACCTCATCATCCATTTGCAGAACAGCTAAATAGAGCTGTCCTGTAGAAAAACACAGCTGTGCCCTGCATGCTAAGATCAGTCCATCCAGCATACGACAGTAAACAGCCATTGACCTTAACCAGCCCTAACATCCACTTCCTGTCTGGACCATTTAAATTGGCAGCCACTGGGCCCTGAGATGGCCACAGCTGCCGGGTGGATAGGAGAACGCTGTGGTTCACATGGAGCTGGCCACGGGGCACTTCTCAATATCAGCATGTGTCTGCAAGTGTGGTAGAGTGTGGTTTTCCTGAGTTGATATGAGATATTCATGAAATATGACTCCTCCTTCCTCTCTCTCCTTGGCCCATGATGCTGCTCGGATCTCTCTGACACACTTACAGCGGGAAGTTGGTGAGGAACCATTTTAGAGAAGCCGCCAGACCATAGAAGAGAGGACAGAGAGAGGGATCGAGGGACAGCGAAAGGGAGGGAGAGCGGGGAGAGAGAATCCTTCAATCAAACAAAATGTTGATTTAATTAGCACTTTTGAAAAAAATAATTGTCACAAAGTGCTTCACAGTAACCCAGTCTGCACCAAGACAAGGCAAGATGTTGCAGAGGAAGGTTGAAGAGGGCTTGGAAGTCAGTCAGGTTTCCTTTATGATTAAGGTCTATGGCATGGATGACCCTTTCCTATGAGGATCCGCTGTCATTTCTCATGATATTGGTAGGTGTTGAGTTAAACGTGGAATGGCATTGTTGATTATAATCATTGGACACACTGCAACACACATTATTTTCTGCGTCAGGGCCTGCCGTCATACGCAATTTGACTCAATACTGGAATGTACAAGGTGCTGAAACATTCAACTATTGAATATATGGTAGAGAGACTCCTAAATGGGATATCCAAATAGAAGAGCAAAAAGCGTACAGTAAGGAATGTCTGTGGTTTCCCTCTGCAGTGAATCATTTAAACTAATATGCTCATTCAAGAGTCTCCCCTGCCAGAGGTCTACTATTGATTGATTGTGTTACATTTCAGTGGGCTGGGTGTCAAAAGCTCTTTTGAAATCGAAAGCTGATCTTGGCAGATGTTGGAACGTTGCAGGCTGGGAATAAAATCAAATAGTTGTTTGCATTTGAAATATTCAGAATCAATGTAGTGTTTTATTGTCGTTGAACTTCTGAAAGCTCACTCACAATGAACTGATAACCCCCAACCTCAAGCCGTTAAAAAATAATAATACTGCATGACCTAGATAAAGGGAGTAAGTCACACTGTGCATCGTGCATGCACACTAATACTGTGATCTCGAAACACTCCGAACCACTGACTTGCTGTGAATTTCAAACACAATTGGCATCGAATCTCAATGTTTGCTCGGTACATTCTAATCCCGCTGCTATCAACCTCAGCAAGCAATTGATATGTGCATTAAGCCTGAAGCAAATTAGTCTGCTTATGGTGACAATGATATCTTTACTAAGGGAATCCATGGGAGTCAGCATCTGTGAAAGTACTGTGTTTTTCCCTGGAAGGATGAGCAAGACCGGAACTTCTAACTAAATTCGAATTAGCCTATAAACAACGAAAGATTTAGGCTTTAATTAATTGAGTCAGCTTGGTTTGAATTAATTAAAAGTTTCCAATCCAGTCACCCTGGAAATGTTCCAATATGAGGCAACCTCGTTTCATATAGCCTACCAGAAGAGGTGTTTCCCAATACAAATAAACATGTTAAATGTTTAAAAATCATGAATTCGCATCCTATATTGTTTGTTACACAGCACTGAGCAAGGGCATTACGTTTGAGAGTTAGAGCTTTGACTCATTCAATCCTGGAATGGTCATGCAAAGTTCCCATAATGGGACTAATGGTGAATTGTACTCTTATGTGACAGTTTTTCTGTCCCTACACACTTCGAAAAAAGGTGCTATCTAGAACCAAAAAGGGTTCTTCGGCTGTCCCCGTAGGATAATCCTTTTGTCGAACTTCTTTTGGTTCCAGGTAGAACCCTTTAGCGTTCCATGTATAACCCTTTCCACAGAGAGATCTACATGGAACCCAAAAGAGTTCTACCTGGAACCAAGAAAGGTTATCCTACGGGAACAGCTGCAGAACCCTTTTGGAACTTTTTTTCTAAGAGTGTATGGGATAGGGAGCATTGAGACAGTTAACAAGATTCTTATAATTGTGGAGGGTATCATTTTGCAAAGGTAATTGAATGAATACTTGCCATAAAGAGAATGTGGTCGGACTCTGGATCGGCCAAAACACATTGGTGTCCCAAGAATATACATAACAGAAATTAAAACTTCTGTCTGAAATCCAAATAATGATTAAGTCTACAAAAGATATATGATTCCAAATTAATCTAAATATTTTCTGTGGTGTGTGTGTGTGTGTGTGTTTTCAAGGAAAGAGGGCTTCCCTGGAAATCAGTAGCCATAAAACACCTGTCTGGAGTGTTTCCTGTCTCTCAGCATTGCATTTGTCTGAACTGAAAATGAAATGCTGCCACATCCTTGAAATATGAAATATTTATAGTCCACAACTCAAACAAAATATGAGAATGCTATTAAATACCACAAGCGAATCAACCAATGAGGTAAGAAGGGGATCTCAGGAATGGATGCATTTTGCTGCTCCCAGCATGCAGCATTGTGGGATACGGAGGAGACTGGTGGATGCTGATGCTGAAGCGCGAGCTGCTGAGGATTGAGACACGAGCGCAAGGGGAGCATCATCCAAACACTTTGTGATACCAGATTCCCAGGTAAAACATGACAGAAAAATGAATGAAAATGTTGACCGACATATTGATGCCGCCCGCAATTCAATGTTTTGTCTGTGTGCATGTATTATTTATTTTTGTTATCGCCAAGTCATTCTCGGTCCACCGCTCTCAGCCGATTATTCAACATACAAACGAAACGGTTATTTCGGGCACATTAGAGTATTACAGCCGCTGATTATATTCATTTGCGCAGGCGAATTAGCGCGTTGTGGTCAGGGCTGTTTGCATGCTATATGGGGTGGTCGGTGACGATGTGCGGCAATGTTCATGAATATCTTCTGATTTATTGATTGGTTTGGGGTGAAAAGGGAATTCCCGCATGCAGCTAGAAATCCATTTGTCAGTTTTGTTTTATATTTAGTGAATCCTAACCCTCTGCATCAACATACTTGGGATTTGGCATTTTTTTTATACATAAATTACGTATACCCAAATGATGCTATTTTATTGCAGAGCGAGTGAACGCACTTGTTGAAAATGCCACTGTTCCTGTCCACCCCCCCCCCCCCCCCCACCCCCCGTTCAAATTGATAGGAAACGAGTTTGTCTATCATCATGAAATCATACAGTATGTCTATTAGGCTACTGAAGGCTGTATGACCTTTTATCGATAGAATCCTATCCATGTTCATTTTATAGGTGTCTAGAGATGCTGACATTGCTGGTTTAACTCAACGCTGTGCAAGTGCTGTCAGTCTGTGACTGAGTAGATAGCTAGTGATCTTTGGCCAGTATCCTCTCTGCCAGTGTTCACCCTTTATACTTGAGTCAGTCTAAGAATCCAAAATGTTCAATTGAAATAATTGACTATGTAACACATATACAGTACTACTGAATCTTGCTTTAGGCTCTGATGATCTGGGATTCTTGATGATCTCAACCGGAAGACATGATCTGGCCTTGAGATAGCTGGGAGTGTTCTCTGTTTGTTCAGTCTAATCAAAAGCTGTCCATGTTTCATTAGCTGATTATGGATATTTGCTCAATGTAGCAGTTCTTGCAGTAAACATAGAAATGTGGATGCATAGTCCTTGTTGCAAAGCCAAACCTGTTGGGTACCCGCCCCTGGCACCATAGTGGCAGACTGATGGGCCATCTGCAGTGAGAGGCAATCTGAGTTTCACACCTGTCATGTCTTTGTGGCTGAGAGGTGATGAAAATGACATGCCTCTGATTGACCCTCTTGTCCTGCTGAGGCACTGCCTTATTCGCTGCTGCCAGGCCAAGGCTGCATGCATGGACAGGCCCGATCCAGCCCATTCCAAAACATGCTGTGCAAACACGTCATGGACAAGACAGAAGACCACAGAGCAAGAAACATTAAGCTGTTAATGACGTCATCCATTTCTGTGCCTCAGCTGTATTTTATACACACGCAGAAATCCCAGTCCATGAAAAACAAATGGAAAAGCCTTTAGTCAAGGAGATAACTGTTGATGTGGATTTAGGTTTAAAAATATAATTATCCTCTTCTGCCTCTTAACTCTGCAGGACTGGTTGCTTATGATGAAGTGGCGAGGGATTGGCTAAGCGGTTTGTGCCCTTGGTTGTGTAGCCCTGGCACTGTAGTGGAATGCTGATAGGCCATCTAAGGTTGCCACCCTCTGTGGCTGGGAGGTGATTTGAATAATGCCCCAGGCCTGCCCTGGGTGAATCAGGCTAGCATTGATTGCATTTGGTTTGGAAGCAGGCTGCCTCCCGGGCGTGAGCCAGGGCCCGTTTTGGCTCACGGCTAAGTGATATAGGTTGGAGTAATCACTTGGAGTAATGAGTAATGTTGTTCCACCTCAAAAAGCACAAGAGGATTTCAACACCCACCATCTCAGATGGTTCTGAAATAGTTTCTGTAGTTATTTAAGTAGGCAAGTCAGTTAAGAACAAATTCTTATTGACAATGATGGCCTAGGAATAGTGGGTTAACTGCCTTGTTCAGGGCCTGAACAACAGATTTTCACCCTGTCAGCCTGGCCCAACGCTCTAACCACTAGGCTACCTGAAACCAATAAGATAAGCATTCCTGAAACAGTATATTGTTGAAAGATTATTTGAACTCTGACAAATTAAGCTAATTGATAGTACCACAATTGGCTATTTACATTTAAAAGATTCATGTAATATTCATTAAATGTTGTGCCCAACATCTGATTTGGACCAAACCTCTTTTTAGTAATGATTTATTTGAGAAATACAAATAAATGGTTAAAAGCCACCCACAGACCTCTCAAATCTCACACTAAGCCCACCCCAAAGGCCAGTTCTCTGTGTTTGACAAGTAGTATGGCGGTGTGGCTTGGAGTATTGTTTATTCACACTACTATTCTCAGTGAATTTGGTGATGAGGTTTTCCCCTTTTCAGAGAAATTAGGCCACTGTGTTCTTGGTGACCTTCAATGCTGCAGAAATGTTTTGGTACCCTTTCCCAGATCTGTGGTTCGACACAATCCTGTCTCAGAGATCTATGGAACATTCCTTCGACCTCACGGCATGTATTTTGCTCTGACATGCACTGTCAACTGTGGGACCTTATATAGACACACACACGTGTGCCTTTCCAGATCATGTCCAATCATTTGAATTTACCACAGGTGGACTCCAATCAAGTTGCAGAAACATCTCAAGGATGATCAATGGAAACAGGATGCACCTGAGCTCAATTTTGAGTGTCATAGCAGAGGGTCTGAATACTTATGTAAATATATATATATATTTTTAAATACATTTGCAAGAATGAAAAAAAAAAATAGTTCGCTTTGTCATTATGGGGTATTTTATTTATTACATTTTAGAATAAGGCTTATTCTAAAATGTAATAAATCAAATACCCCATAATGACAAAGCGAACCATTTTTTTTGTTCATTCTTGCAAATGTATTTAAAAATATATATATATATTTACATAAGTATTCAGACCCTTTGCTATGACACTCAAAATTGAGCTCAGGTGCATCCTGTTTCCATTGATCATCCGTAACAATATGCGGAAAAAGTGAAAGGGTCTGAATGCTTTCCCACTGTATCCTCCTCTGTTTCCTTATTTTCATGGTTACTAATGATGAGGAGGTAAGATTATTTGTTGAGAAGACGTTCATGTGGTATGTGACAGCAGTCTGTGTAGATATAGAGATTTGATTCTTACATTTGTGGCACTAGTGAGAATAAAACACAGCCGACTCTTCGTTGGTAACCGTATCGCATGCCATGTGGTTGATGTATCGCGATGACTCACACATACTGTATGTCATCACACTCATCTGATACTGTGCCAGGTTTCTTTTGGACTAGTAGTAAAAAAGGAACTGGTTGCTAAGCGACTGCCGTGTCAGTTATATCACTAAGTACTAGGGGACCAGAATCGTGTGCTACGTGTGGGTCGGGTATGAGATGCGCACGTGTATTTAAAAAAAATTAAAAATAAAGTAGGATGAGCTATTAATATAAAGCTGAATTGTAGAGGGAGGACCCAAACCCCATTGTGTCGTTATGTTCTTGCTTTTTTGATTGCTTTTAGATGTGCTACTGTTCATTTGTTATTAATGGTATTCTTCACATATGTTGTTACAGGCAATGCAATTCCCATACAACTGTTATTCTCAGTGCTTGGGCTCTTTCAAGTCCCCAGTCAGCTGTAATTCCAACGCACCATCGTGATTTCCCTTCATTTAAGTAAAGACCCTATGTAAACGCTCCATATCCAGGCTGTATCACATCCGGGCCGTGATTGGGAGTCCCATAGGGAGGCGTACAATTGGCCCAAGCGTCGTCCGGGTTTGGCCCGAGGTAGGCCGCCATTGTAAATAAGAATTTGTTCTTAACTGACTTGCCTAGTTAAATACAGGTTAAAAAGAAATCAAAAAATATTTAATGACAAAAATTCCATGACCTCAGACACATCGACCGCCATGAATAATACATACTCTGTAATGCTGCTAACATCCTAAATGCATGGCGGAATGGAGACACTCAAGCTCCCTCTGCTCACTGCGTGTTCTTTAATATGGAAAATATTCTCTACCACACACTGGAAAGCAAGACGATGGACTTTTCTAGGCTCAGTTAGCAGTTACATATCCACATCCCTTCACATACAAACTCTGCCAGAACACCTCGGGGCTATTTCTGTGAGTCATAATGATAATCACCTATATATTGTGCTGAGGGTATGAGGGCACCATTCCTCTTCAGCAGTGCTACACATCATTCTTCTATGATATTCTCTCAAAAAAGGTCACAGAGTTTCTCATCCACCCCTGGCACCCCCTTTACCCATGGTCCGAGGTCCTCTTGGTCTGCCCTTCGCCTGACCCTGGTGCCAGCAACCCTATTATCGTCACCATGCATCGACACAGTCCCACCACGGTCTTTAACATCGCCTTAGTCTAGCATTACCCTGCTGTATCCATTAATTACAGAGGAGAGACTACCGTTACTGCCTTCCATAGCGCAATGCAAGCCATTGCTGCCTGCCTTGGTGTAGTACCAGTCAAGGCTCTATTTGTCGTTTAAGAGGCTAAGAGAGAGGGGATCAGTTGGGGCCCTGGGGGGCTAATTATTAGATTTTTGGTAGGGCAAGACTCGGGACCTCTAAATGTGTGCCGTCTCTCCTTTCCCCTCTCCACTCTTACTGATAACCCCTTATTGCTAATGTCGACTCATCAGGTTGGGAGTGACGGGGGGGCAGATTTTATAAGCCTCACTTCCTGCAGGGGCTTGTTGAAACTGTCTCTGTTGTCTTTATTCAAGAGAGAAAGGGTTTGCCCCTAAGGCTTTAATAGCACCCGATACTAAATGTGCAGAGGGATGAGAGGGAAGCTGGTTTAAGGCTGGTTTAAGGATGGTGAGAAAGTGGGGGAATGCACAAGTAGTGGCATAAAGATAGGGATTTCCCCCTGCCTTTAGTGGCGATTGATGGATCTCTAAGGATGGGCTCTAACTGTTTCAGCACCACAAAGAGTGGACAGCTCCCTGAGTAAAGAAATCTCTGTGTTGTTAACACTTTACAAGAAATTGCATAATGTTAATTTTCAATGCCCATATTTGCTTCAGTATTAATTGTATTCAGTATTTTCCTTTAAGTCCCTGCAAAGTCAATGGCATTAATGCCGAGCTAAACATGTTCTTTGACATAGTTTGAAAAATGAACAAACATATGTCCTTTGAGGGCAATGTTCTCTATAGTATTCTGCTACTGCAGTTATAGCAACGTATTCTACATGTCGTGTGCAGGCAAGTTTCCATTGAACATTTCATGTTACATTCTTTGTAATGTATTTTATGCCCCTGAGAGTGTCATGCAGTCTGGAAGGCTGTCTGTGGTGTGAGCTAGTGCCTTTTTATAAAATTGATGTTTTGATTTCCCACAGTGCCTTGTCATATCCTTTTTCCACAATCCTCTCTCTTCTTATTTACCCACACAATCCAATTCTGTATCAATCAGCGTCTGATAGTCAGCAAACCCATCCCACAAAATGCCTTATCTCTCCCACCCAGCCCCCTTCTTTCACTATAGATTAATATATTCATGAGGCTTATTCAAAGTGTCATAACTCAAGCTTTCACTCTAATCAGCACGCCTCTACATTGTCCTCTTAGTCAGTGCAGCTGATCTGAGTGACGTTCTTCTATATCAAGCCCAGTATCACACTACCTCCGCTCTGTATGCAAAGCAGATTGTTAGCACTTTGATGGTTAGACTCAAAATGCATTAAGGCAGCTACAGTCTCCTTAAACCAGGTTTGAATTGCGAATCCCTCTCCCTACATCCCTCCTGACATGAGGCTGCTCCATATACTAGTACTGTACCAACTGTTTAATATGCAGATAGAGTCAATGGTTAGATTTAAAAACCATGAGGTGATTGAGTGACTCCTAGTAGGCTTGTATCAAGGCCCTCAAGTCGATCCCACCTAGAATACCCCCTTTAACATGAGCCTATTAGTTCAAAATGTAAAGCCATTGTTTAGATTCAGATTCAAAATGCATTAGGTGTGTTTGACTAGGTTTGTGAATGTGAATCCCCCCGGCCTCCCCCAGCCTGCCGCCTCCTGTGCCTAAGGCAATTGCTCATCTATATGCATGTTTCTGAGGCTGCCACTGTGGTTCCAACAGGGTTGCGCAATCCTACTTTCCTTCTTCATGAATGATTGGTGGCTGGCTGGCTGCGTTTTATAGCCCAGTGTGTTCCTATGTGAGCTAAGCTGACATCAATGCTGCATCAATGATGCTGCCTACTGCTCCATACTCCTTCTGTTCCAAATGCATTTTTATATGAGAAGCGTTGGTTTTCACGTTTACAGTAGCATATAACATTTGAGTGTTGTATTGTGCCCGAGGGAACAGAAATTATTGTTATTATTATTATTGTTACAAATGTATCATTATTATTATTATCTCTCTCTTCCTTCCTTTGTCCCTCTCGGATCTCACTGTCTACCCCTCGTCCAGCTGGCCTGACCGACCGACCCACCAGTCAGCATGAACTACCTACGCAGGCGTCTGTCCGACAGCAGCTTTGTGGCCAACCTCCCCAACGGCTACATGATGGACCTGCAGAGTGGGCCTCGCCCTAACCCGCCCTCCTCCACCTCCAATCCCGCCTCCCCAGCCACGGAGAGGCGAACGCCCCCCAGCCTGCCACCACAGGCCCCGGCTTCAAGCTCGGCCCCGGCCCCGACCCCCGGGGGTTTCCTCAGCTCCTTCTCCAGCGTGGTGAAGACCGCCCAGTTGGCACAGAACGCCGCAGCAGCAGCCAAGGCTTCAGCGGCGGTGGCAGAAGCTGCACCAGCAGCGCCCGCCAAACCTGTCATACGGAAGCCCAAGATTCTACTGGTCATCGACGATCTGCACACAGACTGGTATGTTTCTCTCTCATGAAAGTGACCACTACATCAGTATATTACACAAGCCTAGGCTATGTCGCCAGTATTACTTCATATCACAGTAAAGTAAAAACAACCTATTTGAATTCGGATTAAATGCACTGTGCTCAAGCAGTGTTTCACATACCCTCTGTCCACTTGGACAGCACATGGAATTGACCAGAAAATAGCTCAAGTCTATTTTTGTATGCAGCATTAGTCATACTAATAAAGTGAAACCAATTCAGAAAGGGAACTGCGGAGATGGCACCAATTAGATGCAAGTAACAATCATGGATTGCATTGGTGGTCTATTTAAACCCCTGGAGATGATGTCTGCGCCTCCGTGAAAATCGAACTAGCAAAATAAAACATCCCCATAAAGTTTAAGCGATATCTGTTTTGTTGCGTCTAAATCCATCGTCGATGTCGCTCTTGCGTGTCTGCGGTGAAATGTGACAGCGCAATTTCTCGCATGTAATAGCCATCATTTCTCAGAACAAGAATAGACGGACGAGTTTTAGAAGAAAGGTCTTTGTTTCTGGCCTTTTTGAGCCTGTAAGAAGGTCAGTTTTATTGCTTCTTTAATCAGGACAACAGTTTTCAGCTGTGCTAACATAATTGCAAAAGAGTTTTCTAATGATCAATTAGCCTTTTAAAATGATCAACTTGGATTAGCTAATACAACGTGCTATTGGAACACAGGAGTGATGGTTGCTGATAATGGGCCTATGTAGATATTCCATTAAAAATCAGCCGTTTCCAGCTACAATAGTCATTTACAACATTAACAATGTCTATACTGTATTTCTGGTAAATTGTAGGTCTACTCGGACAGTAAGGTATACTCAGACAGTAAAAAAAAAGAAGAGGTTTAAATACAAGTATGTTTCCTGATCTTTCTTATATCTCGCAGATATAGGACAGATACTTCAGAACAAACTTCCTTTTGATTGTTTTGGGGGGGAAAATCTGTTGTTCCAAGTAGTGAATCTGTTATTTAATGAGTTTGTATTGGCTAATTGCAGTAAGCCCCAAAATAATTTTCATCAAATTATTTTGGGGTAATTTTTTTGGGATACTTCAAGGAGTCTTAAAATGTTAAACCAAATAGCGAAGTGATCCTTGGTATGACCTTCTTAAAACAATTCCGTATAGCTTAGTAGAACCATCCTCCACTGGCTTAGACTCTTATGGGTTAAGTTTGACTAGAATATCTCTCCCTCCGAACTTGGCTGCTGCCCTTAGCTCTCCATTAAGATTCTACAGGGAGGCCTGACTGGTCTTGGAATTATTACTAAGTCATGTCCCAGCAGACTATGCTGTTACAAGTCTGTGTGCAGGACATTTTTTATTCTTCTTTCCTTTTTAAAGGCCATCTGGGATCCCAAAATGTCTCATTCCCTTTCATCTTATTGTCTAGCTGTAATTAAGCCGTGCAGCAGAAGCCCTTCAGTATCTACTGTAGATCCTCTAGGCTGAGTCAATCACTCTCAGCTGTCTAAGGAGCTCCCTGCAGCTTTATACAGTACACTCTGCCTATGGCAACTCGGCAGTGCTTTTTGATATTTTGCTCACTGTATAATTATTTGTAGGAGATGGCCAGATGACCTTGACACATGTTACTGAGTATGTATTATAGAGCTTTTTTGACATGTAGTTTGAGTTAAAAATTTAAAAAATTAATAAAATAAAATAAATTCACCTTTATTTAACCAGGTTGGCTAGTTGAGAACATGTTCTCATTTACAACTGTGACCTGGCCAAGATAAAGCAAATAAGTGTGACACACACAACAACACAGAGTTACACATGGAATAAACAAGCGTACAGTCAATAACACAATAGAAAAAAATAAAGTCTATATACGGTTTGTGCAAATGGCATGAGGAGGTAAGGCAATAAATAGGCCATAGTAGCAGAGTAATTACAATTTAGCTAATTAACACTGGAGTGATAGATGAGCAGATGATGTGCATGTAGAAATACCAGTGTGCAAAAGAGCAGAAAAGTAAATAAAAATGGGGTAGGTAGATTGGGTGGGGTATTTACAGATGGGCTATGTACAGCTGCAGCGATCGGTTAGCTGCTCAGTTAGCTGATGTTTAAAGTTAGTGAGGGAAATATAAGTCTCCAGCTTCAACCATTTTTGCAAATCGTTCCAGTTATTTGGCAGCAGAGAACTGGAAGGAAAGGTGGCCAAAGGAAGTGTTGGCTTTAGGGATGACCAGCGAAATATACCTGCTGGAGCGCGTGCTACGGGTGGGTGTTGTTATCATGACCAGTGAGCTGAGATAAGGCGGAGCTTTACATAGCATAGACTTATAGATGACCTGGAGCCAGTGGGTCTGGCTACGAATATGTAGCAAGGGCCAGCCAACTAGTGCATACAGGTCGCAGTGGTGGGTGGTATAAGGGGCTTTGGTGGCCAAACAGATAGCACTGTGATAGACTGCATCCAGTTTGCTGAGTAGAGTATTGGAAGCTATTTTGTAAATGACATCGCCAAAGTCGAGGATCGATAGGATAGTCAGTTTTACGAGGGTATATTTGGCAGCATGAGTGAAGGATGCTTTGTTGCGAAATAGGAAGCCGATTGTAGATTTAATTTTGGATTGGAGATGTTTAATGTTTAATGAGTCTGGAAGGAGAGCTTACAGTCTAACCAGACACCTAGGTATTTGTAGTTGTCCACATATTCTAGGTCGGAACCGTCCAGAGTAGTGATGCTGGACAGGCGGGCAGGTGCGGGCAGCAATCGGTTGAAGAGCATGCACTTAGTTTTACTTGCATTTAAGAGCAGTTGCAGGCCACGGAAGGAGTTTGTATGGCATTGAAGCTCTTTTGGAGGTTAGTTAACACAGTGTCCAAAGAAGAGCCAGATGTATACAGAATGGTATCGTCTGCGTAGAGGTGGATCAGGGAATCACCCGCAGCAAGAGCGACATCATTGATATATACAGAGAAGAGAGTCGGCCCAAGAATTGAACCCTGTGGTACCCCCATAGAGACTACCAGAGGTCAGGACAACAGGCCCTCAGATTTGACACACTGAACTCCGTCTGAGAAGTAGTTGGTGAACCAGGCGAAGCATTAATTTGAGAAACAAATTATTCGAAATGTTTGGTGATTTGTTTATTAACTTGGCTTTCATAGACTTTAGAAAGGCAGGGCAGGATGGATATAGCTCTATAACAGTTCGGGTCTAGAGTGTCACCCCCTTTGAAGAGGGGGATGACCACGGCAGCTTTCCAATCTTTGGGGATCTTGGACGATACGAAAGAGAGGTTGAACAGACTGGTAATAGGGGTTGCTAAAATAGCGGCGGATATTTTTAGAAAGAGAGGGTCCAGATTGTCTAGCCCAGCTGATTTGTACAGGTCCAGGTTTTGCAGCTCTTTCAGAACATCTGCTATCTGGATTTGGGTGAAGGAGAAGCTGGGGAGGCTTAGGCGGGTAGCTGCGGGGGGTTTGGAGCTGTTGGCCGGGGCTAGGATAGCCAGGAGGCAAGCATAGCCAGCCGTAGAGAAATGCTTATTTAAATTCTCGATTATCGTGGATTTATCGGTGGTGACAGTGTTACCTAGCCTCAGTGCAGTGGGCAGCTGGGAGGAGGTGCTATTATTCTCCATGGAATTTACAGTGTCCCACAACATTTTGGAGTTAGAGCTACAGGATGCAAATTTCTTTTTGAAAAAGCAAGTCTTCGCTTTCCTGACTGACTGCGTGTATTGATTCCTGACTTCCCTGAAAAGTTGCATATTGCGGGGACTATTCGATGCTAGGGCAGTCCACCATAGGATGTTTTTGTGCTGGTCAAGGGCAGTCAGGTCCGAAGTGAACCAAGGGCTGTATCTGTTCTTAGGTCTACATTTTTTTGAAAGGGGCATGCTTATTTAAGATGGTGAGGAAATTACTTTTAAAGAATGACCATGAAGTCGACGGGATGAGGTCAATATCCTTCCACGCTAGCATACGGGCCAGGTCCATTAGAAAGGCCTGCTCGCAGAAGTGTTTTAGGGAGCGTTTGACAGTGATGAGGGGTGGTCGTTTGACCGCGGACCCATAGAGGATGCAGGCAATGAGGCAGTCATCGCTGAGATCCTGAGTGAAAACAGCAGAGGTGTATTTGGAGGGCAAGTTGGTCAGGATAATATCTATGAGGGTGCCCATGTTTACGGATTTAGGGTTGTACCTGGTGGGTTCCTTGATGATTTGTGTGAGATTTTGGGCCTCTAGCTTAGATTGTAGGACTGCCGGGGTGTTAAGCATATCCCAGTTTAGGTCACCTAACAGAACGAACTCTGAAGATAGATGGGGGGGGGGGGGGGGGCAATCAATTCACATATGGTGTCCAGGGCACCGCTGGGAGCTGAGGGGGGTACTATAACAGGCGGCAACGGTGAGAGACTTATTTCTGGAGAGATTCATTTTTAAAATTAGAAGCTTGAACTGTTTGGGCATAGCCTGCAAAGTTCTGTCATACTTTCCAGGTCTATCTCTGGAGTAGATTGCAACTCCTCCCCCTTTGGCAGTTCTATCTTGACGGAAAATGTTGTAGTTGGGTATGGAAATCTCAGAACTTTTGGTGGCCTTCCTAAGCCAGGATTCAGACACGACAAGGACATCAGGGTTGGCGGAGTGTTGCTAAAGCAGTGAGTAAAACAAACTTAGGGAGGAGGTTTCTGATGTTAACATGCATGAAACCAAGGCTTTTTCGGGTACAGAAGTCAACAAATGAGAGTGCCTGGGGAGACACAGGGCCTGGGTTAACCTCCGCATCACCCGAGGAACAGAGGAGGAGTAGGATGAGGTTACGGATAAAGGCTATCAAAACTGGTCGTCTAGTGCTTTGGGGACAGAAAATAAAAGGAGTAGATTTCGGGGTGTGGTAGAATAGATTCAGGGCATAATGTACAGACAGGGGTATGGTGGGGTGCGGGTACAGTGGAGGTGAACCCAAGCACTGAGTGATGATAAGAGAGGTTGCATCTCTGGACGCGCTAGTTATGCTGGGAGAGGTCACCTCGTGTTTGGGAGATGGGAGAAAGAAGGTATCTGAGGCATGTTCGGTGGGACTAGGGGCTCCGCATTAAACTAAAACAATGATAACTATCCATGGCAATAGTATACAATGCATATTGAGATTTGAGAGAGACATAAAGCGAGGCATAAAGCAATCACAGGTGTTGATTGAGAGACCTAATTAAGACAATAAAGGGTAAGACAACAACAGCTAATCAGCTAAAACAACAATAACAGGTAAAATGGTGATGAATGGGCAGAGAGGGTTGGTTAACAACACACAGGGCCTGAGTTCGAGGCTGGGGCCGACAGATAAACAAAAAATAAACTAAACGGAGTACCGTGATTAATGAACAGTCCCGCAGGCATCAGCTATGTAGCCAAGTGATTATAGGGTCCAGTGAACAGCAATAGATGGAACAGGGAAGCCGCGGGGTAGTCATTACTACGTTAGCATATGGGAGACACAGCGTTTAAAGTTAGCAGGCCGGGGTTAGTAGAAGCGTCTGCTCCGACGTCTGGCAAAGGCCGGTTGAGGGCACAGTGGATAGACTTCCGTCGGCAGACCAGTCTTGGTGGTACGGCAGGGTGTCATGTCGACAAAGGGTCTAGGCCAGATGACAAAAGAGGTATTGTAGTTGTAGTAATTTAGTTTGCTAGCCGGGAGATGCGCCTGGCTCGTGGCTAAATGGTGTTAGCTTCGGGGCAGGGCCGTTAGCCACTATAGCCACTCGGTAGCAGCTAGCTAGCAGCGATGAGCCGATGCAAAGGTCCAGAGCTTACAGCAAGGATCCGGTAGAGTAGTGGATTCTAGCCGTGTTGGGGTAGAGTCCGGGAGGCATCAGCTGTGTAGCCGAGTGATCACTGAGTAGGCCGGGAGGTGGGCCTGGCTCAGAGCTAGCTTCGGGGCTGGGTCACTCGGTGGCAGCTAGCTAGCCGTGATGATCAGGAGTAAAGGTCCAGGGCTTACGGCAGGAATCCTGCGTTGTAGTGGAGAAAACAGTCCGATACTGGCAGGCTGGCAAGTATTATCCAGGCTAAAACAAAACGTCTGGTGCCTGTGCGGAAGGTAAAGGCCGCTAGCAGTGGCTGACAATGACTAAATAGCTAGTAGCTAATTAGCTGGTTAGCTTCTGAGTTGCAACCAGACTGAAGAAAAAAACTGCATTTGTTAATGAGGCATGTTCAGATTCAGTTTGACAGCATCTTTTTCATAAAAGTATGAATGTTTCATAGGTCTTCTGTGCAGACATGGGCCAAACATAAAAACAAAGACAAACATACTGGAGACAATATCAAAAGAAATGTGGTTAAGCATCTCCAATGAAAGTTGGTCTTGACCTAGTTATACACGGTGCAGCAGACGTCCCTCGTATGTACAGTGTAGTGGACCTTTGTGTTCATATCCATTTGCCCAGACACCATATCCATTTTAAGCTTAAGCTTAAGCTTAAGTGAACATACTAAGTGCATGTTTTCAAGTACAAGCTGTCAGTGAGAACTTGAGTGAATCCTTTACCAAACATACCATTATGTTTGTGTGTATTGTGTCAACCATGCAGTCTTCCCTTTATTGTTGGTAATGTGTGGCAATGGTTGGTAAAAGGCTGTAATAAATATAGGTCTTAAAAAAGTGTTTTCATGCATAGTGTTTGATATAAACAGCATTGGGATATTACCATATGAAAACTGAGGTGTTTCATTTTTGGCCACACTGAGGCACTGTAGTCGACTTGCCACAAGATCACAACCTACTTGAGCGCTGATGTGTTTCTCCACGTTCACTGCATCTCTGTGTAGAGTAACACTGAGTTATGAACAGCAGGTGGCGCTAGCTGATAACCTATTGGAAAACTCTGATTGAATCTGTACCTGTGCTGAGCATTGCTCCCTGGGTTACCTCTGACCATTCAATACTACCCGTGAACACCTATATGGTCTGCCACCACAATACAGATCTTTTCAAGTGGCACATTGGCCTGTTGTAATCGTTCCATTTCAAACACATGGGGATTAACTTTGTTTACTCAGTATAGAGTGAGCAGTGCACCATCAAAGATTGAGCTTTGTGGTAGCAGCATGGCCCTTTTCATGTAGACCTACACACTTGGTGTAATTTGTCCCTTGAGGCTCTTCTCTTTTTTATCATCATCTCTTTATATCACTGTAATTCAGTACAATAGACGCGCCTTGCCAGATTGACAATAACCATATGAGTTGGCAAGAGAGCACAAACACATCTGAGACCAGGCTACCAAATCAAAGGTGTAGTAAGAGTGGAGAATAGCAGCAGCTCAACCTTTTAACTATTGAGCAATACCCCTGTGAGAGAAGTACAACTCGTAAAAGCCTTTAAATGCCAAATATTTGGCTGCTGCTTTGGCAACGGGTCTGTATCATGGAGCCGATTTCTTCCCCCTCCTCACTATTTGTTAAAGACAATGTGAACGAATGTGCATTTAGGCATGCTAGTTTTCTCTCTTCAGTTTAACGTGTGGATGAATTGATGGCCGTGTAGTGCTACTACAGATGTCAGTTCTCTGTGAACCCTCCTGCTACCGTCTGTCTGTCTGCATGTCTCCATTCTATTCCATGCACTTGGCTGGCGTTGTAGGGGAAACTTAAAGCTCCAGAAGTGTTTGAATGGGCCTCCATTACCACATTAGTTTTCTGATAGTCATTTTGCAGACACTTTAACAGGGTCCAGTGGAATTGGGTCAACACCCTTCTGTCAGCTACCACAGTATATGCATCAGTAGGTGTTCAGGTGGCATTGCAAACAGGGTTCAAATGAAAACGATGTAAACGTTTTCTCGTGTTGAATGAGACATATCTCTTTATTTTAGAGGAGGACACTTGCTAGGGATGCTATGGAAAACGTGATAAAACCCCTTAAGATAAAGTAGTAGATCATGGCTTTAGGTGAAATCTAGGGCTTTAAATCCGTGACTCCCATCTGAAAGTCTGCAAGGTACAGTAGTTCATGAAAAGTTCACTTTCTGGCTGCCTAAGCTTTCCAATAGTCCTCAGATGCTTTGTTTTTTTACTGCATCTCCATAAATCAACATTGATCCCATCTCCCGGCACTTTTATTGTTGCTACGGTTGCCAACACAAGTATATTATCTGGAGCAAAAACTATTATAGACAACACAAACCGATAGCTTGGAGAAGGTTGCCCCGGACCTCAGGCGAACGGCCATAAGATAAATAACCACAATAAAACCTGATGATGACGGTCATCCATTCCCACCAGGGAACCAAAAAAAGAGCTGCATTTGTAATTCAGGATCAATGTTTGTCTGATGGGAGGCCACAAACGGGTGCGCCGTTTTGTTTCAAACTCCCAGGTTTCATTTGTAGACACAATGGAACTATTGAAATGAGTCAATGTTTTCCTGCTTTGTCTCTGTCGGTACCTCTGCAATAATCTGGTTTGGATGTGCTTTAATTCCAGGTCAATTCCGTATCAAGATGAGTTATTAATAACACAATTTGACCTTTCTTCAAGCCTTGGGATCATGTGGTGTAATACAGACATTGAAACTCGAAAGCTTTAGTGATCCATGATTACCCAAATATCTTAACCAAGGTTGAGAATTAATTTTTTTTTTATGATGCATTGATAGACGGTGTTAGGTTCTAATTATCAGAGTAAGAGCTCGCCGGACACTATGAAAGCTTAAACCAAGTTTATTATTCCCAAAGGATAGAACAGCTAAACAGACAAAGACATGGTTACAATAGTGGTAGTATATGTACCCCACTTTGGGTGGAGTCTCCTCCTTCTCGCTAAACGTAGCATCTTTATTGCTAGGCAGGAAATAAAATGATTACGGGCAATAAACTTTTCCTTCTCCCTAAACGTGACCTGACCTCGACCTCCTTCGTCACTAATCCATGACTCTCTCCCCTCATCAGTGCCTGCCACATACGATTGTTTCCCCTACACTCAGTACATTCCAAGCTTAATTGCACCCACCGTATACCTTCCTCCTACAGATAACCATTAACTTCTGGTGTAGACACTCTAAACCATAGCACTCAATATTTCAATAGAATCCCTGATAATTAACCCTATTTCAAGTTTGGGAGTTTAGGAGTTAGAACCCGGAATCCATCAGTCACCCGTTTTGAACATTTAACTCCATACTGTTCAACATTACATAAACTTGGAAATGACTTATAAATGGACAAACAATAATAATAAATCATGAACCATTTAAAAAAAATAATAAACATGCCTAACATTCACAGTGACATATACAAACCCAGAGACTTATGGCCTCTGTTCTATGGTCACACCAAGCACACTCTTATTTCCATTTCTTATAGAACACTGAGAATAACATGTCCGTTGGAGCTGTTGACTCCTTCCATCTCAACTATCTCCTTCTGGTTCCTAGGAGAATGATAGCACATTAGACATTGAAAGGCAACGAGAAACACAAAACATAACAGTATTAACAATGTGGCAATCTATGCATAATTATATATGCATGAAAACCCAAAGTTTGGTAACATGACAATTCCCACTCTTTCTTTGCCTGACTCAACGCCTCCAGGATACTTTTCTCCTGAGTTTGGCAAAAATGAAAGCCCTAAAAAGCCTCTTCAAGCTTTCACCCAGTCTTCCCCTTTCCGGCCACAGGCTCTGAGAGGTGTTCCCAAGCCATGTCATTTTCACTTTCTTCCCCATTTCCTCCATTGCCACCTGATAGGCACGTCACCTGATAGGCAGATGCGTAGGCCTAATCAACGCCACTCCTCTTGAGGTAACTTAGCTCTGCATATGCTTTCACATCAATGCCTCCAGAATTGTGTCCAGTGTACAATTGCCCCAACATCTACCCTTTTCATATGATGCATTAACCAATAAAGCAAACTAACCCAACTATGGCGGCTAAAGTAGCTCCCAGATCCAACCCATCTGCATGTCTACAATGGAATCTAGTCTTTCTCTCTCTCTCTTTAGCTCTGCTTCCTCTGTCATGGCGTCTTCAAGCTCACCCATTATGCAGCTGGATCTCACTTCATGTGAGGAGTGTGAACCCACCGAGGAGAGACGTGACGATCTTTACCGCTGCAGGTGCTGTAAGGAGTACTATGTGTGGACACACAGCAACGCATGGGTCATTTCCTGACAATATAGACTCTCCCAACAATGCTATTAAAGTAATGCCCGCTACTACTAACACTGCCCATGACGCATATCTCAAATACCTCAAATCCCCAATTTGGACCGTAGTCCAATTCCAGGATGTTACTATCGCCTCCTTCAACAACTGTCCCTACAGCGACTGCCGTGAGAATAACTACTGTATGGAATCTGTCTGGTGTTCGCTGGCTGTTTGGCTGTTATAAATGGGAAAGAGATCAATGACGTTGGAAGAATATCCAACCTAACAAAACTCTGAGTCACAGGTTTCCTGAAAGTTGACAATAGTGTCTGAAATGCCTATCTCTGCTACTTTCTCCATGCTCTGGGTATGTGTAATATTCCCTATATTGTGCACAGTTAGCTGTCCTCCCTCTCCTACGAGCTATCACCTGTAACAATATACATAGAGTGGTATCATCCCCAGAAACTATCACCCCGACCTCAATTTATGAGCCCCCACAGATCTCCACCCAGTCACGTTCCATCCCACGTAACAGCCTTATGTAAACATTCTGTCTCAAACACAGACCTCATGTGTACCTCGCCTCCTGCTACAGATACATTTACACATATCATTCCATCTAACTCATATGGTCACTACTCTTAATGCACTTCACCCTTGATGCGACTAAGACTGGGGACAGAACCGTCCATCCGTTACATTGTATGCCCATGTGATGCTGGTCTCCACGCCCATCTCATTCATTTTCATCCTTGGGTGTTAATGCAAGACAGACTTTGAGCCTTGTATGCAATCAATTGTACCTTTTTTTAATCTAGTAATCTATCTATATGTATTGATGCGATTTAACAAAAATGTTGATGACATGGTAAAACAAAAAACATTCATGTTTGAACCAAGCTATCATCCAGTGAGTTCTCTAATAACCTCTCTCTCAGAGGACACTTAAAGACAAGATTTCTAGAGCCTCCCTAGGCCCAATACATTTGAGCAGTGCACCTACCTCTCACAGTTTGAGAGCAACTCTCTCTCGCTGTACCCGAATCATAACTAAAAAATTTGATAAATTATCCAACCCAAATTTAGAATGACAGTACTTTACTTTGAGTCTATCACTTGAATTCAAGCTTCTCAACCTGGCAGACATCATCACGGTTAGAATGTACATTTATAAACGGGACCTTTTATTGCCGACTCTTTTCATTACAACTCCCATCTGTCCCTGTTTTCCTGTCGCGAGTGGCATGGTAATGAAAGATCGGTATCTCAAAGCATTCTTAGTCTAAATTGTTCGCAGTGTGTAGACCTTCCTTCATGTCGTGATTCAAAAACAAACAACACTGCATGTTAAATAAAAAAGAAACACATTTGAATAACCAATTATTTTAGAATTACAACTCTTGAAAACTCCACAAGGAAATACTGGTACCCCAATAGAAATGGTAAAATAGAATAGAGACGGGTGTTTCTCATTCATTTTATAATTAAATCCCACCTGTTTCCATCATTTCTAGTGAGATGGATCAGGACTAACCAGAAAGTCAGGACAGAGGGAATTCGACACCATTTAATATTTCCTATCCCTTTTCTTTCCCTGTGCTTCAGAAACAATTTAAAAACCTTTCAAACATTTTCCATCATTCTGCATACCCAATTTAAAACCAAATTGAAAAGACCCCAAAAAATACATCCCTCAGTATCAACACCACTAACGCATATTCATAACCGGTAAGTTGTGCTGGTGGGTGTGGTAAACCGTAGGTCAAAAACACACACATGAACAACAGGCCTTACTTATCTGGGAACTCAGTTTTTGGCCTAATCCAGATACTTTTGTACTTAAAACTGCCGAATATAACTAACTGCTCTCCTCAAGACCACAGTCTCGGGGAACATTCCAACGAGAGATAATGAAACCCCCTCTTCTGGAAAAGAAAGTGTACATTTCGTTAGCATTCACTATGCTACATCTTAATCAGCAATCCAAAAGTATTAATTATAAACCAAACATGCTAATGGTAAACCCACTGTCCTTACTCCAATCATTAAGCGTTTGTTTTAATCCACCCCAACGTTTGTGTCCTTTTATTTAGCATGTACTACCCTTAGACACGGTGACTTTATCTCGCCACCGAGTCCAACCATTCGCTGGTCTCTTTCCCCATGATTCTCCATAACCACCGCACCACCATGTTCATGAACTAAAACAATGTAAAGTGCATTTTAGGTTTGGTAACCCCTATGCTAATTCCTCATGACCCCTCCACCCTTTCGTCCATTCTAGAAATCTATTTCAGAATAAGACAACATAAAATGTAAATCTCTTTCATAATAAAACAACATAAAATGTCTCATGAGATGAAAAACCCCCTAAGGTTTTCTGAGTTACCAGGAGTGTTTGGCCAGATAATTTTTTCCATTCCCCTGGCATTTTGCCTAGATTGTTTAACCCAAAATACTTTTTCCTGTGGCAAATTTTGCCAATTTCTCATTGTAAGGAATCTGTTATATTTGATCCCTAGCATCTATTAAAAAGTTGTGTTAAACGTATGTCTCGTATGTCTTCCTTCACATAGAAACTGTCATCTCTATGAACCACTATTGATCGTACCGAGGCCATACACCGCTATGTGAAAGTTTCCTGTCCCGCTACTTTCAGGAAGATTTGTTGCTGCTCTTCTTGAAAAAGAGGCAAACACTTGCATGGCAGCATTTCCTCCGAATGCAGCAGGCTCCATTCCCACTCTACACTCAGTCTTCCAAATACCCAACGGCCCCACACCTAAAACAGGGATCTCTCTCCCTACGCTTTGACGCTTTTTCGCTATGTTTCTTTGTCTTGCCTTGGCCATTGAAACCACCGTTAGCGACTTTCCCTGTGGCCATATTAACCCCTTGCACGTCTGCGAAGTGAGCGGAGTTATATTCCATTCTCAAAGCATCCTGCTCTATTTCATCCACTTCCCCCTCAATTGTCGTTTTGATCACAGGTTTCAACCCTGAAACGCACAAATTCTATCAATGTACTCCCGTTCCCAGTATTTCTGTAGCTGAGTAAATCTACTAATTCCGGGTTTATCGGTTTGTATTTTTTGTTGATAGAATGCTGACATCTAAACGCTGGAATATTGAGCTTTTGATTCTGGTTTTATGTCATTGTGGCAAGTCATAATTGCCTCCCTGAATTTTCTATCAGATTAGAATTTTCCGTTTCCAAAATTTTTCCCATATTCGATCCGAATTGGTAGAATGCTCGTGAATCGGGGCTGTCTGTTGCCATATCAATAGTTCTTATTCCCAAACCTCTCCAGACGATGTCCAGGGTGTTTTAGATCTCTTCACTCCCTTCTATGAACTGTTTTCCAAGGTAGCGCTACCCATTTCCCCAAAGAATAGTTATGGTATTTGTGCCTTTTAATTGGTCACGGCACCTAATACCTTGTATTAGAACCACTACTATAGAGTCTGCAAATGTATTACTGGAGTATACGGATGACCTAATGTCTTATTCCAGGGTTGCGCCTCAAATATCACTGTTGTTGATAACACACATGACCAACATTATTCCCACTTGTCTTCCTATTTCCACATAATCTGTCACAGTTCCCCCGCCCCAATAGGGCATAAACCAACCTCTCTCCTTGTTGCTACTGCTCATATTCTCTGAATCATTTTATCTTTCTCCTTTTCTAACCATGGATGAGGCTCTCCTCCAGACACTTATCCATCCCCTGGCACTATACTGCCTCACACTCTTTTCTTACAGTACTCACAGGAACCAACCCACTCGGGATTTACCCCCTAGGACTTACCCTCTGCCGGTACCAGCCTGCTCAGGCTTACCTTCCGGGACTTACCCTATAGTTTATAGTAGTCACAGGAACTAACCCACTCGGGATTTACCCCCTAGGACTTACCCTCTACAGGTACCACCCTTTTTGGGCTCACCTTCCTGGACTTACCAAAGCTACGACTGGTGGTAATACAATGGGACTACTGAATAAGCTCAGGCTTTCTAGGTCCGTATCCTATAATTGGTTCAGCCTACGACTCTCATCTCCCCAACATGTCAGAATGAGTGATAACAGGTGTAGGAACTGTGCCTACCTTGTTTCTGGTGCCGGCTCCTGTTTCACTGATTCAGAATCAGCACCAACTGTTCGCCGGACACTATGAAAGCTTAAACCAAGTTTATTCTTCCCAAAGGATAGAACAGCTAAACAGACAAGGACATAGTTAAAAATAGTGGTGGTATATGTACCCCACTTTAGGTGGAGTCTCCTCCTTCTCACTAAACATAGTATCTTTATTGCTTGGCAGGAAACGAAGTGATACTGGCAATACACGTTTCCTTCTCTCTTAACGTGACCTGACCTGACCTCGACCCCTTTCATTACTAATCCATGACTCTCTCCCCTCATCAGTGCCTGCCACATATGATTGTTTTCCCTACACTCAGTACATTCCAAGCTTAATTGCACCAACCATATACCTTCTTCCTACAGATAACCTTTAACTTCTGGTGTAGACCCTCTAAACCATAGCACTCAATATTTCAATAGAATACCTGATAATTAACCCTATTTCAAGTTTGAGTTAGAATTCAGAATTCATCAATGGCTTATTGATGGCTGATAGGATCTCTTATTTAATATATAATATTACACTAAATAGCAATCAGTGTTACAACATGTGTGGTGGCTTTGCCACAGTCTTTCTTCATGTTCCCCGAATTGACCTTTCTCATTGTTAATATTTAATAGAATCTCATAGCTGAGTGAACATGACTGTAATATTTATGTCTCCCCTTGGGAGGTGTTTGCACAGACAGCTGTATTAGAACTAGTAGCTCATTAGTACTGTACTGTATATCCAAGCTATTAGGATCTTTAATTGTGGGTGAGGGTTAGTGTTGGTGAGGGTGTCCCATGTCCATCCATCGTTGCCCTCTGCCTCGGGGTCACATTTCCTCCAGGGCATTCCAGAGGAGAGGCTGCTGGTCTCCAGGGAAACGCTGGGCTCCCCTGACAGGCCTGGCCTCCAGCTCTGACTGGGGCACAATGGCGGTACACACACACACAGCAGCTTTCACCACCCACAACATCACCATCCACCATCCTCATCACTTTTTCTCCTTCTGTTTCTCTCACTCATCTCTTTCCTTTTCCCTCATGCTCTTTTTTTCTCTCTCCAGTTCTCATTCCATCTTTCGCTAGCTCTCGGTCTCTCATTCCTATTCTCACCTCTCTGTTTTTCTCTCACCGTCTTTCGGAATCTCTCATTCCCAGGATTCCCTCTCTCCTCCTTTCTCCTGCTTGGCTGCCTCGTCCCTCTCTCTCACCATCTCGCCCTCCTCATCTGACTTGCCATTGGCTCGTTGTCATGCCACATGACATTCTGCAAGCCAAGAAGCTGTCAGGTTGTTGTTCGAATCTGAACAATGTACCGGGTCTTGGAGGATCCTATATTAGATAACTCTATCCAACCGTTCTTTGGTGAATGCAATACAATCACTGATGTCATTATTGTCATATCTGTGTCGAAGTGATAGTAATTGATGACTGTGGGAAAAATCTGGCTGTGAGTTCTCATTGTCATATAGCCTAACCCATGTTTTCACGTGTAAGAAAGAATAGCAAATTCCAGATTTCATCATCTGTCAAAATACATGACTCACTTTGGCTTTATGGGAGACTAATGCAATGGAGGGAACAGTTTCATGGTAAAGATTCTGGATTCCTCTGCATTATGTTTTTACAATGGGTGTGTGACTGTGTGTAAGAGTGAGTGTTTGGGAAGAACATGGGCCAAATCCTGTCTGGGTGTTTACTCTTGGAACTATGCGAAGGGCTGCTCACCTCCACTTTTAAAGTCCAACTGACCATAAATTGAAGGGATAATTTCAAGTGATGACAGGTTGTACAATGAATGCCTTGGCTTGAAAACATACCAGTAATTTTTAACCCGTACGCGAGCCTCCTGGTCTCGCTTCATGGCTCATGCTCTATTATGGTCATGGTGAAGGTAAGAGTGGCCCTGGATGACAGAGCATTGGTCTTTACTGTATCTAGGTCAGACGCTTTCAATGGTTCACCGCTAACTAAATGACAGGGAAGGATAACCATGGATCTGATAGTCAACAGCTCAACAGCTGGAAAACCTTGAGAAGAAGATCAGTGATGAGATGAATTTGCATCTCATGTACTGTAAAGCAGCATATGGAAAGCAGGGATAGGGGGAGATAAAGGGGTACGGCAAGAAGAGACGTAAGGAGAGAGCTAGTGTGACCTTATACTGCCAGAGAAGACAAACACCAAGGCAGGGAATCAGGGCAGGCGTTACGGATGGTCCTTAGGGGGCCTGGCCCGCCCTACCACACCTCCTTGCCTGTCCAAATAAAATATTAAAATACTGATAATTTATTGGACCGAGACGCACGCCGACAGAAAGACTCATCAATCCCTGATAAATCAGCAGAGCGGGCTAAACAGCGCCCCCGTGTGGCATTATGTGTATCTGACGTTGTCTGGACAAAAATAGTATGGCATGTCATGCTCTTTTTGTCCAGGCAGCAACAGCTACATGATATAGTAAGAGAGGGGTGCTGTTTAGCACACTCGGCTGCTTTCTCCGGTGAGATAGTTTCTTCTCCTGACAGTAGAGCCAACTCCGAGCCTTCTCCCGATATTTGAAGGTGCCATGCCCAGTTGATAAGCACCCTGATAATTGCCTCGAATCTGAACCTAAAACTAAACCCAAACTAATTTAACAGACATAACAACATGAAATTAATGAAGTAATATGTGATGGGGGAGAAAGGCGGAGAATGGGTGAGTTGATGAGTGAGGGGAAGCGAAAGATGCATAACTATGTAATCACCAATTTATGAATGAAGAACAGGACGGGCCTTTATTGTTTTGATCTATTCTAAATTATAATCTCAAAACGGTATGTACGCTAAATCAGGACACCGAATCCAAGCATTTACAAATGGCAAGAAGACCAAGATGAATGGACGCACATCTGAATGAAAAAGACTCAGATGGTGGGGAAGAAATGAGTCACAACATCTCTGATGATTATTCTTCCGATTCAGAGCCTCAGCCTGAACCAACACCTCCGAGGCCTAAGCGCAAAAAAAAAAAGACAGAACGGTGTGCACTGATCAGGTGCCTGCGCCACCACCAAATGAAACGGTGAAACAGGAGGGAGGAGGGACGGTCCTGTTTGGATTGAACAAGCCGATGACAATGCTACGGGCCGCTTATTTGCACAAAATGTCATCGTTGAGAGACCAGGCCCTACATCTCAAGAAAAGCAAAACATTAGCAACGCATTCACTAGCTTTCCTTGTTTATGTGACACGGACATGCTCCAATAAGCTGACAATTGACTATTTTTGACTGCTGTCATATCGAGACTTATATGAATTATAATGCCATTATTGCTTTTGTGCTGATTTTCACTTTATCAAGCACACTTGGTGCTTATTTTTAAGCAATACGGCACAAGGGGGTGTGGTACATGGCCAATATACCACGGCTAAGGGCTGTTCTTAAGCGCGACGCAACGCAGTGCCTGCATACAGCCCTTAGCCGTGGTATATTGGCCATATACCACAAACCCCTGAGGTGCCTTATTGCTATTATAAACTGGTTACCAATGTAATTACAGCAGTAAAAATAAACGTTTTGTCATACTACAGTCTGATATACCACGGCTGTCATCCAATCAGCCTTCAGGGCTCAAACCACCCAGTTTATAATGTTGTTTAGGCTAATGATGTTTTCATTATTTGACTGAGCATCTTGTGCGTCTAAGTGGTTGGGGTATTTTTTTGTATTTTGTTCTAAAATGAAGCTGTTACCACATTCCAACACATGCTTTCTGTTTCATAGTTGTAACAAATGCACTCCACAGATCAAATTATTAGTATTGAACACTTTAATCGAGGTGTTTTTAGTGTTTAAATAGCAGGGGTCTCCAACAGGTCGATCTCAAGCTACCAGTAGCTCACAGCCCAGCTATGAGTAGCTCGCCAAATCATTCTGAAAAAAAGCCATTTATGATCATTTCAGCACCGTTTTGGTTGGGACAGCGCCATAACGCTGATTAATTCATGCCTTTCAATACAATCAATAATTGTAGTATTATCATTTATAAGTCCAAACCCTATCGGGTTTGGGCTGGGAATGAGAACTCTATCACAAGCTGTCAAGTAATCAGACACCGTAAGCTCCCGGCTACTATCCAATCAAATCCATTTTGACATTATCCCTAGTTAGTTCAAATTGGCTTAAAAAAAACTAAACGTAACACAATATCTGTCAATTAATTTCCAGCAAAATTGCCCTTGTATTTCTGTGTGGTGTGGATGGTGTGTGTGTGTGTTTGTCTATCATTCATTTTTCCAGCGGTAATGATGCAAAGTAAGCTTACCTGGCAGAATTATATAATGATTATTTGTATCAAATCCGATGGGATTTTGTTTTTCAAACTCTGTCTTGACATATACAGAACTGCACAATTAAAGAGACATTACTCCAAAAAAATCGAAATGTGTTCATTTTTTCCCCCGCCCTAAAAAAATGTCTTCTGGTGTGATTTAAGCATTGACATGGACTCAGAACGTCTAATTTCATTGTTTCTCTATGAAATCATTTGAACTGTTTAGAGTGAAAACTGAAAAAAAAATTACAAACCAGGAAAAATAAAGCTGAGAAAATGAAATATCGGGAAAATACAAAGTGCCTATTTGAAAGCTACAAAAAAAAAAATGGAGGACCTTTGAACATGTTTCATAATTTAAAAGTAACTCTCATGTTAGAAAAGTTTGTAGACCCCTGCCTTACAGTAACATAAACTAACAAAACAAATTGTATTCTTACGTTACCTAAAACAAGCGAGACCATATATAAAATGTATTAATTACACTGTTAGAATGTTGCAGTCATAATGACTGCTCATTGGCTTGAAGGGGGGTCTATTGAGGGGTTATTTTTTATTTATAAAAAAAAATTGCAGTGTGCGCGCACAGGTGGCCCCGTGGAAAAAAAACTCATTAGTTGGAAGGGCCCCATTCTGTCACAGAAAAGACACCAATAATCTTTTGGGTGATTACCAGAAAAAGTGCAATCCCAAAGAGAAGAGAGAGTGAGTTGAGTTGAGAGGCAGTTACTCTAAATCCCTAACAGCCTGTGTCCTACTGATCAGGAGCCTCCAGCATGTAGAGCACACACACACACACACACACACACACACACACACACACACACACACACACACGCACACACACACACACACACACACACACACACACACACACACACACACACACACACACACACACACACACACACACACACGCACACACACGCACACACACGCACACACACGCACACACACGCACGCACACACACACACACACACACACACACACACAGACCAACAGCTAGCATGTAGCCCTTGACAGATTGATAACCGGCCCACGCCTGCTCGGGGTGAGAGTTCACCGGCTGGACCCACAGAGTGTTGGCAAAGACACAGGCTCACAGGCTATAAACGTAGAGCTCTTTAACGCCCAAAAGTGTGCACGAGAGGTAGTATATCTGAAATGTCCAGATTTATGTGAATGTCCACCCCCTTCCTCTTCTCCAAACACACACATACCCAATCCCTCGCTTTTTAAAGCGACACCGTCACCGCCGGTTTCTGCCTCGTGTTTCTGTTTGTTCCTTGTGTTTTTGTGGTTGTTTGTGTTTGTTTGGTTGGTTATCAGGGCTGTCTAAAAATGTAATCAGGTTTCCTGCCTATGGTGTTTGATGATGCCAGTGAAGCCTGGCCTGTAAGGATGTCACGGTTAGGAACAGGAAATGGGTTTTCAGACAGACAGACTCAGATGACAAAAAAAAGGACATCACTGTTACTGTTTGTGTACTGGGACATTGTTCCATTGAGTCATATCTCTTTTAATATCCTGTTGATTTGAGATTCGCCTCTCTCTCTTTACTCTTTCTCTTCTCTTGCTGTTTCTTCAGGAGGTGCCTAACCGCCTAATAGGTGGGGGATATGATGTTATGACTGATTATGAGGCTCAGCTGGTTTTTAGTCTGGGAAAGTTTGTATGGTACTACACAAGGACCATAATGTTGTAATCATGGAAACAAATAATATTTGTCAATGGTCTCAAGCTATTTTGGAAAACTTGATGTTTCAGCCTTCCTTAATCAAATAAACAGATTATTCCGAGGTTGTTTTGACTGCATACTGTTGTTATGACTACATACTTGTCTCTGTTGGCGAAGAAACAGAAGTGTCGTGGTAGAGTATACACAGGTGGCCACTACAATAGATACCTTTGTAATTATCCAGGACTCAGGTGATACTGGAGAAGCTATTTTCTAGTCGTCTCCGACACAGGTCATTTCACGACTGTAGACAATCTTTCCCTGTCTAGAAGCTCCCCTAGGCTACTGTGTGAAAAAAAGATTTATGAGCTCTGAAAGTTGTGATCGCATTTCATCTCGTCTTATTAGTCTCTTTCCCATTTCTTTCCCCACAGGGCCAAGTATTTCCGAGGGAAGAAGTTGAACGGGGAGTGCGACATCCGGGTGGAGCAGGTTGGTGGCGTTAGGACTGTTGGAGCTGCAGGGGAATGTGGCTGGGGATGGCTCAGACGAGGGATTGGGTTTTGTTAGCTCAGCTGATGCCACTCTTGGGTGACTGACTTGACCCACATCTTTCACAATTTCGTAACCCCATCATCCACTAGGAATCTAAGCTGTTATATTCAAGCACCATTAGGATAGCATGTTAGAGCTTTAGCAGCTGGGTAGCAGCAGGTATTATGTACCTATTAGACACTAAGTGCATGGCTTTTTTTACTCCCATGCCTCAGTTAGCCTGTTATCATGCTAGCATGCTCTGTGTTTGTGTACAGTATGTGCTTGGCTGCCTGATGGAATGTACTTATTTTTATGTACTCGTCTTCTCAGCATTGGATTATATGCAGGGAGAATTGAAATGTTTTCTGGACTCGTGTCAGAAGCAGTCCCTTACAGTTCTGAGTTGATGCTTTTCTATTTGAATCAGAAGCTAGCAATGGCAGTAGTTCGATTCATTATTTCTGACTCTCCCATCAGGTAGCTCTTTTACAAATGGTTTGTCACACCAACTTTCCCCTGAAGTAACCTGTTCTTAACCTTGTAGCACAAACACGGCAGTTTTAATGGGCATTTATCTTCTTTTTTTTTTATATGAAAAGATGCCGTCAGTGCCAATGTATATGCAAAAATACGCAACCGTCTAGACATACAGTATTTTTGGTGGGTAGATAACATCTAATTTCCCTCCTAAAAGCTTGGCCATACATCTGCAAGCGATTGGGCAGACTGGAGTCGTTGTCTTTGAAATTAAGTGGTGGGATTTATTTGGAGAGGGAAAAAGCAAACCACAAAAGACCAGACCAGGGACTTTATAGGCTGTCTGTTTGCTCAACACTCTACTGTTGTGGTTAGATCTGATTCTCAGTAATATTGAGACCGTAGCTGGGCTAGTGGGGCTTGGAGTTGTAAGTTAAAATCATGCATTTTTTAAGAATTGAGAAATATGGGGGCTCTGCGTTTTTGTAGCAGTTCTCGGCGTTGCTGAGAGTAAGCCCAAATAAAAACGTGGCGGCTCTTAATTAGGACCCTTAAATCAAGAGCGAAAGGACCGCTATGGGGGTCGCACCCTCAATCCCCCTAAACCCCATCTAACCCCACTTTTATTTTTGCCAGACCCTCCACTGTTTCTCAGAAGTCCTCCTCCGCTCCTTGCAGGGTAACGAGTCAGATGCTAATTGCTCTCCGCCGCCAGCCTTCCCACCCTACACAGCCCAGCCGGGACCGCTCGCCGGGTGTTAGTACATCTAACATAAAACTCAAGGATGAAGGAAACCCGATCCCTGTGTGAAAAGTTGGATCAATGGGATGATGGCCCCCTTTTTTTTGTTGAAAACTACAATAAAATCACAGCCCCCTTGCTCTCTCTCTTTTCCTCTCTTTCCTACCTCCTCAGCTCTGCAGTGTTGTTGTCTTCCCTCACCCTGCTCTGAACTCAACTGGTGCCCACGTGCCCAAAGCCAACCTAGCTAGCTCTCCTGCTCTGCGCCCAGCTGCTGCCATATAAGGTGCCAGTCTGAGGCACAGGCAGTGTACAGGCCACCCATAGCAGCTTCTGATAGCTGAGAGAGAGAGAAAGGCAGATAGACAGCCAGAAAGACAGAGAGAATGTGAGAGAGAAAGAGAGACCTATTGAGGTCTGGTACACTACATGAGCAAAAGTAAGTGAACACCTGCTCATCAAACATCTCATTCTAAACTCATGGGCATTAATATGGAGTTGGTGCACCCTTTGCTGCAATAACAGCCTCCACTCTTCTGCGAAGGCTTTCCACCAGATGTTGGAGCATTGCTGAGGGGACTTGCTTCCATTCAGCCACAAGAGCATTAGTGAGGTCGGGCACTGATGTTGGGAGATTAGGCCTAACTCGCATTCTGCATTCTAATTGATACCAAAGGTGTTCAATGGAGTTGAGGTCAGGGCTTTGTGCAGGCCAGTCAAGTTCTTCCACACTGATCTTGACTAACCATTTCTGTATGGACCTCTCTTTGTGCACTGGGGCATTGTCATGCTGTAACAGGAACGGACCTTCCCTGAACTGTTGCCACAAAGTTCGAAGCGCAGAATCGTCTAGAATGTCATTGTGTGCTGTAGCGTTAAGATTTCCTTTCACTGGAACTAAGGGGCCAACCCGAACCATGAAAAACAGCCCCAGAACATTATTACTCCTCCACCAAACTTTACAGTTGGCTCTATGCATTGGGGCAGGTAGCGTTCTCTTGGCATGCGCAAAACATAGATTAGTCCCGTCGGACTGCTAGGTGGTGTAGCGTAATTCATCACTCCAGAGAACACGTTTCCACTATTCCAGACTCCAAATGGCGGCGAGCTCTACACCACTCCAGCAGACCCTTGGCATTACACATGGTGATCTTAGGCTTGTGTGCGGCTGCTCAGCAATGGAAACCCATTTCATGAAGCTCCCGACGAACAGTTATTATGTGGATGTTGCTTCCAGAGACCGTTTGGAACTCGGTAGTGAGTTTTGAAACCAAAGACTTTTATGCACTTCAGCACTCGTGTTCCCGTTCTGTGAGCTTGTGTGGTCTACCACATCGCAGCTGAGCCGTTGTTGCTCCTAGATGTTTCCACTTCACAGTAACAGAACTCACAGTTGTTCGGGAACAGCTCTAGCAGGGCTGAAATTTGACAAACTGATTTGTGCCACGATGAAAGTCAGTGAGATCTTCAGTAAGGCCATTCTACTGCCAATATTTGTTTATGGAGAGTACATGGCTGTGAGATCGATTTGTTACCTGTCCGCAATGGATGTGGCTGAAATAGCCTATTTCACTAATTTGAAACGGTGTGCACATACATTTGCATATATAGTGTATCTCTTGATATGCCCCTCTGCCCAACCCCATTGAAATATTTCAGGTGTGAGCATGTTGTCACAAAACACTCTCCTCCACACCGACGAGGCCCTGTTTTTGAAGGTTAACTTTCCCGGCGCCTCGACATGTATAAAACACTGAAACACAGAGGACAAAACGTCTTCAGAACACTCTCCATTGCGCCGTGCAGATGACAAACAGATTACAAGCAAAACTTTTTTTTACATTCAGCTCATAGCTAAGGCTCTATATCGGTGTCACCTTGTCTCTGAATAGCATAGTTTCAGAGGGAACGTCATGCGTCGTTTTATATACTCTTCACACTCATGTTTCACTGGGTTGCATGAATAGAACGGAGAGCAGTGCATCAATTGAACGTTAGGTCCCACCTAACATTAATCAGTTGATTCTTTGTGCTCCATACATTTGCACGAGTTCCATAATAATGAGCGTTATCGTCTAGCGTGGAGCTAGCATTCGGCATGCTTGTCCAGTGACAGCTTCAGCAAAGTTTGAACGTTCTGCTGTGTGGTGCACATCTGCAAGTAGGCGTATACGATACATGAAGAGAGTGTGAACAAATCCCATCACTGTCATAGTTTTCCAAGCTGCAAGATCAAGTTTAACAAGTAAAATAAGATGCTGTGTCTGATTAGCTAGACCTTCTTGAGTGCCAGATGTTGCCCTAGGTACCACAGGTATCCTGCCTCATGCCAGGCACGTCCAACTGAACTCGTTCCCAGGGTTTTTCTTTGGCACCGATCAACCTTGGCTTGGCCTTGAGCTGCTGCCCAGATCCTCATTGACTTACCCTGTGGGAGTCTTATCAATCTCTCAATAAGTGCTCCAAGATACCCTGCGCCATTGACTGTGCCCACTCTTATCTCTACACACTTGTGCCAGGAGATCCTGTGTGTGTTCAGATTGTTGATGTGACTCTAAAGGTGCATACACGGGGCTTCTGGGTTTTTTCCACTATCTCCCACAATGCCTTTTGTGTCTCTTTTGAAGTCTCTTGGATGTGTGCTCCCTTTCTGTGCTCGTGGGCTAAGCAGTGCCAAGCGGAGGATCTCGGTCATGACATCCAGTTTCTTTCCCCTGTGAGTAATGTTTTTTTCCAAGGCTGCTTGCTCGTTTCATCTGCGTCAATGTGATATTAACATCACAGGCATGATTCAAATGCAATAATAGCCATCCACTGGGTACATATTGGTACTCGACAACCCTTGTTCATGAGTAGAGGAAGATAAGTACTCAATTTTGCGCAATTGGACAAATTATGTGATTTAGAATGAGTTCTAGTCGGGTCAGAAGGGGCAACATCTGCTCACCAGGCCTATGACCTCAGTGAGAACAGAATGCCTGCTCTTCTCCGCTCTGCTCCCCTCCACCTTGTTCTTCCACGCTCCTCTCTTCTGCAGTAATGGAGATTCACAGCCAATTGGGTCTGTGTAATCCGTACCCTTAGTAATCGCCTCACGTCTCCACCCTCAGAGGTTCAGGGCATCTGTGTTGACGTTGTTACAAGATTGATGTTCAGTTGGAAATCTTTTACGAGGGATCAGCACTGGCAAACTGTACAAAGACTCCTGTCTCCACCCTCAGAGGTGGAGTGGTCTCCACCCTCACGTCTCCACCCTCAGAGGTTCAGGGCATCTGTGTTGACGTTGTTACAAGATTGATGTTCAGTTGGAAATCTTTTACGAGGGATCAGCACTGGCAAACTGTACAAAGACTCCTGTTGCCCTTTCTTGACCAACTCGGACAAGTGCAGCTGTGCCCTATATAGATGATAATAAGGTTTCTATTATGGAAAGGTTGCTGCTCTCCTCAGACTCCACTGCCTTACAATGCAGCACACATTTGTTTGTTCAGATAAATGAGGTGAAGTGTATCGAGTCCAAGTAAATAGTCATTTCTGCTGTTGAAAAACAGCTATGTTTGGACCCAAAGGAAACCACAAGATAGGAGCCTTCATTTGCCTACCCCCACATCTACGTTCATCACCAGGAGCTATTTTAGGTTTCCCACTCCGGCTGTTGCTTTTGTATATATCGAGAGGGATCTGGTCAGGGGGACTGTTTCTTTTACAGGAGATATAATGGGCCATGTAATGATTGGGGGTGGTAGGGGGGAGGAGCAGGAGGTTTAGTCTAAATGGGTCTCGCACATGAAGCAGAGAATCCTTTCTGTGATAGAGCTTGCCACAGTTCTAGGAGTTAAGCTATTGTCATTGTTTATCCGTACCCTGTGTCCTAAGAGCGTGACACCTCATGAATTGTTGTATCACAGTTGCATATGTCAATATCGATCACAGGCTTTTTGCCGACAGAAGCCGGCATAGTGTAGTAAAGTCACTTATTATCACATTCTGAATGTTGGGATAATGCTTTAGATTTGCATGTGGTTTGACTCCAGGCCACCAAAGTTCTCGTTTACACGTTTGTCACCTGACCATAGCGAAAGGCACCTTGTGCACATGAACCTCAATGACACAAATTAGCAGAATTGTAAAAATACTCTCAAAGATTTCAGATGAGCTTTGTGTTGTTAGCAAGGAGAGAGGGGGAGGAGAGGGAAGGGGAGGGGGGACCATATTTGGAGTCTATTGCTGTTTTTACTGTGCTGTCCACTTGTCCTGGGGCCCTGTCTGTGTCTCTCTGTGTGTGTGTGTGTGTGTGTGTGTGTGTGTGTGTGTGTGTGTGTGTGTGTGTGTGTGTGTGTGTGTGTGTGTGTGTGTGTGTGTGTGTGTGTGTGCGTGTGTGAGTGTGTGTGTGTGTGTGTGTGTGTGTGTGTGTGTGTGTGTGTGTGTGTGTGTGTGTGTGTGTGTGTGTGTGTGTGTGTGTGTGTGTGTGTGTGTGTGTGTGTGTGTGGTACAGTTGGGCAGAGTGCTCTCAGAATACTGATTTATACCCTCCGCCGCCTGTTCAGAGGGCCTAATACAGACTTTAAAATACTCACAAACACTCTCATACAAACACTCAGTTCCAAGATGGCGCCAAAGAGGACGGCTGACCTTTTGTTGTCGCTTAACCAACCGTGCTATTTTGTTTTCTTTTTTCTCATTGTTTGTAACTTATTTTGTACATAATGTTGCTGCTACCGTCTCGTATGACCGAAAATAGCTTTTTCTTTAATGAGTCAGACAAGAGGGATTTACTCCAGACACCAGAACAGGCCCTCATCCCCGTCATTTGCAGGAGAAGAGACTGAGGATTCGTGGGAGGAGATAGAGGTGCCTTGTCAGGATCCGCCGACAAGTAGCTAATCTGCCATTGGTCCTATTGGCCAAAGTACAATCGCTGGATAATAAATTGGACTCACTAAAAGCATGTATATCCGACCAACGGGACATTAAAAACTGTATCTCATGTTTCACGGAGTCGTAGCTGAACAACGACATGAATAACATACAGCTGCCAGGTTATACACTGTATCGGCAGGATAGAACTGCAGCCTCTTGTAAGAAAAGGGGTGGTGGTCTATGTGTATTTGTAAACAACAGCTGGTGCACAATATCTAAGGAAGTCTCTAGGTTTTGCTCGCCTGAGGTAGAGTATCTTATGATAATCTGTAGACCACACTATCTACCTAGAGAGTTTACATCTGTATTTTTCATAGCTGTCTACATACCACCACAGACCGATGCTGGCACTAAGACCACACTCAATGAGTTGTATACCGCCAGAAGCTAACAGGAAAATGTTCATCCAGAGGCGGCACCCCTAGTGGCCTGGGACTTTACTGCAGGGAAACTAAAATCCGTTTTACCTCATTTCTACCAGCATGTTAAATGTGTAGCTATTCCCTTCGCAAGGCAATCAAACAAACAAAGCTTCAGTATAGAGACAAAGCAGAGTCGCAATTCAACGGCTCAAACATGAGACGTATGTGGCAGTGTCTACAGTCAATCACGGATTACGAAAAGAAACCAGCTCCGTCGAGGACATCAACGTCTTGCGCGCCAGACAAATTAAACAACTTCTTTGCTCGCTTTGAGGACAATACAGTGCCACTGACACGGCCCGATACCAAAGCCTGTGGGCTCTCCTTCTCCGTGGCCAACGTGAGTAAAACATTTAAACGTGTTAACCCTCGGAAGGCTGCCGGGACCAGACGGCATCCCTAGCCATGTCCTCAGAGCATGAGCAGACCAGCTGGCTGATGTGTTTACGGACATATTCAATCAATCCCTATCCCAGTCTGCTGTGCCCACATGCTTCAAGATGGCCACCATTGTTCCTGTCTCCAAGAAAGCAGAAGTAACTGAACTAAATGATTATCGCCCTGTCATCATGAAGTGCTTTGAGAGACTAGTCAAGGATCATATCACCTCCACACTACCTGATACCCTAGACCCACTCCAATTTGCTTACTGCCCCAATAGGTCCACAGACGACGCAATCGCCATCACACTGCACTCTGCCCTATCCCATGGGGACAAGTGGAATACCTATGTAAGAATGCTGTTCATTGACTATAGCTCAGTATTTAACTCCATAGTACCCTCCAAACACGTCATTAAGCTCAAGACACTAGGTCTCGACCCCGCCCTGTACAACTGGGTCCTGGACTTCCTGACGGGCCGTCCCCAGGTGGTGAAGGTAGGAAACAACATCTCCACCCCGCTGATCCTCAACACTGGGGCCCCACAAGGGTGCGTTCTCAGCCCTCTCCTGTACTCCCTGTTCACCCTTGACTGCTTGGCCATGCACGCCTCCAACCCAATCATCAAGTTGCAGGTGACACTACAGTGGAAGGACGGCCTACAGGGAGGAGGTGAGGGCCCTCAGAGTGTGGTGTCAGGAAAATAACCTCTCACTCAATGTCAACAAAACAAAGGAGATGATTGTGGACTCCAGGAAACGGCAGAATGAGCATCCCCCCATCCACATCGATGGGACAGTAGTGGAGAAGGTGGAAAGTTGTAAGTTCCTCGGCGTACACATCACGGACAAACTGAAATGGTCCACCCACAAAGACAACGTGGTGAAGAAGGCACAACAGTGCCACTTCAACCTCCAGGAGGCTGAAGAAATGTGGCTTGTCACGTAAAACACTCACAAACTTTTGCAGATGCACAATCGAGAGCATCCTGTCGGGCTGTATCACCGCCTGGTACGGCAACTGCTCCACCACTGGGTGCAAACGACCTGCCCTTCAGGACACCTACACTACCAGATATCACAGGAAGGCCAAAAAGATCATCAAGGACAACAACCACTCGAGCCACTGCCTGTTCACCCCGCTATCATCCAGAAGGCGAGGTCAGTACTGGTGCATCAAAGCTGGGACCGAGAGACTGAAAAACAGCTTCTATCTCAAGGCCATCAGACTGTTAAACAGCCATCACTAACATAGAGTGGCTGCTGCCAACATACAGACACAAATCTCTGACCACTTTAATACATTTAATAAATGGATTTAATAAAGGTATCACTAGTCACTTTTAATCACACCACTTTAATACTTGTTGCTGATTCTTCACAAAAAAATACAGTTTTATATCTTTATGTTTGAAGCCTGAAATGTGGCAAAAGGTTGCAAAGTTCAAGGGGGCCGAATACTTTCACAAGGCACTGTATGTATATGCTGTATTCTATACCATCTGCTGCATCTTGCCTATGCTGCTCGGCCATCGCTCATCCATATATTTATATGTACATATTCTTATTCACCCCTTTACGTTTGTGTGTATAAGGTAGTTGTTGTGAATTTGTAAGATTACTTGTTAGATATTACTGCACGGTGTCACGTCCTGACCTTAGTTCCTTTTGTATGTTTCTATTTTAGGTTGGTCAGGGCGTGAGTTGGGGTGGGCATTCTATGTTTTGTTCTTGTGTTTATATTTCTATGTGTTTGGCCTGGTATGGTTCCCAATCAGAGGCAGCTGTCAATCGTTGTCTCTGATTGAGAACCATACTTAGGTAGCCTGTTTTCCCACTCTTGTTTGTGGGTGGTTATTTTCCGTTTGTGTTTTTCATATTGGTCCGATATTTCCTACTCCTCCTCAGAAGAGGAAGACGACAACGGTTACAGTCGGAACTAGAAGCACAAGCATTTCGCTACACTCACATTAACATCTGCTAACCATGTGTAAGTGAACAATAAAATTTGATTTGAAATGTGCAACCAGAGGGGAAGAAACTCTAGACCACCTTTACTCCACACACAGATACATGTACAAAGCTCTCCCTCGCCCTCCATTTGGCAAATCTGACCATAATTCTATCCTTCTGATTTCTGCTGGTTAGCACAGACTGGAAAATGTTCTGGGATTCTTCCAATGGCATTGAGGAGTACACCACATCAGTCACTGGCTTCATCAATAAGTGCATTGATGACTTTGTCCCCACAGTGACTGTACCTACATACCCCAACCAGAAGCCATGGATTACAGGGAGCATCCGCACTGAGCTAAAGGGTAGAGCTGGGAAGCACAGCCGAGAGCCGCCCCGTGACACAAGCCTACCAGATGAGCTAAATTACTTCTATGCTCACTTCGAGGCAAGTAACACTGAAGCATGCATGAGAGCATCAGCTGTTCTGGACGACTGTGTGATCACGCTCTCCACAGCCGATGTGAGTAAGACCTTTCAACAGGTCAACCAACATTCACAAGGCCGCAGGGCCAGACAGATTACCAGGACGTGTACTCGGTGCATGCCCTGACCAACTGGCAAGCGTCTTCACTGACATTTTCAACCTCTCCCTGTCTGAGTCTGTAGTACCAACATGTTTAAAGCAGACCACCATAGTGCCTGTGCCCAAGAACACTAAGGTAACCTGCCTAAATGACTACTGACCCGTAGCACTCTCGTCTGTAGCCATGAAGTGCTTTGCAAGGCTGGTCATGGCTCACATCAACACCATTATCCCAGAAATCTCAGACCCACTCCAATTTGCATACCACCCCAACAAATTCAGAGATGATGCAATCTCTATTGCACTCCACACTGCCCTTTCACATCTGGACAAAAGGAACACCTATGTGAGAATGCTATTAATTGACTACAGCTCAGTGTTCAACACCATCGTGCCCTCAAAGTTCATCACTAAGCTAAGGACCCTGGGACTAAACACCTTCCTCTGCAACTGGATCCTGGATGTCCCGCACCCAGGTGGTAAGGGTAGGTAACAACACAACCACCATGCTGATCCTCAACACGGAGGCCCCTCAGGGGTGCGTGCTCAGTCCCCTCCTGTACTAAATATATATATATATTTGAACCTTTTTTAACTAGGCAAGTAGGCTAAGAACAAATTCTTATTTACAATGACGGCCTACCCCAGTCAAACCTGAACGACCCTGGGGCAATTGTGCGCCGCCCTATGGGACTCCCAATTACTGCCAGATGTGATGCAGCCTGTATTCAAACCATGGCCTGTAGTTTATTTAATGTAACCTTTATTTAACTAGGCAAGTCAGTTAAGAACAAATTCTTATTTACAATGACAGTCTAGGAACAGTGGGTTAACTGCCTTGTTCAGGGGCAGAACAACAGGTTTTTACCTTGTCAGCTTGGGCTTTTGATCTAGAAACCTTTCGGTTACTGGCCCAATTGCTTTAACCACTAGGCTACCTGCCGCCCCAACTAGTGATGCATCTTGCACTGAGATGCAGTGCCTTAGACCGCTGCGCCACACGGGAGCTGTTCACTCATGACTGCACGGCCAGGCACGACTCGAACACCATCATTAAGTAAGCCGATGACACAACAGTGGTAGGCCTGATCACCGAGAACTACGAGACAGTCTATAGTGAGGAGGTCAGAGACATGACCTCAAGACAAAGGAGATGATTGTGGACTACAGGAAAAGGACGACTGAGCACGCTCGCATTCTCATCGACGGGCTGTACTGGAGCAGGTTGAGAGCTTCAAATTCCTTGGCATCCACATCACCAACAAACTAACATGGTCCAAACACACCAAGACAGTCGTGAAGAGGGCACAACAAAACTTATTCCTCCTCAGGAGACTGAAAAGATTTTGCATGGGTCCTCAGATCCTGAAAAAGTTCTACAGCTGCACCATCGAAAGCTTCCTGACTGGTTGCATCACTGCCTGGTATGGCAACTGCCCGGCCTTCGACCGCAAGGCACTACAGAGGGTAGTGAGAACGGCCCAGTACATCACTGGCAGGAATGTACGGCCCAGTACATTCCTGCCATCCAGGACCTCTATACCAGGCGGTGTCAGAGGAAGGCCCTAAAAATTTTAAAAGATTCCAGCCACCATAGTCATAGACTGTTCTCTCTGCTACCGCATGGCAAGCGGTACCGGAGCGCCAAGTCTAGGACCAAAAGGCTTCTAAACAGCTTCTACCCCCAAGCCATAAGACTCCTGAACATCTAATCAAATGGCTACTCAGACTATCCCCCTCTTTTACGCTGCTGCTACTCTCTGTTATTGTCTGCATAGTCACTTTAATAACTCTTCCTACATGTACATATTACCTCAATTACCTTGACTAACCAGTGCACCCGCACATTGACTCTGTGCCGGTACCCCCTGTGTATAGCCTCGCTATTGTTATTTTCCTGCTGCTCTCTAATTATTTGTTACTTTTATTTCATTTTATTTATTTTTCTTAACTGCGTAATTGGTTAAGGGCTTTTAAGTAAGCATTTCACTGTAAGGTCTACTCCTGTTGTATTTGGCGCATGTGACAAATCAAATTGGATTTGTCACAAATTCGTGCACAAATTTGAGTTATGCACGTGCACTCTATCTCAAGTCCAGATTTGACCAAGGCAGCTTCAAGGATGGAACACTACAGAGCCACTAGAGAGACTTTAATCAGTTAAGTCATGGAACACTCTTCTTGAGGCCAGGGTATGGTTTTAAAAACAAACACATATGGGACAGTTAGCACTTCAGATCCTGTTCCTCGAATATTAACAGGTTGTGGGAGATTTGGTGTGAGTATCATTTAGGCACTCATTGAATTGTCCTAGAAAGATGGCTCTCTGGCCCGACTGCTTGGTATGTCGGACACCAGCATCAAAGACCTGTACTGCAGCCTCCTGGCACATTTAGAAATACTGTAACTCTAACACATAGATCCAGCGTTAAATGACACCAGTGGCGGTTATAGAGGAAAGAAGAATCGTGTACTGGGGGGCAGTTTAAGGGGAGAGAAGGCAGTTCCCATGTATCCTGTCCTGTTTTCCTTTCCCAGGGTGAGAGCTGCTCTAACACAAATCTGAATCTATTACCCTGATGGTAACCATGGCACTGTCAAACAGGCCCTGTGTCCCGGGCACTCGCCCCAGTCACAAAAACGGCTCATCCATAACTGTCCAATGACAGAGGGCCCCACCGAGCCAGCCAGCCAATAGCAGGAGTTGTGGAGCGTTTTTGGTTGTTGCCAGAAACTAGCCCACTCTTCTGGTTTTATCTGGTCACAGCAAATGTCAATGTAGGCCCCTGCTGAGGGATTGCAATTTGCCAGGGGGATGAGTTGCAGATCTGTATACTGGGTTGTGTGGCGTGTGTGTAGATGTGTGCGATTCTCTGTGCGTGATTCTCTGTGCATTTGTGTGTGTGTGTGTGTGAGAAAGTTAGCACCTCTGTGTGTGTCTGTTACGTCTTTTAAGAGTCTTTCTTGGTGATGGTAAAGCATTGTGCCGAGCACACAGATGTTTCGTTGAGAGGCGGGTATCAGTGGAGAGGAGCTGAGGAGTGGAAGGGAGCCAAGTTCCAGTGTGTTGTGTCTTTGAGGCGCATTGAGAGTGAGTGGCGCCTTGCTGTCCCATAAATGAGATTAGGGAATTTACTCGCCCCCTGCTCTCTTCTTCTCCTCTGTAAGCGCAACACAATAAATAAAAAGAGGGGGTATTTTTTTTACAGAAAAAACGACTGTTTTGTTAAGTTGGCACATTGTTCTGGAAACAAACAAATGAGGAAGACATTGAGGAAGACTCCCCCCATACTTTTTGTTTGTGCTGGCCACAATTGAGCATTTTGAATAGGATTCTGGAGTATATTGGTTGCAATAAACTGTACAGAAGACACTGTTTTCTATTCAAGTAAATGGAGGCTTTGGCCTGCATCCTTTCCTACAAAGTATCCACTCTGCAGAGACCCAGAAAGATAGCTGAAGAGCAACGCTGGTGCCTCACAAAACAACAAACACTGGAAGTTAAGGAAAGTAATGGTCTCTTCAAGTTATGACCTTTTGGAGATTGACACATGTCAGTGAGGTCTCAGAGTGCTTCTCAGGTTAGAGGACAAGCTCATGTTTCTCCATCAATACCTCAGAGGCCGGACTCACATTGACAAGTCATCCATGTTCCTGGGAGTTCTTGTCATCCACGTTCATCGGCCAAGGACAATGCCTACACCGGTGGCTTTTGTTTTTCTATTTGCACAGCACATGTTTCGAACGACATTTTGTGGCTTTACTTTGACAAAGTTCGTATTAACACTAGAGCAGCTAAACTGCTAAACCCGCCTTTTTGTCCTCAGAACAGACTCAATTAATCGGGTCATGGACTCTACAAGGTGTCGAAAGCGTTCCACAGGGATGCTGGCCCATGTTGACTCCAAAGTTGGCTGCATATCCTTTGGGTGGTGGACCATTCTTGATACACACAGGAAACTGTTGAGCGTGAAAAATCCAACAGCGTTGCAGTTCTTGACACAAACTGGTGCACGTGACACCGACTACCATGCCCCATTAAAAGGCACATAACTATTTTTGTATTGGAAAATCCATGTCTCAATTGTCTCAAGGCTTTAAAATCCTTCTTTCACCTGTCTTCCTTCCTCTACACTGATTTGAAGTGGATTTAACATGTGAGATCAATAAGTGATCGTAGCTTTCGTCTTGATTCACCCCGTCAGTCTACACCACGGAGAGTTCATAATGTTTTGTACTCAGCGCAGCTTGTTTATTTACATGAGTAACTCATTGTTTAACTATGTAGCCTATAGGAAGAGTGATTTATTGAATTTGGCCCACCACGAGCCCATGTAGGTTCCTCATATGACAAATTACATCACCAACACGCTCTCCAAATTGAATTTTTCATAGTAGAAAAGTTGCAGGACTACACATTGAGGACCCATTAAAATGCCTCTGCCTTAGTGTAACGCTACATTCGTCATAGTGATGTTAAGTCTGACAAATGTTACCACTAGAAGTCGGAGGTCAACATCTTGCTGTTCCGAGGTCAAGCTCTTACGGATCTCTCTCTGGGGCTTTTGGTTCATAACTTCTAACGGGAGCACCTAGCTAGGACTTGGAGGGCCTGAGACGAGCTCTACTCTAACTCTGTAACATCCCACACTGCAGTATACGTACTGAAACCGATCCTTCTTGACATTTGACCCCTAACCCTCACCTCTCCTTCCATCCCGAGTAGACTGGCCTCCCCATCTCCACAGAGCTAACATGTTGGAAGCATGTTCATAGTAAAGTAAGGCAGGAATGTTGTATTTTCTTTAGGGTTCATTAGCTTTTTGGCCATCAGTGAAGCTAAATCTTTTAGGGTACCGACACCCAAACAAGGTCATCAAGGCCAAAAACAACGACGTGAACCCAGCATATGATCAAACAAAACCCCAAACTGAAATGACTGCAGTGATTTTGTTATTTTATTATGATTTGAAAAAATATGTAAAATATATTTGAAATGTAGTGTTTAATTCCTTCCTGATTCCTGGCTTAGGACAGCATCATTCATTGGCCTGTCTGTCTCTGTGGTTCTCTAGCATAAATAGGGTGTGTTTTATCAGCCCACACTTTAGCAGACATGCCATACATAGAGGACGTGTGTCTCAATAACAAGTTCCCCCACTGGGCCACAGCCATTGTGCAAGTGCCTGATTGTACAGTATTTACCTTGCAGCAAAATGTACCAATAGCTAATCATGTATGTGATCTGTGTCTGGGCTGAAGCAGATGTCGGTAGATTTGGAATCTGTTATGAATTTATAACATTTAGGCACATTATGCACGTGTCTCCTTGCGAGGTACTGTCCTGAGAACACAGTCAGCCAGTGAGAGACTAAAAAAACAGATTCATGGGAGTTAAATCTCTGGAGCAAATCTTTTTCTAACTTATAATTACATAAGAGACAATGGAGGCACTTGGCCCCTAATGCCCCATTGTAGTCCCTCTGTTCCCAGAGCTCTCTCCCAGACAGGCCAAGCTGCAGTGTCAGTTCCCCTCCAGAGAGGATCTCTGCTCTGCCTGGGAGTTTGATCAAGTCATTAAGTAGCTGCCTGGGCTAAAGCCTCCCTCCCTGTCACAAGGCCTCTGCTGTCCTGTCCTCTCCGGGAGGCCACAGACAGACTCTGGATAACTTGATTAGTCTATCTGTCTCTCCTCTCTGGCTCTGTATCTCTCTGTATCTCTGTGTCTCTGTATCTCTGTGTCTCTCTCTCTCAATTCAATTCAATTCAAGGGCTTTATTGGCATGGGAAACATATGTTAACATTGCCAAAGCAAGTGAGGTAGATAATATATAAAGTGAATATATAAAGTGAAATAAACAATAAAAATTAACAGTAAACATTACACATACAGAAGTTTCAAAACAATAAAGACATTACAAATGTCATATTATATATATATACAGTGTTTTAACAATGTACAAATGGTTAAAGGACACAAGATAAAATAAATAAGCATAAATATGGGTTGTATTTACAATGGTGTGTGTTCTTCACTGGTTGCCCTTTTCTCGTGGCAACAGGTCACAAATCTTGCTGCTGTGATGGCACACTGTGGAATTTCACCCAGTAGATATGGGAGTTTATCAAAATTGGATTTGTTTTCGAATTCTTTGTGGATCTGTGTAATCTGAGGGAAATATGTCTCTCTAATATGGTCATACATTGGGCAGGAGGTTAGGAAGTGCAGCTCAGTTTCCACCTAATTTTGTGGGCAGTGGGCACATAGCCTGTCTTCTATTGAGAGCCATGTCTGCCTACGGCGGCCTTTCTCAATAGCAAGGCTATGCTCACTGAGTCTGTACATAGTCAAAGCTTTCCTTCATTTCGGGTCAGTCACAGTGGTCAGGTATTCTGCCGCTGTGTACTCTCTGTGTAGGGCCAAATAGCATTCTAGTTTGCTCTGTTTTTTTGTTAATTCTTTCCGATGTGTCAAGTAATTATCTTTTTGTTTTTTCATGATTTGGTTGGGTCTAATTGTGCTGCTGGCCTGGGGCTCTGTAGGGTTTGTTTGTGTTTGTGAACAGAGCCCCAGGACCAGCTTGCTTAGTGGACTCTTCTCCAGGTTCATCTCTCTGTAGGTGATGGCTTTGTTATGGAAGGTTTGGGAATCGCATCCTTTTAGGTGGTTATAGAATTTAACGGCTCTTTTCTGGATTTTGATAATTAGTGGGTATCGGCCTAATTCTGCTCTGCATGCATTATTTGGTGTTCTACGTTGTACACATTTTTGCAGAATTCAGGGGTGACTGGAGCTTAAGTGGTAGAGCCTTCCACACCACTCACTTACACATGACATCATAGATTCTGAGTGATGGGTGTTTTCTGCTGCAAACTATTTTGAACGTTGATGTTTCCCACTCACATCCAAGTGTGGCAACATTAGTGTGTGTGTGCGTGTGCGTGTGTGTGTGTGTGCGTGTGCGTGTGGAATGTTTTACTCTCATATAGTTCAATTATTTTACAGAAAGCCATAGGAAAGGGCAGGTGGCTTTTATGTTCGTGTTGAAAAGTTAGAGGACTGTTTTATGTTGTTGATTCAGGCCTATATACACCAAATGGAAATTGTGTTTTACAGTCATTTGCTACTTCTATCCCCCAGTGAATAATGTGTATAATCAGCGTGGTGTTTTTCTCCTTGTTTCACAGGCAGAGTTCTCAGAGATCAACCTGGCTTCGTACATGAACACTGGGTGTATGATTGATATGCAGGCCATAAGAGGAGGAACCAAAGTGGTCAGGTAAGGTAACAAAGAGAGAGAAAGCGATGGAAGAAGATGGAGAAAGAGAGAGCGGCCCCTGTATGTCCGTCAGTAGCTCTGCTCTGACGCATTTGCCCACGCATCTTCAGTCTCCCTCAGTGGGTCCAGACAATGGCTCCAGTTATTCCCTTTCAACAGCCACCAGCTACATTGTAGACAAGTAATATGTGTGTGTGTGTGTGTGTGTGTGTGTGTGTGTGTGTGTGTATATACATTTGCTTTCAGTCACAAAAAAAGACATCACAAAAGACGATGGAGCCAGTGGGAAATTATATGAAAAGGACTGGCTATTACTGTCACGCAAAACATTTCTGTGAAATACCTCTGAAAAGAAGTACAGCATCAAAAGCACCCAACCTTATTACCTCTGTATCCTTCCTCCCAGCCCAAACACTACTTCTCAGAGTTCCAGAATTCCCTCCTCAATTTTGTTCTGTGTTCCATACATCAGCAAGGTTCCAAAATGGAACCGTCTTCACACAACTTCTTTACACACCAACTTCTTCCGCTGTGGGCTGCAGTAGAGCAGTTTTTCTGGTAGTTTGGGAGTTGACGTCACCCCCTGCCTCTCTCTTCTTTAGCAGGGTTTCAGGCCCTGATTTGCAAATTAGATTAGCTAATGAGGTGCATGCTGCTGTGGAGCGTCAGACCACTGCTTGTTTCACAGCCTTCTGGGGAATGCACCAGCCTGGTCCCAGATCTGTTTGTGCTGTCTTGCCATCGGCATAACAATGACCATAGGAGTTGGAACAAACAGATCTGGGACCAGGCTAGTAAATGTACTACTCAGCTCTATGCTGGCATCGCAACGATAGTTTATCGCTGTAAGGAACATTGTATTTTTCTTGTATACACATAATCTGAAAAAACAACCTTCAGGGTTGGATCTGGCAGTCGTACAGGAAATGTTCAGGACACGAGGCCGTGTGTAGTTTGAAACAGTTTGAAGTTAAGTCAAGGATACACAGTGGCTAGAATAGACAGATTGTAGTGTTATGTATCATGCCATTCTGTTGTAGCTTGTTGTCTGGGAGGTGGATGCATGCCTGGCTGTCCATCACTGAGGTTATTGTATTGCTTGCCTGTATTATGTAATCAATTCCCTTGGATTGACTGCAATAGAGAGTAAATGCCCACATGAAAAATACTACAGCTTACTATAGAATACTACAGTACTTACTATAGAATTCTTTAGAATACTATTCTACACACTAGGGCTGACCCCAATTAGTCAACTGGTCGATTGTTTTGTCGTTAGGCTGTTGGCCCGAGATTGTTTTGGTAGAACAGTAACAAATATATATACAGTTAAAGTCTGGAAGTTTTTTTTCACAATTCATGACATTTAATCCTAGTAAAAATCCCCTGTCTTAGGTCAGTTAGGATCACCACTTTATTTTAAGAATGTGAAATGTCAGAATAATAGTAGAGAGAAGTATTTCTGTCAGCTTTTATTTCTTTCACCGCATTCCCAGTGGGTCAGAAGTTTAGAAACACTCAATTATTATTTGGGAGCATTGCCTTTAACTTGGGTCAAATGTTTTGGGGAGCCTTCCACAAGCTTCCCACAATAAGTTGGGTGAATTTTGACCCATTCCTCCTGACAGAGCTGGTGTAACTGAGTCAGGTTTGTAGTCCTCTGTGCTTGCACATGCATTTTCAGTTCTGCCCACAAATTTTCAATAGGATTGAGGTCAGGGTTTTGTGATGGCCACTCCAATACCTTGACTTTGTTGTCCTTAAGCCATTTTGCCACAACTTTGGAAGTATGCTTGGGGTCATTGTCCACTTGGAAGACCCATTTGCGACCAAGCTTTAACTTCCTGACTGATGTCTTGAGATGTTGCTGCAATATATCCACATAATTTTCCATTCTCATGATGCCATCTATTTTGTGAAGTGCACCAGTCCCTCCTGCAGCAAAGCACCCCCACAACATGATGCTGCCACAACCGTGCTTCACGGTTGGGATGCTGTTCTTCGGCTTGCAAGCCTCCCCCTTTTACCACCAAACGTCATTATGCCCAAACAGTTCTATTTTTGTTTCATCAGACCAGAGGATCTTTGTCCCCATGTGCAGTTGCAAACTGTAGTCTGGCTTTTTTTATGGCGGTTTTGGAGCAGTGGCTTCTTCCTTGCTGAGCGGCCTTTCAGGTTATGTCGATATAGGACTCATTTTACTGTGGATATTGATACTTTTGTACCTGTTTCCTCCAGCATCTTCACAAGGTCCTTTGCTGTTGGTCTGGGAATGATTTGCACATTTCGCACCAAAGTACATTCATCTCTAGGAGACAGGACATTTCTCCTTACTGAGCGGTATGACGGCTGCGTGGTCCCATGGTGTTTATACAGTACTTTCATACTATTGTTTGTACAGATGAACATGGTACCTTCAGGCGTTTGGATATTGCTCCCAAAGATGAATCAGACTTGTGTAGCTCCACATTTTTTTTCTGAGGTCTTGGGTGATTTCTTTTTATTTTATTTTATTTTATGCAATGTTTTATGTCAAGCACTGAGTTTGAAGGTAGGCCTTGAAAGACATCCACATGTACACCTCCAATTGACTCAAATGATGTCAATTAGCCTTTCAGAAGCTTCTAAAGCCATGACATCATTTTCTGGAATTTTCCAAGCTGTTTAAAGGCACAGTCAACTTAGTGTATGTAAACTTCTGACCCACTGGAATTGTGATACAATCTGTCTGTAAACAGTTGTTGGAAAAATGACTTGTGTCATACACAAAGTCACTTACACATACACTAACTCACTAAGTCACATACACTAGTTTGTTAACAAGAAATGTGTGGAGTGGTTGAAAAACGAGTTTTAATGACTCCAACCTAAGTCTATGTAAACTTCCGACTTCAACTGTATATACACACTACCTGTCAAAAGTTTTTGAACACATGCCCATTCAAGGGCTTTTCTTTATTTTCTACATTGTAGAATAATAGTGAAGACATCAAAACTATGAAATGACACATATGGAATCATGTAGTAACCAAAAAAGTGTTAAACAAATCAAAATATGTTTTAGATTCTTCAAAGTAGCCACCCTTTGCCTTGATGACAGCTTCGCACACTCTTGGCATTCTCTCAACCAGCTTCACCTGGAATGCTTTTCCAACAGTCTTGAAGGAGTTCCCACATATACTGAGCACATGCGTTTCCTTTACCCTGTGATCCAACTCATCCCAAATTATCTCAATTGTGTTGAGGTTGGGTGATTGTGGAGGCTTTCCTTCTTGGTCAAATAGCCCTTACACAGCCTGGAGGTGTGTTGGGTCATTGTCCTGTTGAAAAACAAATGCGCAAACCAGATGGGATGGCGTATCGCTGCAGAATGCTGTGTTGGCCATGCTGGTTAAGTGTGCCTTGAATTCTAAATAAATCACTGACAGTGTCACCAGCAAAGCATCCCCACACCATCACACCTCCTGCTCTATGCTTTACGTTGAGAACTACACATGCAGAGATCATCTGTTCACCTACTCTGTCTCACAAAGACACGGAGATTGGAACCAAAAATCTCAAATTTGGACTCATCATACCAAAATACAGATTTCCACCGGTCTAATGTCCGTTGCTCATGTTTCTCGACCCAAGCAAGTCTCTTCCTCTTATTGGTGTCCTTTAGTAGTGGTTTCTTTGCAGCAAATCGACCATGAAGGCCTGATTCACGCAGTCTCCTCTGAACAGTTGATGTTGAGATGTGTCTGTTACTTGAACTCTGTGAAGCATTTATTTGGGCGGCAATCTGAGGCACACTTAACTCTAAAGAACTCTGCAGCAGAGGTAACTCTGGCTCTTCTGTTCCTGTGGCGGTCCTAATGAGAGCCAGTTTCATCATAGTGCTTGATGGTTTTTGCGACAGCACTTGATTAAACTTTCTAAGTTCTTGAAATCTTCCGCATTGACAGACCTTCATGTCTTAAAGTAAAGATGGATTGTAGTTTATCTTTGCTTATTTGAGCTGTTCTTGCCATAATATGGACTTGGTCTTTTACCAAATAAGGCTATCTTCTGTATACCACCCCTACCTTGTCACAACACAGCTGATTGGCTCAAACGCATTAAGATGGAAAGAAATTCCACAAATTCACTTTGAACAAGGCACCCCTGTTAATTGAAATGCATTACAGGTGACTACCTCATGAAGCTGGTTGAGAGTTTACCAAGAGTGTACAAGGCTGTTATCTTTTTTTGGTTACTACTTGATTCCCTATGTGTTATTTCCTGGGTTTGACGTCTTCGCTATTCTACAATACATAATTATGTATTTTCTACATTGTAGAATAATTGTGAAGACATCAAAATATTGAAATATGAAATAACACATATGGAATCAAGTTTTGGTTTGTTTCATTCCATTTATGATTTTTGTCAATTTAGTCATTGTCTTTTGTTTGGAGCGCTCCTGTCAATATTGAGTAAGGACTCGCATGCATGAAGTTGACCTATAGGCTACCTTGCCTGCGCGCAAATTTAGGCATATAAATGTGCCAATTTGAGGATCTGATCGTATTTCTGATTGGCTTAACGCACCACCACTAAGGAGCTGTGGAGCTTCTCAAAGTAATGTTTACTTCACATCAAACAGCAAGCAAACAAAGTCTGTGTGTATTTTAATTGATTTGAATAATATTTCCAACACTGTCCCTTTCGATAACCACTCGTGAAAGGGTAAAATGCTCTGATCCAGTGGAAACATCATTAAAAAAATGCCTGATTTACTTCTTATCAGCGCTTGACTTGGACTGAAATAGGTTTCGTTACTCTTTTTTTGGGTACTGGTACTGTTTATTTAGGTGCAGGAGCCAAGTCAAGTACTGCTTCTTGTGCCTTGCGCAAATTGCCTACAGTTGTGTCTGTCCCAAGCTCACTGGCACAGGAAACTCTGAGGGCCCAGAATATTTTTTTACAGGCCATGTGTAGCCAATGTGATTTTATAGGATATTTGTTTTTAATCAGGATATTTTCTACCTGCAAGCTGCAATGGTTTTATTTGTTGGCTTTATGTAGGCTATTTTTACATAGTTGGCAATGGCAATAGAAGTTACTTTAAAGCCACATTAACCACATGACAATGATTTTGAGCTATGTTATTATAAATTAAATTAAACTTTCACAAAAATGTCAATATGAGAATCATAACTGGCACGCAGATCGGTAGAAATGGTAAGATAAATTGACATTCCACATGAGAAAAGTTGCGGACTCCTTCTGTAGCCTATTACTGGCACCTTCAAGAGAGTAATGGCAGAATCTGAGAAAGCCAGCAAGAGCGAGAGGAGGATGCTCTTTTTGTTTTTGGGGTTATCTAGATCTCCGGGATTATTTCATCAAACTGTGAGCTTAAATAGTACGTACACACCCCAACCATAAGCCATGGATAACAGGCAACGTCCACACTGAGCCAAAGGGTAGAGCTGCCGCTTTCAATGAGAGGGAAGCTTATAAGAAATCCCGTTATGCCCTCCGACGAACCATCAAACAGACAACGCGTCAATACAGGACTAAGATCGAAACATACTACATTGGCTCCGACGCTCGTCGGATGTGGCAGTGCTTTCAAACTACTACAGCCTACTAAGGGAAGCAGAGCCTAGAGCTGCCCAGTGGCACGAGCTTACCAGACGGGCTGAATAACTTCTATGCTCGCTTCTAGGCAAGTAACACTGAAACATGCATGAGACCATCAGCTGTTCCGGACAACTGTGGGATCACACTCTCTGCAGGAGATGTGAGTAAGACCTTTAAACAGGTCTACATTCACAACACCGCAGGGCCAGACTGATTACCAGGACGTGTACTCTGAGCATGCGCTGACAAACTAGCAAGTGGCTTCACTGACATTTTCAACCTCTCCCTGTCTGAATCTGTAATACCAACATGTTTCAAGCAGACCACCATAGTCCCTGTGCCCAAGAATACTAAGGTAACCTGCCTAAATGACTACCAACCCGTCACACTCTCGTCTGTAGCCATGAAGTGCTTTGAAAGGCTGGTCATGGCTCACATCAACACCATCATCCCAGAAACCCTAGACCCACCCCAATTTGCATACTGCCCCAACATATCCACAGATGATGCAATCTCTCTTGCACTCCCACACTGCCCTTTCACATCTGGACAAAAATAACACCTGTGTGAGAATGCTATTAATTGACTACAGCTCAGCGTTCAACACCATAGTGCCCTCAAAGCTCAAAGCTGGGACCAAACACCTCCCTCTGCAACTGGATCCTGGACTTTCTGACGGGCCACCCCCAGGTGGTAAGCGTAGATATCCGCCACACTGATCCTCAACACGGGGACCCCTCAATCCCCTCCTGTACTCCCTGTTCACTCACGACTGCACGGCCAGGGACGACTCCAACACCATCAAGAGGGCACGAAAAACCTATTCCCCCTCAGGAGACTGAAAAGATTTGGCATGGGTCCTCAGATCCTCAAAAGGTTCTACAGCTGCACCATCGAGAGCATCCTGATGGGTTGCATCATTGCCTGGTATGGCAGCTGCTCATTCTCCGACCACAAGGCACTACAGAGGGTAGTGCGTAGAGCCCAGTACATCTCTGGGGCCAAGCTTCCTGCCATCCAGGACCTCTATACCAGGCGGTGTCAGAGGAGGCCCTAAAAATGTTCAAACACTCCAGCCACCCTAGTCATAGACTGTTCTCTCTGCTACCGCACGGCAAGCGGTTCCGGAGCGCCAAGTCTAGGTCCAAGAAGCCATAAGACTCCTGAACACTAATACCCAGACTACTTCTACCTAGGCTATTTGAATTGCCCCCCATTCTACGCTGCTGCTATTCTCTGTTATTATCTACATATTACATCGACTAACCGGTGCCCCCACACATTGACTCTGTAATGGTACCCCCTGTATATAGTCTCACTAATGTTTATTTTACTGCTGCTCTTGAATTATTTGTTACTTTTATTTCTTAATTTTTGGGGGGTATTTTCTTAAAACTCTGTTGTTGGTTAAGGGCTTGTAAGTAAGAATTTCACTGTATGGTCTACACCTGGTGCATATGACAAAAACAATTTGATTTGATTTAAAGCATCAGACAAGCTCAATTCATATAGTTGTTTTTATAAAACTCATAGGGAATGTCTACAGTATATTTGATGTTTGGAAATACTACCAATCGATTGGTCGAAAGAACAGATGACTTTTGGTCGACAAAGATTTTTGTAGTCGGGGGCAGCGCTACTACACGCTGTAGTATCCCTCAATCATGTGTAGTACTATATATAATGTTGTAGAATACTAAAGTAATTACTACAGTAATGTCTGCAAAAACACTATATTTGTTTTAACTATAGTAAATACTACAGTGTTTAATTTGCATATACCCTGCCCATCCCCTTCCCCCACATCCCAATTTGTGCCACCCGTAAGAGAGAAACCTACATGCCAAGTATAGATCATATAAACTCAGCAAAAAAAGAAACGTCCTCTCACTGTCAACTGCGTTTATTTTCAGCAAACTTAACATGTGTAAATATTTGTATGAGCATAGCAAGATTCAACAACTGAGACATAAACTGAACAAGTTCCACAGACATGTGATTCACAGAAGTGGAATAATGTGTCCCTGAATAAAGGGGGGGTCAAAATCAAAAGTACCAGTCAGTATCTGGTGTGGCCACAAGCTGCATTAAGTACTGCAGAGCATCTCCTCCTCATGGACAGCACCAGATTTGCCAGATCTTGCTGTGAGATGTCACTCCACCAAGGGACATGCAAGTTCCCGGACATTTCTGGGAGGAATGGCCCTAGTCCTCACCCTCCGATCCAACAGGTCCCAGACATGCTCAATGGGATTGAGATCTGGGCTCTTCGCTGGCCATGGCAGAACACTGACATTCCTGTCTTGCAGGAAATCATGCACAGAACTAGCAGTATGGCTGGTGGCATTGTCATGCTGGAGGGTCATGTCAGGATGAGCCTGCAGGAAGGGTACCACATGAGGGATTGTGAGGGAGCACAGCGTTGAGACTGCCTGCAATGACAGCAAGCTCAGTCTGATGATCCTGTGACACACTGCCCCAGACCATGACGGACCCTCCAAATCGATCCTGCTCTAGAGTACAGGCCTCGGTGTAACTCTCATTCCATCGACGATAAACATGAATCCGACCATCAACCCCGGTGAGACAAAACCGCGACTCCTCAGTGAAGAGCACTTTTTGCCAGTCCTATCTGGTCCAGTGATGGTGGGTTTGTGCCCGTAGACGACATTGTTGCCGGTGATGTCTGGTGAGGACCTGCCTTACAACAGGCCTACAAGCCCTCAGTCCAGCCACTCTCAGCCTATTGCGGACAGCCTGAGCATTAATAGAGGCATTGTGCATTCCTGGTGTAACTTGGGCTGTTGTTGTTTCCATCCTGTACCTGTCTCGCAGGTGTGATGTTCAGATGTACCGACTCTGTGCAGGTGTTGTTACACGTGGCCTGCCACTATGAGGACGATCAGCTGTCCGTCCTGTCTTCCTATAGCGCTGTCTTGGGCGTTTCACAGTACGGACATGGCAATTTATTGCCCTGTGCACATCTGCAGTCCTCATGCCTCCTTGCAGCATGCCTAAGGCACGTTCACGCAGATGAGCAGGGACCCTGGGCATCTTTCAAGACTCTACCTAGAGCAGGCTGCCTGGCCAAACTGAGCAATCGGGGGAGAAGGGCCTTGGTCAGGGAGGTGACCAAGAACCCAATGGTTACTCTGACAGAGCTCCAGAGTTCCTCTGTGGAGATGGGAGAACCTTCCAGAAGGACAACCATCTCTGCAGCACTCCACCAATCAGACATTTATGGTAGTCCAGACGGAAGCCACTCAGTAAAAGGCACAAGACAGCCCGCTTGGAGTTTGCCAAAAGGCACCTAAAGGACTCTCAGACCATGAGAAACAAGATTCTCTGTTCTGGTGAAACCAAGGTTGAACTATTTGGCCTGAATGCCAAGCATCACGTCTGAAGGAAACCTGGCACTATCCCTACGGTGAAGCATGGTGGTGGCACCATTATGCTGTGGGGATGTTTTTCAGCGGCAGGGACTGGGAGACTAGTCAGGATCAAGGGACAGGAATGGAGCAAAGTACAGAGAGATCCTTGATGAAAACCTGCTCTGAGCGCTCAGGACCTCAGGGCAAAAATTCACCTTCCAACAGGACAACGACCTTAAGCACACAGCCAAGACAAAGCAAATGTGGCTTCAGGACAAGTCTCTGAATGTCCTTGAGTGGCCGAGCCAGAGCTCGGACTTGAACCGGACTTGAACTTGAAAATAGCTGTGACGCTCCCCATCCAACCTGACAGAGCTTGAGAGGGTCTGCAGAGAAGAATGGGAGGAACTCCCCAAATACAGCAGTGCCAAGCTTGTACCCAAGAAGACTCGAGGCTGTAATCGCTGCCAAAGGTGCATCATCAAAGTACTGAATAAAGGGTCTGAATACTTATGTAAAATTTCAGAGTACATTTTGATACATTTGCAAACATTTCTAAAAACCTGTCTGCTTTGTCGTTATGGGGTATTGTGTGTCGATTGATGACGAAAAACAAACTAATTTAATCCATTTTAGAATAAACCTGTAACGTAACAAAATGTGGATCAAGACAAGGGGTCTGAATACTTTCCAAATGCACTGTATACTATAGTTAACTGTAAATACTACAGTATACACCAGTATACTACAGCGAAGACTACAGTTTAGTCCGCAAAACACTACAGTGAATACTTCAGTATTTATAAGATAGTATAGTATTTTTTCATGTGGGTGGTGAGTCAATGGTGGGAAAATGTCGATAACTTCTCTAAGATGCGGCTGTTGTTGTCCTCTTAGCTTGACACACATTCCCCTCTGCCATACAATAGTATAGCCTATCACTGCCTATACTCAGAAGATACTCAGGATTTACTGTAGTCTATAAACAATTCTGTATTAGTGCCTAAGCTAGGCTAATAATGACTACTTAGGAAAATGTTACATTTTATTCTTGGCCTAAATGAAAACAAATCTTACAAATCCTATATGCTTTGAGACACATTCCTAAAGATAATCATATCGGATAAACAGCATGTTTCCTGAGGACCTCAGATTAAAGGCATTATGTTTTATAACATAAATTGTGTGTGTGTGTGTACATAAAGTGTGTACTGTACATGTAAGTAGTTGGTTCTCACAGCTTTCAAACTGCTCTGTGTGTGTATTTGTGTGTGCGCCTGTGTGTATTTGTGTGTGTCCTGGTCAGTTTATAGGGCTCCTGCTGTTCCGTCCGTGCAGGGCTGCGTAAATAAGGGCCATGTTCCGTTCAGCATTCTGACCCTTGGCATCTGGCTGCGGGTGCGCCCCCTAAACACTTCCCCACTTCCCCTCCCCTCTACTGGCCTATCAAGGCAGCACACTTTCTCACAGTTCTGTGGTTTCAGACTTGTTTATTCAAGTGGAACTTCTTAGAAGTGCACGGTTTCACTTGTTTGTCATATATCAACTAAACTGTAACAAGTGTACTGTTACCCTGTGGGTTTTGATGCGGCCGATGCATATGTAATTGCGTTGCGTGACTGCACATGCACTTGTATGGGCGCACAAATGACAACAAAACAATGTAGAACATGAAGATTCAAGCTTTTGTACATGACTTGGTCCTCCTATGATGACGTTAGTAGGACCTGCTGTTACTGGGTATTAGAAAAATTCAAGTGGTTCTGCCCTTGTTATTTTCTGCCTTGGAGTAGAGGCAGGCAGGTTTTTGAGCATATATGGTGCGTTCTCGTTCGTGCAAGAGTCGCATCCAAAACGTGCCGTCACCCGTTTTGGTTTCATTTAGCTATTTCTGCCAAACCCCTCCAGCCCAACTGCTGAACTTAACTTAAAGCAGAAACACTGGTCTGGCAAAGTGTTTCACGATTATAGCAATGGAGCATGATTAGCCACAGCAAAAAGACTCAGATCAGCACAGCCAAAGGTTTCTTCTCCACAGTCCGGCTCCTCCTGTGATGAATGAACTGAAATCCAATCATAGAGGTGATTACAGTAATGGCAAACACAGCATCCTGCCCAGCGATGCTAGTAGCAATACTGAGTAACTGCCTGTCTGCCTGGACTGGGTTGGGCGATTCAATATGGCCACTTGTTTACCTGTTATGTGCATACAACGTACAATGAAAAACACCCCCACTCACACTAAGTGCTGGATTAGGCCAAGTGAAGGACAGTTATAGAGGGCAGGATAGCTTGTACTGTTTGACGGCTCCCAGAGACCTCACTATGCCTGTCTTATCTGGCTTGGGGTCCCTCAGGGTTGCGTAAGTACCCCACTGTGATTAGAGGGCAAAGTGTTTTTATTCAGGCATGCAAAGGACAAATTTGGCATGTTTTGGCAAAGTGATTACTAGTGTATAAGAGTCTGGTTTTGTTAGGGAGCTACCACGGGACCAGATCAGGTGGACTGTTGTGGCGTCGGTCATTCACCCTTAGTTATCTTGATACCCATTAATGTTAAAAGATAACCTATTATAATAATCAATTACATATTTTGAAACGATGACAAGTAGTAGGACATGAATTGTTTGTTACCTGTTCAGACAAAAATAATGCCCATAAAACGGGTCTGAATGTTTTTTTATTTCCAATATCCACAAATGTTTCACATTTGTTTTTCCCTCAAATGATTGCTTATGTGTACTTTTCATGTGTGTGTAAAATATTACTGTTCATAGATTTTAGATGTGTCTGATTTGACATTTTATCACATTTTTTGTAAAATGCTATATATCCATTGTTTAGTTTTAACGAAATGCTTGTATGCTGTATATTTGGCTGTGATATGTCGTTATCTCACAATGAATGCACTTACTGGAGCATCTGCTAAATTACTAAAATGTCAAATGTAAATGTTTTACATACAGATCTCATATTACTGTATATAAATGTATCATTTGTACATTATTAAAAAATGTTGTTATTTGTTACCTTTGACTGTAAAACCTAGCAGTACTATTATTATTCTGAGAGTAAGGTGGATTGATTCCATTTTGCAAAAAAACTCTGAAATGAAACCATCAAGTGATTTTAAACAAATGCATGTCTGTCATTGAACAACACTATGCCATGATTAGATAGTGAAAAACACACCATTCTCTATAACATTTTCGGGAATGAATCTCTTCAATTGTACAGATAAGTTCTACCATACCTGAAGACATGTTGATTTCACTGTCCTTGAACACTTCCAGAGACCAGAACAAATTGTCTCTGTAGATTTGGTGTTGATTTACAAAGTGTACATACAAATGTAAAAACAGGTAAGCATTGTAGGTGTAACGACCAAAGACCTGAACTGCATACCAAAGCACCTTGCTTATCCAGAGCCATACTATTTTGTAGTAGACAGGTAGTGGAAGGGAGTCCCTAAACCCTGTCGTGGCTGACTGCAGGGCCCCGTCCACCCTCTGCATTCCTCCCTGTCCCCACCCCACCAGATCTGCAGCCAGTCTCACAGATGGCGCAGGGAGATTGCACTAGCAGATACTTGTCTGTTATTCTTTTCTAATAATCTATCCCATAAGCGACCATAACCAGCCCTACACAGCCAGACAGGGTTGTGCATCTGAGTCCCGAAGGCACACATACTGTAGTGTGACGGGGCCTGTCTCTCCTTAAACTACATCAGGTGGAGATTACTGAACTAAGCCCAACCACGCAGAGGTTTCATGTCGGCCTAAACACACACTCACTCTATACACACTGTACACACACAGGTTCACACACATGTAAACAAGCGTGTCCCTCCATAAATCTACACTAAATCGACCCCCAGAATTGAGACACAGACATGTCATGCGCACGCACGCACACGCACGCACGCACGCACACACACAATTGAATCACCTTTTTCCGCTAAAGACCCTTGCTACTGTACTTCAATAAGACCTAATACCTCAGACGGGTTTACCTTATAACAGAGCAAATAAATCTGTCTCACAGACAGACACGCTGAAGTCAGGCATGAGCTTAACAAACCTGAGGATGGTTTTCCCCCGAAAGCATCACCAGGCTTTAATACAAATACTATACAGCTCAGAATGAGGCCTGATGCCAATTTCTATAATGTTTTCATGAATACAATTGGTCCCTCTAAACCACTCTAACTCATAACACTAATTTCCATTTCTGCCATAGGTAATTTACTAGTGCTATATCACTGCCTCGCTCCTGGCCCGCAATTCAGCCTTATTCTGAAATGGATTGAATAAATCTGCACACAATCTCCCCATAATGAAAAGCAAAAACAGGTTTTTACATTTTTTTGCAACTTTATAGAGAAAAAACGTATTCAGACCCTTTGCTATGACACTCAAAATTGAGCTCAGGTGCTTACTGTTTCCATTGATCATCCTTGTGATTTCTACAACTTGATTGGAGTCCACCTGTGGCAAATTCTATTGATTGGACATGATTTGGAAAGGCGCACACACCTGTCTATATAATGTCCCACAGTTGACAGTGCATGTCAGAGCTAAAAATCAAGCCATGAGGTCAAAGGAATTGTCCGTAGAGCTCCGAGACAGGATTGTGTCGAGGCACAGATCTGGGGAAGGGTACCAAACACTTTGTGCAGCATTGAAGGTCCCCAAGAACACAGTGGTGTCCGTCATTCTTAAATGGATGAAGTTTGGAACCACCAAGACTCTTCCTAGAGCTGGCCGGCCGGACACAGAGTTCCTCTGTGGAGATGGGAGAACTTTCCAGAAGGACAACCATCTCTGCGTCACTCCACCAATCAGGTTTTTATGGTAGAGTGGCCAGACGGAAGCCACTCCTCACTAAAAGGCACATGACATCCCGCTTGGAGTTTGCCAAAAGGCACCTAAAGACACCGACCATGAGAAACGCAATTCTCTGTTCTGATGAAACAAAGATGGAACTCTTTGGCTTGAATGCCAAGCCACTATCCCTACGGTGAATCATGGTGGTGGCAGCATCATGCTGTGGGGATGTTTTTCAGCAGCAGGGACTGGGAGACTAGTCAGGATCGAGGCAAAGATAAACGGAGCAAAGTACAGAGATCCTTGATGAGAACCTGCTCCAGAGCGCTCAGGACCACAGACTGGGGCAAAGGTTCACCTTCCAACAGGACAATGACCCTAAGCATTGTCCTGTTGGGGTGCCTTTGGAACAAGTCTCTGAATGTCACTGAGTGGCCCAGCCAGAGCCCAGACTTGAACCCAACAGAAAATAGCTGTGCAGCAACGCTCCCCATCCAACCTGACAGAGCTTGAGAGGGTCTGCAAAGAAGGGTGGGAGACACTCCCCAAATACAGGTGTGCCAAGCTTGTAGCTTTATACCCAAGAAGACTCGATGTCAAAGGTGCTTCAACAAAGTACTGAGTAAAGGGTCTGAATACTTATGTAAATGTGATATTTCCGTTTTGTATTTTCTATAAATTATCAAACATTATGAGGAATGATGAGGGGGAAAAAATTCATACATTTTAGAACAAGTCTGTAACCTAACTAAATGTCAAGGGGTCTGAATACTCTCCGAATGGACTGTATACTGATTTGAAAGAGCAGGTGTTACTAATGTTTCGTACACTCAGTGCATGTCTTATGTTGTCTAGCCATGGTAGGGGGTGTATTCACCATTTCTCTGACCCTTGGTGCTCCTTAGGAGCTCTGCATGCATTCCTCACTGGACCGTGGCCAGAGCAGTGGTCTTTACTGGCAGGCTTGACTGCATGACTGCGCCACCGCCCATCATGGTCCTGAGATGCAGCCAGGCCTGCCTGGTGGCGCTGGGTCTGGGATCGTGACTGTGACTGCTAGCCACAGTACGACCGCTCCCCTAGCTGCTCAAAATAGTCCAAGTGGTCCATAACATGTTCCTCTCCCAAATGCATATTTTACTGGACTCATTCTCTCTCTTTCTCATTCTCTCTCTTTCACTTCGTTATTTTTCTTTGTAATTATTAAAGACATGCTCCGGTACTTTGGCGACTAAGAAAGTATTTTTTAAACCTCCTGCTTTGGATGTGTCAATGTGTAGTTCATACATGCAATCTATGAGCAGAATGAATGCCTTACCTAAATTAGCCACAAAATCCCAAGTTTGAAAGCGACTGTTTTCTTGAAGCTGTGCTGCACTATTTTCTCTACATTTTCCCCCCACGAGTTCTAGCCAATGAGCTTCAGCCCCTCACATTTGAGTGACAGCTAGCAAGAGACCTGCCCAGCGTTATCCAATGTAGTTGTAGGGTGGGCACAACGGCTCAGTGGACACAGCAGAGAGAGAGAGAGAGAAATGATGTGGTGCACATATCGGTAAATACGTATGTGACACAGTACACCATTTTCGGGTACCACTTTTGGTTTGTGAGTGCTACATTCAGAACTACTGTCTAAAAAGTATACAAAAGTAATGGAGCATCTCTTTAATTTGAACATAATGAACTGTTTTTTCTTTTGTTTTTATTACTCCTTCTCTCTCTCGCTCTCTCTCTCCCCTTTCCCATCCTCCTCCGTCCATCCACAAATTACAATTCTAAATGCAATCGCGTGTTAACATGTTTTTTTGATGGCTACGATTAAAAATAGCTATTTTTATTTCTCAATCTCAACTCCCATCCGCCATTCGAGTGCATAGGCTAAAGTCAACGGTAGGCAGGCTATCAGCGCAACACCAACCACTTTACTATGTGAGTTTGAGGCAGTATAATTGTTTGAAACCTGAATGTTTTACTTTACTCCGAATAATGAGGAATGTCTGTCTTACTTTGTGGAGGCAATTGCAAGACTCTCTCTCACTTCACCTCACTCTCCCATCATTCTCCATCCATTCTTCAAAGCTAGGCTTGGGGTGTTCACTATCTGTAGGTACGCTCTCTCTCTCTCTCTCTCTCTCTCTCTCTCTCACTCTCTCATACCCCCTCTCTCTCTCTTGGTTTCTCTTTCACTCACTCTCCCTTTCCCATCATTCATCAAAGCTGGTCTGGGCTTGGTGTCTGGTGATAGCTGTCCCTTAGGCGCGCTCTCTGTAGACCAAACGGGTGCACAATGACACAATGTCCTCTTGTTCTGAGCAATGCGCTGCAGTCAACACGTGTAACCTTTGTGGAACAGTTTGTGAGCTTGAACCGTATTACCCTTATCAACCTGAGTCAGACAGATTGGATGGAGATTACTCTACCAGCAGACCTTTGAGGCTGGCAAGAGGGCATTACAAGGATGAATGTACATGCATTGCAATTCAGAATAGATCTCCCAAAGGAGTCAATGAAAAGGTCAAAGATGTGGAAGATAAATTTACTTAGAGAATAGAATGGCAGGCGATTGTCGTGTGTGACTGTTTGTCTCCCCCCCCTGACATGCTTCAAGGTCTGAAAACAGCCATAGCCACAAATGAGATTGTTTATCACAATGATAATATCCTACCTCCCTGCCCCAGTAGTACTGACTTCACACATGGGGACAATCTGCTCCCTGATTCAACACAGCACCAACAAAGAAACAGCATCTACACTGAAAACCCAATTACGGAAGTAAGGGGTAAAGCCAAGTTCATTAATGCAAATGTTCCAATAAATCCTGTCCCACAGTTTGCTGCAATTTAAGGCAGTTGCCATGGTTACCATCAAAGCCAACTGAACTCTAACACACTCTGAACATGCACCAGCAAGACGCCCAGTAGTAGTGACTATGGCATGGACTCGTGTGCGCTGCTCTGCCTTCTTAACAACACTATCAACAAGGCAAGTCCTATAGGCCTTAGACTACTGTTCAGTAGTGTGGTCAGGTGCAACAAAGAGGGACTTTGCAGTTGGCTCAGAACAGGGCATCACGGCTGGCTCTTAAAAGTACACGGAGTGCTAACATTAATTACATGCATGTCAGTCTCTCATGGCTCAAAGTGGATTTACTTCATCACTACTTGTTTTTGTATGAGGTGTTGTTGACAAGCTGAATGTACCGAGGTGTCTGTTTAAAATACTTGCACACAGCTCAGACATGCTACCAGAGGTCTCTTCACAGTCCCCAAATCCAGAACAGACTATGGGAGGTGCATAGTACTACATACAGTAGAGCCATGACTACATGGAATTCTATTCCACATCAGGTAACTGATGAAAACAGTAGAATCACATTTTAAAGAACAGGTACAAATATACCTTATGGAAGGTATATGTGAAGAGACACACACAAAGGTACAGACACATGCATACGCATACATTGTGATTTTGTTGTTGGTATTAAACATTTTGTACTGTAGATATGTACAGTGAGGCAAAAAAGT